>NC_056748.1:902670483-902958085 GCF_019279795.1 Protopterus annectens
TGTTAGAACCGAAACTACTTAAAATTGTTAGAGTCCTCTGATTTTAAGAGGGGGCATGATGTTCTTCATCTCACATTGCTGCAGTCCTTACACTTGGGTAGTCCGCTGTCCTCGGTCGGCCCGAATATCAAAGTATAAGGCTGACGTCGGTCAGGGCGCATTTGACTGACGTCAGGACGTCAGGGTACAAATGCGCATGACCGACGTCATTTCCTCAGTCTTTTTTGCCGCATGGTCCGAAGCAGAAGCAGTATTGCAAGTGCCGGTTGGCGTTCTGAGATTTTTCGATTTAGAAGTTTCAGACCGAGTTCAAAGTTGGCTAAGTACCCCGTTGGGGAATATTTTAGTTTTTTCTTGCCTCAGTCATTTACCGGATGTCAGAAAAAGTTAATAATTGCATTTCTTGTGGGAAACAGATACCGCATAGAGATTATCATACTTTATGTATTCCTTGCTTAGGGCCTGAGCACGACGTTGTTGGCTGTCGCTCTTGTGCTAGATTTAATAAACGCACTATAAAGAGAAGGTTGGACTGTGCAAGGTTAGTCTTTGGGAAGCGGTGCAACTATAAAATGCCGTCGGATGCTCCGGCCGCTTCCTCGAAGAAGCGCAAGGACAAGGCAGTTAAGCCTAGGCTAGAAGAACCGTCTGTACCAGACGCCGGTTCTTTAGAGGTGTCGGTGGAGCCGGTGGCTCCACCGGAGGTTTCTTTGTGTTCCCAGGGTGAGACCTTATTATTGCAAGATGTGGCCTCTCAGGAGACTAGTCAGGCTGAGGGGGCTTCTCTTGTTACTATACTCCCCTCCCTTCCTAAGGTGGCTAGGCCCTCTCCTTCTGTTTCAAAGGCTTCCCCCAGGGGCAGGCCAGGTTTAGCTTCAGTTGGTGTTACCCCTAGCTCTTCCGGTACTGTGCCCAAGAAGCATATGCTTAAAATGGCAGAAGATTTGATTACTTTGATTAGGGGTTCTATGCCCCCTCCTGATAAGAGACCTAGGGTAGAACCTGAGCTGGGGGGTTTTGAGCAGGCTTCAGATGTTTCAGTGTCTTCGGCTGAAGTCTTGCAGGAGTATTCTCCTTATTCTGATTCTGATGTGGATGATTCTACTCCTTCTGCTACTCCTCCTGAGGATTTTTCTTTTTCAGAAACTCTTCATTCCATGAGGGAGCATTTTAAGTGGGAAGGTCAGGACTTCTCTGATTCCAGGAAAAGGCTTAGGGAATTTCTGTTTTTACCCCAGCATAGGCCTTTGGCTATACCTCCTGTTTTGGATGTAGTGGAAGATGTTTTTACAGAAGCTTCTCTTAATCCTGATTCTTTGCCTCCTGCTCCTGTTAAGCCGGATAGGTATTATAGGGTGCCTGATGCTCATAAGTATCTTTTTAAGAGTCCTAGGGCAGACCCAGAAACTGTTAGCCAGGGGCCTAAAGGTGTTAAGGCTTCTGTTGTTAAGAATCCGGTTCCTGCAGACAAGGAGGCTAGGGCCTTGGATAGATGGGGAAAGAAAGTCTATACTTCTTCCACTCTTGCTATGAGGGCTCTGAATTGCCAGTTTCACATGTTGAAATACCAAAATTATCTCCTTTCACAATTGAAGTCTAAGGTTGATGCTCTGGCAGTAGGTATTGATTGTAAGGAGTTGCAAGATTTAGTGCATGTTTCTGAACAGGTGGGTAAGCATTCTTTGCAATGTGGTTTTGATGCTGTACAGGCCTCGTCTAGGGTGGCTGCCACTGGGTCAGTTCTTCGCAGGCACGCTTGGCTGAGGGATCAGAATTTGTCTGAACATGTTAAAACAAGGATTTTAGATGCTCCTTTACAATCTGACGTGTTGTTTGGTCCTCCTGTTGAGACAGTTTTAAAGCAAATGGAAGACAAGGCTAAGTCTATGCAGACTGTTAAAGATTTTGCAGGTCCAGCCTCCAAAGTTTAGTAGAAATTGGCCTACTAAAGGGTGGACGTATCCTTCTTATGATTCCCAGTCTAGGGGTAGATCTAGACGTGGTAAGGGCAGAACTCAGGGTTCTTTCAGGCCTAGAACAGGGAGTTCTCCTGCACAGGCTTCGGGTGAGGGCAGGGGTCAGTCCTTTCGTGAAGCAGACCCAATGACCTACCTTTTCAGCTGCCAGAGCCTGCTCGTCTGGCAGCACCTTTGGGAGGAAGGTTGGCACTTTTCAAAGAAAATTGGAGTTTAATTACCCAGGACAGATGGGTATTGGATATCATACACCACGGCTACAGGTTTTATTTCCATACCTTGCCTCCTTTCAAAGGCATGCCAGACGTTCCTCCTCAACAAAGAATAGAGGCTCACGAACAGGTTTCTCTGTTACTCCAACTAGGGGCCATACAGCCGGTCCCTCTGCCAGAAGTGGGCCTAGGATTTTATTCTCGCCTGTTCTTAGTACCAAAGAAGGGGAACACGTGGAGACCAATTTTGGATTTATCTATCCTCAACACTTATCTGGACATTCCCAAGTTCAAAATGTTGACGTTGCAGCAGCTTTTACCTCTGCTGGGCAAAGATCATTGGATGGTAACTTTGGATCTCAAGGAAGCTTACCTTCATGTTCCTATCAGACTAAGTTGCAGAAAGTATCTGCGTTGCGGGCTGGGACTTCTCACTATCAGTTCTCTGCATTGCCCTTTGGCTTATCTACTGCGCCCAGAGTGTTCACAAAGGTTCTGGCTCCAGTGATAGCCTTCTTCAGACTAAAAGGAATACAGATCTATCCTTATTTGGACGACTGCCTAATTCTGGCTCAAGGAAGAGAAGAGCTTCTTCATCATTTGGAATATGTGATAGCAGTGCTAAGATGCCTAGGGTATTCTGTGAACGAAATAAAGTCCAGTCTAGTACCCTCTCAAGACATGTGCTTTCTGGGTGTGAGACTGAATACAGCATCCCAGATGGCCTTTTTAACCCCGGACAAACAAAAGAGTCTATCCCTTTACTTCCATCAACTGTCTCATCAGTCCGGGCTGACTGCAAGGACAGTCCTTCAAGCCTTAGGGTTCATGGCATCTTGTATTCTGGTGCTTCCCAATGCCAAACTGCATATGAGGAAGCTACAATGGTATCTCAAAAATGTATGGACACAGCACTGCCAGGATTTAGACACTGTCATTCAAATAATACCTTGCATTCAAAAGGAATTTTTGTGGTGGGCTCAGGAATGTCACCTAAACAAGGGACTCTCTGTGACCCGGCCAGAGGCGAGTCAGATTTTAACGACAGATGCCTCAGACAAAGCTTGGGGAGCTCATCTAAATGGAAAGTGGATACAAAACAAGTGGCCTGTCAGACTACAACATCTACATATCAACTTGAAGGAGATGTTAGCAGTCCAGTTTGCATTAATTGCTCTCAAGGAATTACTTCTTCCAGGGCAGGTGTTGATTCTAACAGACAACACAACTGTCATGTGATACATCAACAAGCAATGGGGAACGCATTCTTATCCTCTATGCCGGCAAGCAATGATTTTGTGGGAGACTGCTCTCGGTTTACAGCTCAATCTTCAGGCAAGGTTTCTGCCAGGAGCACAGAACTCCTTAGCAGATGTATTGAGCAGGCGAATTATGGATCCCCATGAGTGGAAATTGGATCCTCATGTATTTCAGAAATTGACAGTGTCATGGGGAACTCCAGACATAGATCTGTTCGCTTCTCCACTAAACCATCAGCTGCCAAAGTTTTGCACAAAAAGGTTTCATCCCACAGCTTGGAGAGTGGATGCTCTTTCTTTCAATTGGAGCAATCTTCATGTGTATGCCTTTCCACCTCTGCCTCTCCTTCCAAAGGTACTTCTAAAGGTCAGACAGGACAGGCCAAGGATGATTTTAATAGCTCCGGATTGGCCTCGACAACACTGGTACCCATTACTGAGAAGTCTGGTACGGAAGCCTCCATGGCCTTTGCCTTCGATTCCACACCTGTTGTCGCAGGAGGACAGCCATTTGCTAAATGTCAAGCTTCACTCTCTGCACCTAACAGCCTGGCATATTCTGTTTTGAACCATAGTGGGCCTCCACTTCCTCAGCAAGTTTTGAATGTTATTTTGGAAGCTAGGAGGCCTAGTACAAGGAAAGTGTACGCAGACAAATGGAAGAGATTTTTGTTTTGGAGTGCAGCAAAAGATTTTGATGTTTCTCAGCCTAATTTGTGTGTGGCTCTTCAATATCTTACTGAGTTACTAGACAAAGGTTTGTCTTTCTCTTCTATTAAAGTTCATGCTGCAGCAATTTCAGCTCACTATGATTGCAACCCACCATTGTTTTCTCATCCTTTGTTCAAGCAATTTCTTAGAGGGGCAAAGAATATAAGACCCCACGAAGAGCTCCTACTCCTGCTTGGGATCTCAATTTTGTGTTGGAGAAACTCACTCTACAACCTTTTGAGCCTGCAGCTACTGCTGAGTTGAAATATTTATCATGGAAGACTGCTTTTTTGTTGGCCATTACCTCTGCAAGAAGGGTTTCTGAATTACAGGCCCTTATGGCAGTTGAGCCTTTCTTGATTTTCCATAAGGATAGGGTATCATTACGCACTAATCCTTCCTTTATGCCTAAGGTGGTTTCTAGTGTGGCTTTAAACCAAACTATTCATTTGCCTACTTTTTATGCAAATCCCCAAAATAAAGGGGAAAAGATTTTGCACACTTTAGATGTCCACAGGCAGTTGCGTTATTATTTGGACAGAACTAAAGGGTTCAGGCAGTCTCAGCAGTTGTTTGTTTCTTTTGCTTTGAGTTCTCAGGGTAAGCCTGTATCAAAACAAACTATTTCTAAGTGGATTGGGTTTTGCATTGCTTTCTGTTATTCCCATCATGGCAAGGAGATTCCAGCTGGGATTAGGCCTCATTCCACTAGGGCTACTGCCACTTCAACAGCTTTTGAGGGAGTGGCAACCAAGGATATTTTGGAGGCAGCTACTTGGAGTTCTGTGCATACTTTCTCTAGGCATTATCACCTGCCACTTTACTCTAAGTCCAGGGCTGGTTTTGCCACTGCTGTTTTGCAGGGCATTTTGGCAGCTCCTGCTTCCTTGTAGTTAGCCATCCTCCCTTGCCTCTGCTTTGGGATTCTACCCAAGTGTAAGGACTGCAGCAATGTGAGATGAAGAACATAGTACAGTTTTGTACCTACCATAAATGTAGATGTTCGAAGATCCACATTGCTGCAGTCCAATTTACCCTCCCTCCTTCCCCTCTGCAGTTAGAGGTGGTTGTGTGGGTTGGGTTGTACTTTTTGTATATATTGTACATATAGTCAGTGCATGGGTGGTTGGTTGGTTGTTTGCTGTCTTTTGGTTTTGACCTTTATTCTTAGGGTCTTCTGACATCTGGGGCAAGAAAAGACTGTGGAAATGACGTCGGTCATGCGCATTTGTACCCTGACGTCCTGACGTCAGTCAAATGCGCCCTGACCGACGTCAGCCTTATACTTTGATATTCGGGCCGACCGAGGACAGCAGACTACCCAAGTGTTAGGACTGCAGCAATGTGGATCTTCGAACATCTACATTTATGGTAGGTACAAAACTGTACTTTTTTACATGGCCACGTAATGACCATGGTACCAGGAATGCTAAAGTGGTTGATTCAAATCATGGCATGCCAGAAGTTAACAATAGCACAAGTGATCCCAGAAGTACTGTTAGTGGGGAACGAACCTCTGCCCCTACAGTAAAGGAAATTTATCCCCACCCATCTACATCTAATATGAATGTTGTCGATGCTAGTAGGCCTACTCAATCACTCTCCCTTGGGAATGATGTTAGAAGGAAAATGACCCCCTCGACAATATCTGTTCTCCACAAAGATACCATAGCCCAAAGTAGTGATCCGATGTTGTTAATCTTCGTTCATTCCTTACTGATGGGTTATCGGTTCCATCCTCGGAACCAAGCCGTCCAATATCAAGCTCGCATCAGCCAAAAACTCTTGAGCCAAGGTCCTACCCAGAATGCTCTACTCCCTGTTACCTCAGATCTCATTTGCCGCATTGCTGTACAGTCGTGTCAAGCCACTCTCTCATCTAAGTGTCTAATTTTTTGAAAGTTTGCATATTATTACTCTATATTTTTCGCAAACGTTTATTCTAATATTTTCCTACCCGATCACACACTTTAGACTCTCTCCCTTTAGTCTTTTCCCGTTATTACCCTCTTTTCTTACCTTGTGGTAATTCTCCATTACCATCGTTGATGTTCCTCGTTATTCTTCCTTTTGGTACTGTGCTTCTCCACAGCAGTTATGTTGGATAAGCAAAGTAGCATTGGTTTCAAGCAGAGCAAGGATTGCGGCCATAAGTTACCACTTTCCGATGGCCATGACTTGTGTGTCTACTGTCTTTATGTCTCCCACTTGACTGTGGATCCTCTGTATGGGATTTGTACACATTTTTCTACCAGAACTCTCAACAAGAGGAAGAATAAGTTAATTTTGAAAGGTCTCCTCAAGTCTCCTTTCTCTGAGGCTATTTTTGGGTCGGCGGGCTCACCCCCTCCTGTTAAACTCTGCAAGAGGCATTCTTCCTCTTCTTCTTCGAAGTTACTCCCTTCTTTTCCCTTTGGAGATCGTAGGGAGTTGACTCACAAGAAGGTGAAATTGAATACTATTCTGGTGCTGCCCCCTGTGACCCTTTTGGCTCCAGGCTTGGCACTGCCCCAAATGATTCTGACTACAGCCATGTCTCCTTTATCGATACCAACACCAGAGTTTCTGGTGCAGACAACTACGTTTCCGACAGTTTTCTCGCAACCCTTAACGGCACCGTCAATACAGGTTTGGTATAGTCACCTTCGGCTCCAAGTGTGACTCTTCTGTACTCCACGGCACAGACATTTTTGGCACCATGTGCTTCAGTGCAGTCCTTCTTGGCACCATCCTTATTGCCAGTGCAAACACTTTCCACTACGGAACCATACACTTCGGGGCAGACCTTTACCTTTACGGTGCAGACACCTTCATCTACTACGGCACTGACATCTTCGGTGCAGACTTTTTCCACACCATTTTCTTAAGTGCAGACTTCCTTGGCTCCAAGCTCTGCACCTATTGAATTAACAAAGACCAAATATTCCCCTTCATTGGATCCTTTTGCTAGCAGTCAGAATAGTCCTTTCCTAGAAAGGCCAGAATCGCCATCACCTTTCTCTATGAGGTCAACCAAGATTCTTTCTGAACAGGATGTGTTGCGGCTTGTTGACCAGTTGCTTGTGGCCAGAGGTATCTTTCAACTGTCGAAGTCCACGTTCCCTCATTCAGGTGAACGTATATTTCCTCAAACCCCAACGTATACTCCTCCTTCGACTTCCACTCAAGTCTTGAAGCCTATTACTCAGACAGCAGCTTCCCTCCCTCTGACTCCAATAGTGGATCTCACTTTGGAACCAGTGTCGTCCTTGTGGCCTTCGGTGCACTGGGCATTGGGCTCTTCTCAGGCCAGTACCTGTGCTGTTGGGGAGGGCATTCCTGGCTCCATGGCAATTTTTTTCTATGGCATCTTCCAGGGATGCGCTCTCTGTTACGGTTCACAGTCTTCTTGAGACTCTTGGTCTAGGGGCGGGCTCATCGGGGCTGGGTGTGACCCCTGTTCCAAGGTTGTCGTGCTCTGTTCCGGGCTGCCATCCCTCCTTGTGTGGGCCAGCTTTTCAGGCCATGGAGAGGGCTCTTGCCTCCACTGGCAAATCTCATTTGTCAGAATCCTCTCCCCTGTGTTCCGCAACTGCCAAAAGCTTCAACTGCCGGACACCAGGCACAAGAGCCTCAGGTTTCTCCTATTCAGCAGACCCCCTCTTTGCAGTCTTTCCCAGAACCTCCCAGTGAGGAAGTACCCCACAAAGCATTGTGTAAGAGGAAGCACATGGACTGCACTGAGGAGTCATTGACTGAAGATACAGATTTTGATGATGTGGAAGGGTCCCCTTGGTCCCACTCTGATGAAGGTGTTCTTTGTTGACATCCTCGAGATCCTTAGAGAGAGGGGTGACTGGACGCCCTCTAATCCTTCCTCAGAGGAATCTGTATTCCTGCAGGCTTTTCGTTCCCGGCCCCCTACCTCCTGGGTCACCCCTCCTGCCGATGAGCTCATCCAGCTCATCATGCAGCGCTCATGGAAGGCTCCTGACACCGTGGAAGCAATACCTAAGTGACCAGATAAAATATTATCACCCCCAACTGAGCACCCCCATTGGTCACGAGGTCTTCCAGTAGTTGCTATGGTGGTGGCAGCTGCTACTAGGAAGGATTTGGCAGAGGAGAGCCAAACTGTTCATCCACCCAACAAGGAGTCCTGGGCGATTGACAGATTAGGGAAGCATGTGTTTGCTTCATCGACCTTCGCCGTAAGGTCTTTGAATTATTTGGCACATTTTACCAGGCTTCAGTGAGATCTTATCAACCAGCTCTCTGAAAACCTTGGCAGGAGCTGTTTCTGATGAAGTCCGTGATAATGTGGCTTCTCAGATAGCCACCCTAGAGTCCATTTCTATCTCTTCCATGCGTCTCATTTCTCATGCAACGGAAGGGGCGGCTAGAGCAGCAGGTGCAGGTATAGTCGCTAGATGACATGCTTGGATGCGCCTTTGTGACTTTGCGCACTCCTTTAAGGCTTCCTTCATGAATGCCCTCATAGAGGCCGCTTCTTTGGCCCTAAAGTCAAGGATACGCTGGCAAGGTGTGAACAAGATGGCAAGACACCCTGTCTACCATTGGTGTCCGACACTCTACTCCTCAGCGATTCTACTGCAGAAATCAGAGGAGAGTTAAGATCTGGCACAAGAATTCACAGGGTTCTTTCCAGGATGCACGTGCGGAGTTCTCCCCTAGAGGCAGAAGGGGAAACTCCAATGAAAGATGTCCCTTTCAGGACAGAGGAGGTCTGTGAAACCGGGGTTCCAGAGATTCTTTCTCTGGCCAACCCTATCAGTGCTCCTGAAGCGTTGCCCGACTATTCACTTCTGGAAGCAGTTGGGGGTCATTTCTCCTTGTACCCCACTGCCTGGCAAAAGATAACTGACTCTTGGGTACAATGGATTATATCCAGAGGCTATCACATCCCCTTCCATCTTTGCCCAGTCTCATCAACAGTATTACCCGATGTTCCACCCAGTCAAAGGGAAACAGCAGCACACAAAATCCAAAAGCTGCTACAAAAAAGAGTCACCCAGATGGTCCCCCCAGGCAAGATGGGATCCGGTTTTTACACAAGGTTCTTTTTAGTGCCAAAAAAGGCAGGGGACTGGAGACCAATTTTGGATCTCAGTACACTAAACATATTTGTAAAAACAGAAAAATTCCAGATTGTCACAGTTCAGTCTATCCTTCCACTTATGGAAGAAGATGATTGGATGTGATCTGTAGATATTCAAGATGCGTATTACCACATAAAAATGGACAAACACTCAAGAAGATACCTGTGCTTCCATATAGGAGCCAGTCACTAACAGTTTCGAGCCCTGCCCTTTGGTCTCTCTACAGCCCCCAGAGTGTTCACAAAATGCATGGCAGTGGTTATCGCTCACTTGCGACTTCAAGGATTCCAGGCATTTCCATATCTAGATGACTGGCTCCTCACTGCCCCACCAAGCGTCTACTGGAAGAAGCCCTGCAGTGTACTCTCTTAACAGCTCGAAGCTTGAGAATCGCTATAAACTGGGAGAAATCCAACACAACCCGAACTCAGTCTTTGGAATTTATAGGGGTACTGTTGGACATGAGAAATTGCACAGCATCCCTTCAGGAACACAGACTTCAGAGAATAAGACAACAAGTTCAGCTGATGCTCTGTCACCACAAATCCCCAGCATGATCTATACTCCAGCTGTTGGGGTCAGTGGCAGCCTTTATTACTATTGTTCCTCTGGATCTAGGACTATTGAACGAAAGTTCAATAGTCCAAATCCACAATCACCGAACACACTTTAATGAAAGCGCTTTCACCTAAAAAGCGCTTTCGTTAAAGTGAGTTAAAAAAAAATATGTTGTGCCCCCCACACCCCCCCAACTTAAATATTCTCACTCCGAAGTCGCACTACAGTGGGGAAAAGGGAACTTTCCCTTATCCACACCGTAGTATGATATTAGAAAAATGGATTCACTCACAACTTCTCAATCATCTCCTCACACACCACTTACTTACCCCTACCCAACATGGATTTAATCCTCACCACAGCACCACCACTGCCCTCCTGTCCTTCACTCATATCATTCCAGAGGCCCTAGACAACAATAAACGCATTTCCTGTCTCTTTCTAGATCTTTCCAAAGCCTTCGATACTGTCTCTCATCCTCTACTACAATCCAAACTCGCAAATCTCCACCTATCCCCCTCCACACTTGCCTTTTTTAATAGTTACCTATCTGGCAGGGAACAATCTGTCAAATGGCTCTCATCCTCCTCACCTTTCCTTCCCATCTCCACTGGTGTTCCCCAAGGCTCCATCTTGGGACCCCTTTTGTTTAACATCTTCACCAATGATCTTTACTCCTCATGCAAAGAATCCTCCCTTATTTGGTATGCTGACAACTCCACACTTACATCCATCTCAAATAACATTCCTGAACTACACTCCCTGACCCAACAGGCCCTACTATCCACTAATCAATGACTCTCTCACAACCTTTTGATCCTAAATCCCAAAAAGACCAAACTCCTACTTTTCCTCCCCTCCCTCTTATACGCCGCCCCAGTTCTTACTATTATCCAGGCTTCCACTCTAAACAAACTGCAACAGACTTACCATAAAATAGCCAGATTCATTACTAACTCCCCATACGACTCACACCACTGCATTTCTTTAAACTCTCTTCAATGACTTGAACTTCCCCAGTTTCTGCTATCTTATCAATTTCATATGCTACACTCTATTCTTTATAAACCCTCCTTCTGTCCATCTCTATCTTCCTTAGTCTCCATCTACATCCCATCCCAGACCCTCCGTACTTCTAACCAACAATTACTTGATATCTACCACCCAAAAAGGTCAATAGGCAAACTTCCCCTTGACTTATGTTCAATCTCCCACACCTCACACTTGAAAAATGAACTAAAAGTTTATTTTCTCAATTCCAGAACCTGCCCCTGCCATGACCCTACCTAGTCTTCCTTCCCTTTATGTACCCTCAAAAGGACTATACTTAGTACCTCATTACACCTCTCTCTCTCCAATGTATCTACTATGCATTTGCACAATTTTATACAAATAAAAAATGTTCATTGTTGACCTATTGAACTATATCAATGTAAAATTGTTACTTAGCTTCTTTTTAATGCAACTTTAACTTTATGCATGTATCCCAACATATGTGAATTGTTTTGCTATAACTGCTATTATATCAATATTGTTTAAAATTGTACTTGTTTTAAAATGTATTACTGGAGCTTTTCTCCTCGGGTCTCCACTGAAAATGGGCCACAAGCCCAGTTGGACAAACCCGGTTAACAAATGTCAATAAATAAATAAATATGACCTCCGCAACAGGCATACTCAAGTGAAAGTGCTTCTTCGGTGAAAAGCACTTTCGCTCAAGTATAGGTTCATAGGTTCATAGGTTCATACTAGGCTATCTGCCCGAGGGCATTTACAAGCCTAGCCCATAGTTTTGTGGCTTAAGCCACCCCTTTAGTATGGGGAACTATACCCATTATTTTGCTGTGCCTCTGTTGAGCAGTGACACTGAGGTAATCCCTGGGGTATATCTGCGATCTCCCATCCATTGGTCAAGATTTCTCTTGAACAAGGCCAGCGAGGTGTATGCCTGGCTGAATCTGTTTCGGTGATGTTGCCATTTGGGGATCTGTACAGATTCCGTTCCTCTAACCAGATTCCACACGACACGTCTTCAATGGCTACTTCTCGCTCATTGGTATCCTCTACAACATCCTTTGTCTTTTCCAGAGATGCAAGCAAGATTTACTCTGGTGGACGTCTCACAATCCCCAATAATGGTCTCGCCCTTTCAACCCCCATCAACCGATAGCCACGGTGACCATGGATGCCTCCCTGATGAGGTGGGGGGGTGGTTATGTCAGGGAAACTCGGTCCAAGGCACCTGTTTGGAGACAGAGGCCCTTTTGCATATCAGTGTCCTGGAACTGAGGGTGGTGCTTCTAGCGTTCCAAGCATTTCATTCTATCTTTCAGTCAGGGGCTATTGTGATCCAGTCAGGCAACATGTCACTGGTCTGGCATATCAACAAACAAGGGGACACCAGATCTTACCCATTATGCTGAGTGGCCTTGAGAATATGGCAATGAGTGATAGCTTACAACCGCTTTCTTATTGCAAAGCACATTCCCAGGAGCTCCAACGTGATAGTGGACAAATTGAGCAGGTGCATTCTACAGCCTCACAAGTGGTCCCTCAATCCTCTGATAGCGGCAAAAATCTTCACCCACTGGGGCCAGCCTTACTGCAACCTATTTGCCTCCCCAACCAACTACAAGTGCAGCAACTACTTTGCCCTGATCTCCCCTCGGTGACACTCACCAAGGGACGCTCTAGTCCGCCCTTGGCCCTTGGGTCTTCTTTACGCTTAACCTCCTCTCCCCCTCATCTCCCAATTTCTAAAGAAAGCAGGACAGTTGAAGAGCAAAGTGATCCTCATTGCTCCATATTGTTCTCAACAAGTCTGTTTTCCATTCCTCTGGCCTCAACTGCTAGATCAACTGTGGGTCTTCAATCCATCCCCATCATTGATCTCCCATACGCAGGGTCTGATTCATCCCAATCTAACAACCCTGAAACTGACAGCTTGGTTTCTCCACTTCCAGTGATTGCCAGGCATGAAAACCTTTCATCCCCTGTGCGCAATATTCTTATTGCACCTTATAAATCGTCCACCAGACTAATCTCTCTTAACAAATGGAAAAGGTTCTCTATATGGGCAGCAAATAAACAATTAGACCCCTTGTCAGCCCCATTCTCGGTGCTATTGGATTACTTATCGCATCTTTTCCACTCCGGGGTGTTTGCCTCTACTATCCGTTTACATTTAGCTACCATCTCAAATTTTCATATTGGTTTTCAAGATTCTTCACTTACGTCACACAGACTCTATAAGACTTTCTTGATGTCCATAGGAAACAATGCTGTAACAGCTCCCCACTTTGAACCTGTGTCTTCATGTGATTTAAAATATCTCTCTTGGAAAACTTTGTTTTTGATTGCAATCACATCGGCCAGGCATTTGTCAGAATTCCAGGCCTTATGCATCAAACCTCCCTATCTTATCTTCCATAAGGATAGGGTATCACTGAGAACTAATTCTACCTTTTTACCAAAAGTTGTGTTAGAGCAATCTATCAGTCTATTGACCTTCCAGTGTTCTTTCCTAACCATTCTAACAAGGGAGAGTATTCCCTGCACTCCTTGGATGTTAATAGGGAATTACGATTTTATCTGGACAGAACAAAATCTACCCGTGAATCAAACCAACTGCTTCTGGCTTTTTCTGGACCTAGACTGGGTCATCCTGCATCAAACGTTATATTGGCTTCATGGTTGAGAAATTGTATAACCTTTATCTACAACAAAAACAATCTCACCTTGTCTCATAGAGTCAAAGCACATGCTACAAGATCTATGGCAACTTCAGCGGCTTTCCATGCTAAGGCTTCCCTCTTTGATATTTGCTGATCTGCAACTTGGGCCAAACCTCATACATTTATTCTTCATTACAAATTGGACTTGGGCTCCAGAGGTGGAGCTTCCTTTGGCTCCATGGTGCTCAGGAATGTCCTTCCATGAGGGTCCACCCAGAATACAGGTAGCTGGGGACTCTGTCCCATCAGTAAGTAATGAACGAAGATTAACAACATCAGGTAAAGAAGTTATGTCTTATCATATTGTTCCATCTGTGTTGTTGATCTTCGTTCATTCATTACTTCCTACCCTCCGTTCCCCATCCGGAGGTTCTTGGTTGATCTCATGTACTCCTTTTTTGTAGGTCTGTTATGACTAGAGGTAGCCTCTACTTTTATCTATCAACTTGCAAACTCGATCTGAGGTAACCGGGAGTAGAGCATTCTGGGTAGGACCTTGGCTCGAGAGTTTTTGGCTGATGTGAGCTTGATATTGGCCGGCTCTGTTCCAAGGACGGAACCGATAACCCATCAGTAATGAATGAATGAAGATCAACAACACAGATGGAACATTATGGTAAGACATAACTTATTTTTTCCTTTCCAACTTTCCCTTTACCCATCAGTGTGAACAAAGGGAAAGACAGGACATGTTCTTTGAGTCGTGGGCAGCAGAAACAGAAACATTCAATAGAGAGGAAATCAGGCCAAACTTTAAAGAAAATGTTGAACAGAATGGGGACCAATTGATTTGGAATATTTCTGATCGTGCCCTAACTACTGATGAGGCATCTGTATTGGAGAAGGGCCTTACATTTATTCCTACCAGGAAAAGAGATGTTACTGACACTTTACTTGACATTAAAATATTTAGCAGGAACGTATTGTTGAAACTTGAATTTGGCAATACTTCATTAGGTGATGGTTTGTTTTTTAGAAGACCAAGCACTTATATGGCTAGTTCACATCCTTTAGTTGATGCCTTTAACAAATGTGTGGAAAATGACTTGTTTGATTTGTATGATTCAGGGAATACTCATGCTTCTCGTAATAATAGGAAGCCTAATTTAAGTTGGAAACAAAGGAAAGCTCTGTCACAATTGCAAAATGATGACACCACAATTATTAGACCAGCTAATAAAGGTTGTCCTGTTGTTATGAATAGATGTGATTATAATGCTTCTATACTTAGTATGTTGAGTGATAACTATTTTTACTTAAAGATAAATATTGAGTATGTGTATAATTTAGAACTTAGGATTTATAATATGTTGGAGGATTTGTTTAAAAGTGAATTAATATCATCTGACATACTACATTTTTTTGAACACCCACTTACTCCGACTATTCAAGGACTACCTAAAATTCATAAGAATGGCTTGAAACCTCCTCTGCTGCCCATTGTGGCTGGCACAGGTTGGTTTACTGAACCGTTCTCTTTGTTTCTAGAGAAGAATTTATGCCGTTCTCTTGATAGTAGCAGGTTTGGTTTAGAAGATTCTAAACAATTCCTTTTGGGTTTATATAATCTTACTAGTACATTAGCAAAGGATATGGAATTGTACTTTGTCACCTTTGATGTACAGTCGTTATTCACTGTTATTCCTAACACGATTGGCATTGACTTTGTACTGAGATACCTTAGCGCACACAGTGAATACAGTGAGGCTTTCATTGATCTCTTGTGTTTATTTTTGGAGACTGTCCTTGAAATTAATATTTTTATTTTTGATGGTGACATATTTCTACAAAAGGATGGCATAGCTATGTGCATTTCATGTGCCAATAGTTATGCCAACATGTTTATGGCCATGGGGAGGAGGTCCACTTAATTACTGAGTTGTTCTCTATGTTTGCCCCTTTCTATAGTCGCTTTATGGACATTTTTTTTTTATTTGGACAGGGAGTAAGGACCAGTTGATAAGTGGGGCCACAAACTCTTTGAAATTTTCCATGTCCTTTTCTCCCATATTGATAGCCTAGCTTGATGTTTTTATACAAAGGCTGGATAATGGGATGGCCAGTACTGGTGTCCATGGGAAACAATGCTCCAGAAGTACTTTACATCATAGATGTTGCATGCACCCTCAGTTTGTCTTTAAGAATGTGGTAAAAGGACAAGGTATGAGGGTGTCTAGATTGAATGCCTCTGATGATTCTTTCACTCTGAGTTAGTTTCAATTTACACTATCTGTCTTCTTATCCAATCTCTCTTCCTTTCTTTATTTCTGTGGCTGAATAAACAGAATTGATTGAACAGTATTCTTACTTATGAGACTATACAAACAGGATTACTAAAACTTTAGTACACTGGGTTTATTTTCTTGTATTGTATTCCTCTATAATATCCATTTGTCTTTTATATCTACTTCAATTTGTATTATGTAAAACCTTTCTTGGCTTTCAAAGTTAAGCTGATGTTATGTAAAAATTTCTGTGATTGTATGGAGCTTTTCTCCCCGGGCCTCCACTGAAAATGGGTCATTGGGTTCAGTGGATTTTCCCGGTCAATAAATAAATAGATTTGAAAGCTAGGCTTTTAACCAGGGGATACCACCTTGGGGAAGTTGCACCATTTTGAATGAAATACCTGATCAGTGAAGAAGTAGGGCCCATCCTTATTTTTCTAATGGAGATGGGACTGCAGATGATAGTAAGGTCAATGAGCTTGTTAATAAGTTAAGGGTACCCTTGTACTATACCACTGACATTAATTCCATCATGGACATAGTCAGGAAGCACTGGGACATCCTCACTACAGATTCAGTTATTAGACGGGATTATAGGAGACACACCTACATTTTTGTTTAAAAATAAAATTAATTTGAAAAGAATCCTGTACGGATACTCTTCTGCCAATGGTTAATAAGGATTTTTGCACTAGGCCATGTGGTATTTGTAATTATTGCAATAACATTGATAATAGTGGATGCTAAGTTGCCTCTCTCGCCTTCGTTCTTGCTGGTTGGGATCGGAGCCTATCCTCGGCTCCGACTCGGCCATCTTCTATAGCTTGAGAGCTGTTTACTGGCTCGAGGCTACCCCTTATCCCATGATGCCTAGCGCTAGCTACCCAGATCTCATTTGCCACTTCAGCTGTGAGGTGTTGTTTTTTCTGGCTCAGGCTCGTATAAAGTTTCTTTATAGAACCTTTTTACTAGAAATAGTCTTTTTCCTAGGAGTTTTTGTTAGTTTTTAGTCTTATATTTGTTGTGTTAGCTAAGTGTGTATTTGTAGTTTCCTTCCCTTCACCTTTAGAACTCGTTTAATTTAGAGAGTTCTCCCCCACCCCCCCTCCTTATTCCTTTTCATTCAGGTTAGCCGTTTAAGTTAGAGGCTTTCCTTCTACCTTCTTTATAGGCTAGCCGTTTGAATTAGAGGCTTTCCTATCAAAAAAAAAAAAAAAAAAAACTTTAGCTTTAGTTTGTAGTGTACTGTGTCTTTTTCTGTAGACTGTATTTTGATTGGTTAGCTATTGGTTATATTTTTTGTTACAGGATGTCCAAAGAATCCAATGTGTCTGGGTTCAAGAAGTGTGACTCATGCTGTCAGAAAATGTCTCTGACAGATGGGCACACTTCTTGCGTCTGTTGTTAAGGCGCTGTGCACATGCAGGACTCTTGTTCTATCTGCCATGCATTTAATCCAAGAGTTCTGCAGGAGCATAAGAATAAGCTTATTCTTAGGGGCCTTTTGAAGCCCAAGGATTCACCGGCCAAGACTCAGCCTGTGAAATCCCCTAAAACTACCAAATCGTTGGCTCCAAGTTCGGAGCCGTCTTTGGTTCAGACTCTACCTGCTACTTCAGTTCCGGCTGGAACCGATAAGACTATCTCCCCGTCAGCTCCATCAGAAACTTCGGAGCCTTCGCAGAGCCACAAGAGGCTGAGGTCCCCTTCTCTGGAATTGATACATTCGGCTCCTCGGTTTCCCTTGCTGCAAAGCGAGCGCAGTCACAGATCTTCTCACTCCTGTCGATCCTCGAGGCTTTCGGATCACTATGTGGAGAGAGTGGTCAGTAGGTTGCTAAAGTCGCAGGCACTTGCCAAGATGTTGTCCAGACCTCCTCAACAGGTGTCAGCTCCGTTCACTTCTATCGATGTTCCTCCTCCGACTCCATTGAGCTCGTAGCCGGAGTTCTTGGGGTTCGGGTAGTGGAACCGTCGGCTCCAATAACTTTATCTCCTTCGATTCCGTCGTTGGCTCCAATTCCTTCGATGGTGCCGTCCATTGAGGGATCTGGGTGCCGGGGCTCCCTCGGCTCCGAGGGGGCAAGTGGCATCGGACCCTTGTCCTGTCCCGTTCTCCCTCTCAGAGCTTCAGCGCAGGTAAGCTCGGCTCCTACATTGGCCTCGGAGCCGTCTCCCTCGGTGCAGAGAAAGATTCCAATTTCCTCGGAACCTAAGCTTTCTCTGCATCGTGGCAGGGACGCCTTCGATGTCATGAGGAGTGTGGTGGCCACTGAGTCAGCTCCATTATCGGCCCCATTGGCTCCGTCCCCTGTAGTGCCTGTGCCAACCTCTGCTCCTCCTCCAGACCCCAAGCCTGGGGAACTTGCGCTCCAGGGCACCCCATTGGGCGTTTCCTCTTCTTCTGAGGCCTCCCCTGATAATTCAGAGGAGCCCCCTCATAAGAAGAAGAAGTGCAAGAGGAAGCACATTGACTCCCCTGAGTCTGTCACTTCTGATACAGACTTAGATGATTCGGAATGGTCCTCGAGATCCCCCTCTGAAGATGTTTCCTTTTCGGAAATCCTCGAAATGCTTAAGCAGAGGGGGAACTGGAATCCCCTAGCCCCTACTGAGGATGAGTCTGTATTCCTGGATGCGTTCGGTTCCCGACCTTCCACCTCCTGGTTTTCTCTGCCTTACGATCCACTTGTGTCTTTGGTGGCTCGAAAGGCTTTGTCAGCCCAGGATACAGTGGAACCAACTCCAAGGAGACCTGGCAAGTTCATCACAGCACCCCATGATAAGCAGTTCCTTACCAAAGGTGTTCCTGTTGATGCCATGGTGATAGCAGCAGCCACCAAAAAAGAGTTGGCGGAAACCTCTTCATCTGTCCATCCTCCTAACAAGGAGTCTAGGACCATAGACAGATACGGGAAGCGAATGTTTGCTTCAGCGACCTTTGCTATGAGGTCACTGAACTACTTATGCCATTTTACCCGGCTTCAGAGGGATCTCCTTAAAGAGCTCAGAGATGCCCTTCAAGATCCATCAGCTGAGGGGGCTCAAGCTGAAGTGGTTTCCCAATTGGCGACCCTTAATTCTGTAGTCAACTCCTCCATGAGGCTCATTTCCTATGCAGCCAATGGTGCGAGTAGAGCCGCAGGTACGAGTGTAGCCCTTAGGAGACATGCATGGATGCGGCTGTGTAACTTTGCGGAACCATTTAGAGCATCATTCACCAACACCCTCTTTGATGGTTCCTTTCTTTTTGGACCACAGGTGAAAGACACTTTGACTAGGTGTGAGCAAGAAGGCAAGACACTCTCTGCCGTGGGAGTCCGTTTTTCCACTCCTTCCAGACCATACCCCAAGGGTCAGAAGAGTGGTAAAACGTGGTTCCGAAAATCCCAGGGAGCCTCGCCTGACACAAGTAGCGATTTTTCCTCCAGGGGCAGAGGGGGAAACAACAACAATAGATGCCGCCCTCATGGCAGAGGGGGTCCGCAGAAGCAGGTCAACAGAAAATCCTTCTCTGAGAAGCTCTTTCAGCATCCCTGAAGGGTTGCCTGGCTTCCCGCCTCTGGAGGCAGTCGGGGAAAGACTTTCACTGTACCCAAAAGCCTGGCAAAATTTAACGCAAGACAAATGGATACGGTCAATTATATCTGGGAGTTACAAAATTCCATTCTCTCAACCCCCCTTACCGTCGAGCAAATCCCTTCCAGATGTTCTACCCAATCTGAGGGACCAAGCAGTCATAGAAGTTTCAAGACTGCTAGAAAAAAAGAGTGATTCAGGAAGTCCCGGCAGACCAACATGGATCCGGAACATACTCAGGGTTCTTTTTGGTACCAAAAAAGACAGGGGACTGGAGACCGATTCTGGATCTCAGCAGACTAAACAAGTCTGTTCAAAGCCAACCATCAACCAAAAATCAATAAAAAAATTTTTATACTTGAACAGCGAAAGAAAAAAAAAGTCTGAAGAAGCGTCCAGAGTAGACGTGAAAGCGCTAACAACCCATGGAATAAAGTTCTTTTGCTGTTCAAGTATAAAATTTTTTATTGATTTTTGGTTGATGGTTGGCTTCGACAGTCGTGGAGTACCTGCACCTTGATATTGACATTTTTTCATTTGGGGACATAGCAGGTACCTTACCCTGAGAGATCTCTGTTTATTTATCAAGTCTGTTCAAAGAACAAAGTTTTGGATGGTTACACTACAGTCCATTCTACCCTTTCTGAGTCAGGACAATTGGGTGTGCTCCATAGATCTTCAGGATGAGTACTACCACATCAAAATGGACAGGCACTCCAGGAGATTCCTTTGCTTCTGGCTGGGAGCCAGTCATTACCAGTTCAGAGCTCTGCCCTTTGGTCTCACCACAGCCCCCAGGGTGTTCACCAAATGTATGCAGTGGTCACGGCTCACCTGAGACATCGAGGATTCCAGGTATTTCCATATCTAGACGACTGGCTCCTCACTGCTACTACCAGGCATCAACTTCTGCAAGCCAGGGACTACACTATCACAATCTGCTCCCAGCTAGGCATTACAATAAACTTCGAAAAATCTGCCTTGTTGCCCTGTCAATCTATCACGTATATAGGAGCAGACTTAGACAAAAGGAACATGTCCGCAAGGCTACCGCCAGAAAGGGTGTCTACATTTCACCAACAAGTACAAATTCTAATACAGAGCAAAAGGATCCAAGTCAGGTTCGTCCTTCAGACTCTGGGCTCCATGGCAGTGGCAATTCTTCTAATCCTACTGGCCCGCTTTCACATGAGGATCCTTCAGTGGCTTCTGTTCATACAGTGGTCTTTCCAACAGCTGCCCATGTCTCACATGATCATGATTGCAGAAGCATGCAAAAGGCACCTTTCCTGGTGGATGGTCTCCCCACTAGTGACTCTGGACAGACCCTTCATTCAGCCCCCTCCGATTGCCACGGTGACCACAGACGCCTCCCTGATAGGATGGGGGGGCCATTATCAGGGCAGGACAGTCCAAGGCACTTGGCAGCCTCACGAGTACCACCTGCATATAAACGTCCTAGAAATGAGAGCCGTGCTCCTAGCATCGCAAGCTCTTCAAGACTCTCTCCCTTCTGGGACCATTGCAATTCAAACAGACAACATGTCAGTGATCTGGTACATCAGCAAGCAGGGCGGAACCAGGTCCTACCCCCTATGTCGAGAAGCACTCAGACTCTGGCAGTGGGTGATTTCCTCCCAAAGATTTCTGATTGCGACGCACATCCCTGGGAGGTCCAACGTCATAGCGGACAGACTCAGCAGAGCTATTCTCATGCCTCACGAGTGGTCTCTGAATCAGGTAGTTGCGGATCTGATCTTTCGCAAATGAGGGCAGCCTTGCTGTGATCTTTTTGCCACCCCCTTCAACAGCAAATGCAGCAACTACTTCTCCCTTCTTCCACTTCCACGTCACACACCCAGAGATGCTCTAGTCCACGATTGACCTCAGGGACTTCTTTATGCCTTCCCTCCATTTCCCCTGATACCAAAACTCATACAGAAAGCAATACCGTTAGGTTGCAAAATGATCCTCATTGCCCCTTACTGGCCTCAACGGATATGGTTTCCGTTCCTGCACTATTATCTTCTCGATCAGCCCTGGACTCTGGATCCGTTTCCAGACCTACTGATTCATCAATCAGGCAGGCTGCATCAATCCCTCCAAACACTCCAGCTCACAGCTTGGTTGCTCCACTTCCAACCTTAGCCAGGCATTTCCCCGGCCGTGCGTGAGATTATTGTCTCCTCTCACAAGTCCACAACTAGAAAGACTTATGCTAGCAAATGGAAATGTTTTTCTTGTTGGGCAGAGGCTAGGAATGTAGATCCTTTTTCAGCCCCAGTTCACGAAATTTTGGAGTTCCCAACACAACTTTTTCATTCAGGGTCCACTTCTGCTACAATCAGGGTTCAATTGGCGGCCATTTCTAACTTTCATGTTGGGTTGTCTAATTCAAACATTATGTCTCATAAGCTCTGTAAAGCCTTTTTAAGAGGGACTGCTCTCCTTAGACCTCCAGTGAGAGATCCCCCTCCTCCTTGGGACCTTAATTTGGTACTAACCTCCTTAATTATGCCCCCCTTTGAACCTGCAGCATCCTGCTCCATTAAGTTTCTATCTTGGAAAACACTTTTTCTGGTAGCTATTACTTCACCCAGATGCGTCTCTGAACTTCAGGCACTATGTGTTCACCCTCCATACTTGTTTTTTCATAAGGACAGGGTTACTCTGAGGACTAATCCCTCGTTCCTTCCAAATGTCTGCTCAGAAAACAATTGAAACCAATCTATAGACCTTCCTGTGTTATTCCCTCACCACACCAACAAGGCAGAATACAAATTACACCAATTGGATGTTCATAGACAATTGCGTTTTTACTTGCATAGGACTAAGGATATAAGGAAGTCGGACCAACTCTTCCTTTCCTACACCCTAGGCAAACAAGGTCTCCCAGTTTCCAAAGTGACCTTATCCAGGTGGTTGTCTCATAGTATTACTTTCATTTATCAATTGAGACACAAAGAGTTGCCTATCAAACCAAAAGGTTATTCTGCTAGGGCTTTGGCCACCTCTGTAGCCTTTCAATCTAGGTTGCCCATGGATTCTGTCTGTGCAGCTGCTACGTGGGCAAATCCTCATACCTTTATTTCTCATTACAAGCTAGATGTGGTCTCCAGGAGCAGAGCTGACTTTGGTTCCACTGTTTGAAGAGTCTGTTCCAATGAGCCACCCAGGATTGTAGGTGCTAGGGACGCTGTCCCAACCAGCAAGAACAAAGGCGAGATAGACAACTTAACATAAAGAAGTTATGTACCTACCATAACATTCCATGTTAGTTGTCTTCATCTCGCCATCTTTCTTGCATCCCACCCTCCGTCCCCCTGTCTTATTGGATCGAGAGGAGTTTTGGTTTCACTGGCTGAGTGTTCTCTGGTTTGTTTCCTCTACTGACTTAGAGAGTATGACAGGTATGCTCAACCTGTTTGTTTGGACAGGTTGATTCTCTGGCTGTGTCTGGGGTTAGCTATTACAAACGAGATCTGGGTAGCTAGCGCTAAGCATCATGGGATAAGGGGTAGCCTTGAGCCAGTAAACAGCTCTCGAGCTATAGAAGATGGCCGAGTCGGAGCCGGGGATCATCAACGATCCCAACCAGCAAGAAAGAAGGCGAGATGAAGACAACTAACATGGAACATTATGATAGGTACATAACTTCTTTTTTCTTTACTCACCCGGATACAGGTTGCAAGTATGTGTTTAAGGTGTCTGCTAACTGCCTTACCCAGCATGTGGTTTACCTCGCTTATTGTGTAGGGTGTGCCTCCTATTTTGTGGGTAAAACTGATAGGATGTTCAAAGACAGGATTAGGGAACATTTATACAACATAAGGATAGGTTCTAGCAAAACTGCCCTATCTAAGCATGTTATGCAAGAAGGGGTTAGTCATGCTTTTTGTTTTTTGGTCATTGACTGTACCTTTCCTAGTTTAAGAGAAGGTGATATCAGGAACTTCACTGAGAGTAAAGAAGGGAAAAGGATTATTCGACTTAGGGCGGCAGATAGGGGGAAAAGGCTTAAATGAAAAAAGCCTCCCTTAAACCTGTATTGAAATCTAGGCGTTTAAAAGTGTAATAACTTTTTAATTGATGGTTTTATGATCATATATACATATGTATATATATATTTATATATATATATATATATATATATATATATATATATATATATATACATACACACACACACACACACACATATATATATATAAGTATATATATATATATATATATATATATATATATATATATATATATATATATATATATATATGGATTCACTTCATAATCTCAAATTACTGAAATATCAGATTTTAGTATCTCAAAACTATGAAACCAAATCCACAAAACACCGAAACTACAAAACACGAGCCCAAAACCGCGAAATTCAAAACACCAAACAAACCGCATACACTACACCATACATACACCACAACACCCACATCACACATACACAACTCATACTCACATAAGTAGGGGGGCAAGCCCCCCTGCACCCCCCATATGGGGGGCTGCACCCCCTCTACTTATATATACTAACTCCGAGATCGCACAAACAGGAAACAAAAGCAAACTCACACACGCACATTCTCCAGTCCCTCACACACACATCAAACATATCAGCACACTCAAGCACACTCTAACCCCCACTCAAATCCGTTACAAAACACTCGGTTACCTGACAAAACACCTAGATCCACACACGACACCGTGCACCATAAACACACAATCGTGGACATCACGTAGTGTAAGGCCATAACCGCAAATTCGAGATATTCGAATTTGCGATTATGAAGTTTCGCTATTTTAAACATTCGGGTTTATAGTCTCGAGATACTGATATTCGACATTTCAGTATTTCGAGATTATAAATGGCTCCTATATATATATATATATATATATATATATATATATATATATTTTTTTTTTTTTTTTTTAATTCTGTTATAGAATGTTGTTTTTTGTTATTTGCATTTTTGCTTTCATGGTGAAAGTTAGTTATAAACTCATGTTTTATGTTGTACTCAGTATGTGTTTAAGGTACAACACAATGCTTTTTATCATGTGACTTTCATCATGCAGTTTGATTGGCCAGGTTGCTGTATTTAAACTTGGTTATGGGGTGTGCAATATTTTGGTCTAATGAAGCTAACTGTGAAAGCGCTTACCTGTTCTTGTGCACTGGGTTTGTTTTAATAAACATGCTTGAAGTTTACTTTATGGTCCTTCTACATGTTTGCTTCGTTGTATATACTGTTGGATTATTTTATTTAAGCTCTTTACATTCAATGAGGCATTTATCCTTTGGAGTGCTGTTTGGTTTTGTTTTATCCTCTACTCTCAGCAGGTTCATCAAAGACCCCCTACAAATGCATGCTCAACAAACAGGTCTTCCTAGACATAGTCCACAGGTGGAGAATACCAGAGATAGACTTATTTTCCTCAAAGAGCAATAAACCCCTCTTTTGCACCAGGACTCTTGCCTTCTGGTGTGGAAGACAGATGCATTATCCGTCGATTGGACAGGGAAGTTTATTTATACCTTCCCTCTACTTCCTCTGCTGCCAAAGGTTCTTCTAAAGATCCAAAATGAAAAAGCAAAATTTCTATTAATGACTCCCTTTTGGCTAAGGCCGCATTTTTCCCCCTTCCCTAATACTTAGCCAGAGGAAATCACCACGGGCTACCCCACATAGTGGGCAGAATACATGATATTAGCTAGATTAACATGAAGCACAACACCAGGGTGAAATATTCTCAAGATAATTTATTGTGGGACCTCGGCCTTTCACCTTCAAGGAATACTTTCATTCTGTAAATGCACCCATTTTATACATATCCATCAGTAATTTAAATTTAACTTAATTAACACATCATTAAACCCACAGGCATAAGATATTCTTAAAGTAGTATAAACATCTTGTTTCACATACTTTTTATAAAACATATGATCACATATTTTATATAACTTATTTTACAAAGTTAAATTACTATCAGTGTTCATGCCGTTTGGTTGAAGTGTTTTATAATTTATTATAATTTTACATTCAAGTTTATTTAATTCAGTTTTAAAATTCCCTCCAGTGGCCATAAATGGATGTGCCAGCACATTAAAAAATAAATCCTTACTACAGCCCCCATATACAGACTAAAAATGTTCTGCAACTGGATTTAGACTATTCCCTTTCCTGATGTTTCCCCGGTGTTCCAAAATTCTAACTTTTACCTTTCTCTTTGTTTGCCCTATATACCATTTCACCATCATGCAGCCACAACCTGTGATATACACAACACCCTGTGAATTGCAGTAAAATACCTCTGCTTTGTGTTAATCTAGCTAATATCGTGAATTTTGCTGTTATTTTTGGAGGAGTAGTGGTATACGTTTACCCCACATAGTGGACCTCATCACACAACAGAAGGGCTTATTGCTTCACCCAAAGCTATCATCCCTCAACCTGAACTTATGGATGCTAGGATTCTGATCCCTTCCCTACACAAGTTTTATGAGAATGTGCTCTGGGTTCTCCAGGAGGCAAGGAGACTCACCACCTAACAATCCTACATAGCCAAATGGATGAGATTTTCAATATGGTGTCAGGCTAATGTTCTATATCCTGTAAAATTCAAGCTTCCTCTTGTATTATCCTATTTGTGTGAACTCAGAAAAAGTGGTCTGGCTTATTCTTCTGTTAAAGCCCTCCTTTCAGACATCTCAGCATGTCTTCCCCTCAGTCCACCAGTGATGTCCATGCTTGAGGTCAAACAATTTTAAAAGGGGTTCTGCACTTAACCCGCCAAGAAAACCTGTACCCTCTCCCTTGAGATCTTAACTTTGTGCTGAAAAAACTCACTCTGCTTCCATTTGAGCCAGCCGCGTCTTCTACTGTCAAATTCTGCATCTGGAAAACCATTTTGTTGATGTCTGTCACTTCTGCTAGAAGTGTCTCAGAACTACAGACACTCATGGTTGTGCGTCCTTTTTTATTTTCCATAAGGACACATTATCCCTGAGGGTCAACCCCTCTTTCATGCCTAAAGTGGTAAATGAGATATCCCTCGACCAGGTCAGACTATTTGTCTATTTCATGGACTCTAAGCTGGGCCAGCCAGTATCCAGGTAAACTATTGTAAGCTGGATTCCTCCTTCTGCTTCCTTTTGCCACATTCACCATGGCAAATCCTTGCTCTCTTTCCCAAGGGCTTACTCTGTTAGTGCAGTAGCCTATTCTGGAGCTTTCTACAAAGGAGTAGATTCCAGAACCATCCTGGAAGCTGCTATTTGGTTTTCTGTGCACACTTTCACTAAACAGTACAGAATGTATGCCTTTTCCAGGTTCTAGGGCAGCCTTCTCCAGGTTAGTTCTTTTTGGCATCTTGGACAGTGCTCACTATTCTCAGCCATCTTTCCTTCTGTTGCTTTAAGCTTTGTGAATCACCCATCTGTTTGGAATACTGCAACAGTGATTTCAGTCAGAACATAGTACAATTGTGTAAGACCTTACCATAACAGTAGATCTCTTACTGATCACTGTTATAGTATCCCACCCCTTGATATTTTCCTTTCTTCCTTTTCTCTGCTGCCCTAATAGACACTAGGACTGACTGGGTTCCCATCTTTTCTTGCAATGCCCCTCCTAGCTGACTGCTTTCCTTTCAGATGTCTTTAAGATACTGGCTTGGAGACAGACTGAGGATTTAAGCTCATATACCCACTTATGCATCCTTACCCTTGACAGCTGAGGTCATATATCAGACGTATGCTCCTGGGAAGGATACGCCAGACATCTATGATGAAAACCCTTTTTGGAATATTGCAACAGAGATCAGTAGGACATCTGCTGTTAATCTACTGTTATGGTAAGTTTTTACACAACTGTGCTTTCTTTTAAGTGAATTTGCACCTTCCATACCAAGCAGTCTCATATATTTCTTCAGAAATCAACCCTCTCCTGTCATATTTTCCCTTATAGGTCTCGCTAATACACTCTCAGTATTGTAAATCAGTTTCTTGCCCCCACCTATAAATGATATTCCTAGCTTAAAGCGTATGCTTTCTTCCAGAAATTCTCCTAATCTCTATAACAGTAATTTTAGGTGGAATATAAATACATGCTAGCATAATTCTCAACCCTTACCAATAACTCCTTGCTACCACAAATCTACCATTATTGTCCTTGTTTTTCCTCTGCTAACATTCTTGGAGTGCCTTTCACAATTAGAATTATTGTTCCCCTGTTCCTTTGCAACTTGTACTACTTCCTCAGATATATTTGCTTCTGATGTCATTTTCATTAATTTCTCAATGAATGGTTTTAGATCTGATCCTCTGATCTGACTCTGCCATTTTCTCTAGATTCCAGAATCTGACTCTTGAGCTCCTTTACCCACAATGCCCCTGACCACTGTGTTACCTCAGAGCTCGTTTGCCACTTGACATTTCGGTCGGGATTGCGATCTCTCGAGCTCGTTGTTGGTTTAGTGAGTTTCAGATATATATTTTTTGCTTTTTGTGTTTAAATCGTCTTTAATTTCTTTACTAGTATCTCCCTTACCTTCTGTCTAACTAGTCTAGTACCAAATTTAATTTTTTTTTCTTAGTTACCATTGTTGGTAACCTTTCTTTCTTCTGTATGGGTGTTGTTCTTTACAGCATGTCTGAAAAGCCAACTAGTTTTAAAAAGTGTGCTTCCTGTGGGTATAAGAACCCCAACTGAGATGCCCACAGGAAGTATGTATATTGTTTAGGCCCAGCACACTTGGACACCACCTGCTATATCTATGCTGCGTTTAATACCAGGGCCATAAGTGATAGGAGGAACAAACTAGTTCTAAAAGTCTTCCTTCCAGCTTCTGCTCCTTCATCTGGTACTTCCACATCAGGGGTTCAAACCCCCCTCTCATATGTCTGAAGAGCCCAGGGAGCACCGAAAACACTCCCCTGCATGGTCTCCTAAGTCAGTGCTTCCTTCTAAGCCAGATCAAGATTTCAAAGTGTTTGGATCTGATGTCTGCTGTTGCAAAGTCTCCTTGGCTCCATAGTCAAGGGTTTTCCCCAAAGCCGTTATCTCCAAAGTTGAGGTCTCCTTTCCTTCAAGATACCCATAAAAAGTCTTGCAGACCACCTTCCACTTCTTCCTCCTTTAGGTCCTCCCAAAAACTTTCTGAGACAGAGGTGGATAGGATGATGAGAAAATTCCTCAGAACATAGATCCAGATGGGGATCTTGGCTGCATCTCCCATGGGATCCGTGAGCTGTAAATCTTCATTCCAGTCTGTTATCACTCCTTCTCTGATCTGACCTGCCATTTCAGAGCCCTCGGATCTAAGATCGCTTGAGAGTTGAACCGTCAGATCCGAAGATACTCCTATCTTCCACTATGGCAACATCCCTGATCCAATCTGCTGCTACCCACCTGGAGCACAATGATTCTGGGAGCCAAAGGATCGGCGTTGGATCTGAGGGCTTGACTTGGACTCCAAAGTTTTCGCAGCTGTCATTTGCCATCAGAGCTTTGGCTTTGGACAGCTCAGCTCCTACTTCTCCCTTGGAGAGGAGACCAGGCAGGGCTGAGAGTCTTGGCTCTGGTCGAACTGTCATCTGCTTTTCCTGGTCCTTCCACCTTTGAGGTGTTGGAAAGGGTTTTCTCTCACCCCAGAGTAGTTTTGACTCTTCCGTCTTCGGATCCAGTACCTGCTCCTGCTTTGGATCTTGTGCTTAGTCATCCTGCACCTCAGGAACAACCAGCCTTTATGAGCTTCCATGCAGTTCCCACCAGGGAATTCCCCGCTTCTTCTGACACCTCTCCAGAACACCCCACTGAAAAGGTTCCTTGGAAGAAGTTGTGCAAGAGGAGGCATTTGGATCCCCCCTCAGGAATCCTTCACAGAAGACACCGATTTTGATTAAGGGGAAGGGTCCCATAGATCTCCACCTGAGTTTGGTGTCATCTTAGAGATCCTTCTTCAGAAAGGTCGTTGGTCTTCCCAAACCTGGAGGAACTGGTGTTCTTGGAAGCCTTTGGCTCTGAAACATCTACATCGTTGGTTAACCTCCCCCCTCACCCCAACTCAGATGAGCTTATAGACTTTGGCTCCCACAGGGCATGGAAGGAACTGGACTCCATGGAACCTTTCCCCAAATGCCCAGACAAAATTTTGAACACCCCCTCCGACAGACAACAGTGGACCAAGGGAATCCCTGTAGTTGCCACAGTTGTTGCAGCAGCCACCAAAAAGGAGCTGCCTGAGGAGAGCTTCACTGTCCATCCCCTTAATAGGGAGTCTAGGACATGGGACAGGTTTGGGAAGCAAGTGCATGCTTCGGCAACCTTTACCTTACAGTCGCTGAATTATCTGGCACATTTCACTAGGTTACAGAGGGACTTAAAGGAGCTCTAACTCTACCCCTTGGTCCATGTACATAGAGGAACAAAAGTATTTTTCCTCATGACTAGTCACCCTGCAATCCATTGCAAACACGTCCATGGGGCTTCTTTCACACACAGCTGAAGGTACCTCAAGGATGGCTAATTCAGGCATAGCCATTAGAAGACATGCCTGGATGTGGTTGTGCGATTTTGCGGACTCCTTCACAATGTCATTCATCAGCACTCATTTTGATGGGTCTTCTTTATTTGGGCCAACCTTTAAAGAGACACGTTCCTGCAGTGAGTAAGGTAGGAAGACCTTGTCTTATGTGGGAATCTGCTTTTCTATCCTGCAGAGACCTTTTTCTAGGAATCAACACAGTGGTAAAAAGATGTGGTTCCAGAAATCTCAAGAACCTTTCCAAGAGTCACTCTTGAGATTTTCCCCCAGAGGCAGAGGAGGAAATACATACAATTGAAGACGCCACCCACATGGCAGAGGGTGTCTGCAAATCAAAGGTCTTGAGAATCCTTCTCAGAGCTTTCAGTGCTTCTGAAAGGTTGCCTGATTGTCCTTCTCTGGAGAGGGGTGCTTGTCTTTGCACCTAAAAACCTGGACAGCCAAAACAAAAGATTCTTGGGTGCAAAGGATCATATCTGGAGGTATTTCATTCCCTTTTTACAAGTACCCCAAAGAAAAAAATGTCTCCCTGATGTTCCGCCCAATCAGAGGGACTTAGCAGCTCTAGAGGTTCAAAAGCTGTAGGACAAAAGAGTCATCCAAGAGATCCTTCCCAGACCAGGGAGGATCTGGAATTTACTCATGGTTCTTGTTAGTGATAAAGAAAACAGTGGAACCAAGACCCATTTTGGATCTCAGTTATGTAAAATAGTTTGTGAAGAATTCCACATTATGGATGGTCATGGTTCACTCCATTCTGCCTCTCTTACAAAAGGATGACTGGATATGCTCTGTCGATCTTCAAGACACGTACTATCATGTCAAAGTGAACAGGGATTCTCAAGGATACCTAAGCTTCCAACTGGGAGCCAGTCATCACCAGTTCAGAGCCCTGCTCTTCAGTTTCACCACAGCCCACAGGGTGTTCACCAAATACATGGCAGTGGTCGCAACTCATCTAAGACTGCTCATTTTCAGAGTGTTTCCTTACTTAGATGACTGTCTCCTTGCCGTATTGACCAGGCATCTTCTGGAAAGAGCCAGGGATTACTTCCTCCACTTATCTCATGTTCTGGGAATTACAGTCAGTCTAGCCAAGTCACAACTTCAACCAGTTCAAGTCTTGGAGTTTATAGGGGCTTATCTAGACAGTCAATTATCTAGCTATTCTGCCTCAAAACAGAGTTCTTACTTTGAAATTGCATGTCAGACAGGTTGTTTCTCATTTTTCTCCCCCCAGCAAAAATGATACTCAAAGCCCTGGGGTTTGATGGTTGTTTCAATAACTTTAATACCCACTGCTCATCTTCATATCAGTAGTCTTCAATGGACTTTAGCAATGCAGTGGTCTTTTCATTGACATCCCTGATGACATCTGATAAAATTATCTCAGGTTTGCAGAAAATCCATGCTCTTGTGGATACACTCCAAGGAAATATGTCAAGGCTGTTCATTTAGTTTTCCTCCCATGAATGCCACGTTGACTGCATTGGGGTGTGGGTGGGGGCTTTACTTGGGACGGGACCGTTCAAGGCACGTGGTCCCCAGAAGAGACCAATTTGCATATACATGTCCTGGAGTTGAATGAGGTGCTTCTAGCATTACAGGACCTTCAGACCTCTTTTCTGCTAGGAACTACTGCTAAAACAGTTAACACGTCAGTAGTCTGCTACATCAACAAGTGGGGGAGGGCCAAATCTTACCCCCTTTGCCGAGAAGCAATGAGAGTTTGGTAGTGGGTGATCTCCGCCAACAGCTTTCTTGTAGCGATGCACATACAGGTGAATTACAACATCTTAGCGGACAAGCTTAGCAGGACCATCTGATGCCTCGCTAGTGGTCTCTTAGTCAATCAGTGGCAAATATCTTCCACAAATGGGGTCAGCCATGCTGCGATCTGTTCGCTTCTCCCTCCAAGAGCAAATGCAGCAAGTTCTTTGCCATAATTCTCCTTCAGGGACATTCACCAAAAGATGCTGTAGTCCATATTTAGCCCTCCAATCAACTTTATGCTTACCCTGCCCTGCCTCTAATCCCCAAGTTTCTTCAGAAAGTGCTGTGGTTGAGGAGCTAAGTAATTCTCATTGTGTCCCCGTTCTGACCTTGGCAAGTATGGTTCCTTTTCGTATGGTCTCACCTAGTATGCCCTCCATGGACACTGGATTCCAGTCCAGACCTTCTGTCACACCCATCAGGAATGTTTCATCTGGACATTACAGGCCTTAAGTTGACCGCATGGTTTCTCCAATTCCAGTGATGGCTAGATATTCCAGGCTTTCTTCCCCAGTTTGCCAAATTCTTTTTTCATCTCACAAACCTTTGACTAGGAAGATTTATAACAGTAAATGGAAGAGGTTTTCTTTTTGGGCGCATCAGAGAGGAGAGTTGGCTCCTTTCACTGCTCCACAACCTGCTGTTTTAGATTTCCTTGCCTCCATCCTTCAAAAGAGGACAAGTTTCTCCACCATCAAAGTTCACTTAGCAGCCATCTCTAACTACCACATTGGAGATAATGTTTCTCCTTTAACTTCATTTAAGTTATGTAAGGCCTTTCTTAAAGGTACCTTTTTACTTAAACTCCGAATTAGGGACATCACTCCACCTTGGGACCTGGCCTTGGTATTACAGACTATGGTGCATTCACCTTTTGAACCGTCAACTAAAGTAGACCTTACGTTTCTGCCTTGGAAAACAGTCTTTCTGGTGGCCATAACTCCAGCTAGATGAGTTTTGGAACTCCAAGCACTCTTTTTGAAACCACCATGTTTGATTTTTTGCAAAGTTAGTCACTCTACGCACTAAGCCTTCTTTTCTACCAAAAGTTGCCCCTGAATCAAGTATCAATCAAGTGATCAATTTACCAGTTTTCTTTTTCAAATTTGACAATAAAGGAGAATATACCCTTCATCTCTTAGATGTACACAGGCAGCTTTGATTTTACCTTCACAGGACTAAGGAATTTAGGAAAACTGATCAGTTGTTTGTCTCCTTTTGTAACAATAAGCTAGGAAAAAAACAGTTTCCAAAACTACACTAGCCAAATGGATAACAGGTTGTATTTTCTATGTTTATTCCTTGAGAGGCCCAACCTTGCTAAGACAACCAAAAGCTCACTCAGCTAGGTCAGTAACCACATCAGCTGCCTTTTTGGCTACATCCTCCATTGATGCCGTGTGCAGCTGCCACATGGTCTATTCCTTACACTTTTATTGTTCATTACAAATTGGACATCATCTCCAGAAACAGAGCTGCATTCAGTTCTGTGGTTCTCCAACACATCCTTCCATGAAGGGCCACCCAGGGTTACAGTAGCTGGGGACTCTGTCCCATTTGTTGAGGAATGAATGATAATGACAACATCACATATAGAAGTTATGTGGTCACCATAACTATGCATCTGTGTTTTCCATTTTCATTCTTCCTCAACTTCCTCCCACCTTCCCCCATCCATGTCTTTGGGAGAGACCTAATGGAATTGCTGGTAAGAGCCATAGTTCCTGTTTGAGCTCCTGATCTTTCAGCTTTCACTTTTCAGTCATATCAATATTGAGATACTTTGTTGTGATATTGTATAATATCAGCAAACTCGATCTAAGGTAACACAGTGGTCAGGGGCATTATGAGTAAGAGAGGAGCTCAAGAGTCAGATCTTAGAATCTAGAGAAAGTGGCCAAGTCGGATCCAAGGATTTGATCCAAACCCATTCGTTGAGGAATAATGAAAATGTAAGCAAAACACCAACTGTAGAAAGTTTCACTACTATAGTGTGACTTCAAACAAAATGAAAAGCAGTACTCTCTTTTATTCAATGATAGCAGAATAAAGCTTTCGGTTAACACCCTTCATCAGTATAAATTACACATCTTATTCACAATATAAATAGGCTATTTTCTAAAAACACATGACACAACCAACCAATAAAAAAATCCTGATCAATTAAACAACCTTAACATAGCTTTAAAGCCATATTGCTAAAATAAAACATTTACATCAACATTCTAGTATTCAAAATGTTTGTGCATGACATTCATTTGTATTCCTTTTGTCTGGCTGCTAATGTAGGTTTTAAACTAATCATATTATTCAGGCCTGGATATGTATCTGCCTCTAACATGGTTATCCATCTATATTCAGCTATATCCAACTTATTTACAATATCCCCACCTCTCATGTTTATATGCAATACTTGTAACACTTTAAAGTTAAATTTATGTGTTGATTCCTTTTCCTTAAGGTGCTTAGTTAGTGCATTGGTCATTACCATCCTTCTAATTTCTGATTTATGTTCAATTATGCGGTCTTTCAACCACTTAGAACCTTTACCTAGATAAAATCCTGTACACACAGTGCAAGTAGCTAAGTATACTATTAATTCAGTGTTACATGTTGTATAATAGTCAATCTTGTACATTTCCTTACTTATGGGATGTTCAAATTCCATTTTACTACATATATCCTTGCAACAACTACAATTATAACATGGCATTGCACTCTTCTTATTACCAGATATCTTTTCCTTATTATTTAAACTAAAGTCTTTATAACATAAATCTCTCTTTAAATTCAAACAGTTCCTGTGTACAAATCCTGGCTTTTCACCTACAGTGGATCTCACTTCTGGCATAGATAGCAATATACACCTTTTTTTCTATAATATTTTCTATTTTCTTACTTAAATCATTCTGAGATGTAATATATCTTAGTTGACTTTTATTTTCATTTGTACCCATATGTATTTGTGGGATGTCACTAAATACAGGGGATGCTGTCCTGTCCCTTTCTTCCAATATTTATTGTATATTCCTATACACAAGGGCTTTATTTCCTTAACTTCTTCAGCTAATATTTTCATTTGTTCCTTTCATTTTTCCACATTTTTCTATTCAGTCTGCTTGTTCTCAGCAACTGACTTTTTACTATTCCACGAAATACATATTTAGAATGCATATTCCTAGCATGAGTATATCTATTAACTTGTACATCCTTTCTATATACTGTTGTTTCTAATTTCATACCTTCTCTGTACAATAATGCATCTAAATAGCTTATTTTCTCTGCAGAATAGCTCATCTTAAATTTTAGAAATGTTGTGCTAATATTTAACCATTCAGCAAAATTTAATACATTTTTAACATCTCCATTCCATATTAAAAAGCAGTCATTCACAAAACACTGGTAAAATTGCACATTTTCCTTATAAATATTCTTTTCACCATAAATATATTCTTCTTCCCACTGATTCAGAACAATATTAGCATAGGTGCTGGCCATGGGAGTTCCCATGGCCACACCTGAAATTTGCAAATATGGGTTACTGTTAAATAAGAATACATTATTTGTTAGAACCATCTCTGCCATACTGCATACAGTTTATATACCAGTTCCATTCATTCTTGCCTTTGTACACAGAAATTCACATATTGCATCTATACCATGCCCACTAGGTATTACTGTGAATAATGAATTTGTATCTAAGGTCACCCGTTAATAAGTATCATTAGTCTTCCTGTATTTATACCATTTGTAGAGCTTTTTCAAAAAATCATTTGTTTCTTTAACATAACTAGGACATAATGGTAAATATTGTTTCAAAACATCCTGCACATATATAGATAATGTAACACTGCATTAATAGTATACTTGTCTACTTCCACAGTGTGTATAGGATTGTATGTAGGTAAAAGTTCTAGGCGGTTAAAAAGACCGCATAATTGAACATACATCAGAAATTAGAAGGATGGTAATGACCAATGCACTAGCTAAGCACCTTAGGGAAAAGGGATCAACACATACATTTAAATGTACAGTGTTACAAGTATTGCATGTAAACCTGTGAGGTGGGGATATTGTAAATAAGTTGGGTATAGCTGAATATAGATGGATAACCATGTTAGAGGCAGATAAATATCCAGGCCTGAATAATATGGTTAGTTTAAAACCTATATTAGCAGCCAGACAAAAAAAATATAAATGAATGTAATGCACAAACATTTTGAATATTAGAATGTTGATGTAAATGTTTTATTTTAGCAATATGGCTTTAAAGCTATGTTAAGGTTGTTTAATTGACCAGGATTTTTTATTGGTTGGTTGTGTCATGTGTTTTTAGAAAAAAGTCGGTCTATATTGTGAATAAGATGTGTAATTTATACTGATGAGGGGTGTTACCCGAAAGCTTTATTCTGTTATCACTGAATAAAAGAGAGTGCTGCTTTACTGCTTTTCATTTTGTTTGATTAGTGAAAATGGACAACACATGTGCATAGTTATGGTGTACATAACTTTTATTTTTTTATCTATACATGTACAGCCATTTGCATTCCATGTTAATATAATAACGCATTAAAAATAAAAATCTGTTACTTCCACATATTGTACATAACAGTGCTTTTGAATATATGTTTCTCTTTTGCAGCTCATGTGCAAGCACTGATAGTTGGCAGGCTGATTTTATATGATGTTGTTTCTTCTCATTTCTGTCTTAACTCATGTCAGATTTCCAAAACTTTCGACTTCAGTAGTAAAATTCAGGAAACAGTAAATTGAATACATTTTCAAAACCACCATCCACTTTTAACTCACAGCAAACACCCAAAACTATGTACACATTCCAAAAAAGGAGATGTACATCTCCAAATAGGAGCAGTTGGGGGATTATGAGTAAGAGAGGAGCTCAAGAGTCATATCTTAAAATTTAGAGAAAATGGCCAAGTTGGATCCAAGGATTGGAACTAAACCCATTTGTTGAGGAATAATGAAAATGGACAACACAGGCGCATAGTTATGGTGTACATAACTTTTATTTTTTATCTATACATGTACAGCCATTTGCATTACATGTTAATATAACACATTAAAAATAAAAATCTATTACTTCCACATATTGTACATGACAGTGCTTTTGAATATGTTTCTGTTTAACAGCTCATGTGCACGCACTGATAGTTGGCAGGCTGAGTTTATATGATGTTGTTTCTTCTCATTTCTGTCTAAACTCATATCAGATTTCCAAAACTTTCGACTTCAATAGTAAAATTCGGGAAACAATAAATTGAATACATTTTAAAAACCACCACCCCCTTTTAACTCACAGGAAACACCCAAAACTATGTACACATTCCAAAAAAGGAGATGTTCACCTCCAAATAGGAGCAGTTGCTCCAAATTGATGGCTGGACTTACAATATTACCAGTTCTAAAATTAAGGTTAACCTTGCTAATGCATGTTAGATACTGTGTTCCCACTTACTCGAGTTGCTGTCTCTTCTTATCTGTATTTTCCTCCCAGATGTGAAAAACAACTTAAATGCTTTTTGAAAAGATTTTCTTTTAGCCTTAAGAAAAAAAAAAACTAACCTTAAATAAATTGTGCACCATTATATTTAATTCACTAAAATACTATGGCTGCTGGGAAAACAATTGTTTGTATTCACTTAATTTCTTATTTTACTGTTTACCTTCACTGAACTGTTTGTCAGTACCCCTTAAAAAGTTAATTATGTTGTACCTTATGGATCCACTGAAAAGGTCACTCAGAACACAGTCTCCTGAACTCTCGTAATTAAATACCTGCACTGACAGGCCGCTTATCCCCAGCTAAAAGTAAGAGCAAGTGAAAACACTTCAAGTGCAGACGCAAAAAAGAATTACCATTTTTCATGTTTGTTTATAATTGTTTTCTTTTTTCATTTTTTTTACTTAAATAGTGTTTAAACAAAACCAAAAAATATATATAAACATCTGCTTCTATAAAAATGGTGGAAGTTATTATCTTTTAGTTGTATATATAATGTGATCAGTATACATTTACAACCCCCCACCAGCCAAAGATTTACAACATTGTATTAACTTTATCTTCTTCTTTCCAGCCTTTCTCAACTTGTGGCAAAAGCATGGTTGCGTTACTAATAAGGAGGAGTATTTTCTTGCCTTAACTTCACTATCATATTAAACAGTCTCTGATAAAAAATCTCTCCCCATTTTGCATTTATACATAAATATTTTATATTCATAACAAAATCACTTGCGGTCTGCATTAGTAACCACAGTTCCCATGACTAAATTGCATATAGTAGGCTTGATGCTTTACAGTTCGCTCACTTGTTCACTAAATGTACTTTGCTGCTTGGCTTTTACCTGATCATTGTGATCTTCCAACAGCGGTCTCTATCTAGTTCAGGTCATGGTATTCCTATTTTAATGGTCAATTCCTGTACTTTTTTGTGTTACTTAGGTTGATAGGTATTTACTAGGCTAATGACCACTGAAGCCTTTTTTAGCCTAGCTATGCATTTGTATCTCTGAAAAATTATGCTACACTGTCATGTAAACTACAATCAAGGGCCTGGGAGGTGAACCATTTACAGGCTTACTGTGTCCATTACAGACGTATATGCCAAATAAGGGGTGAATTTCCAGTTCCTCATCCTGTTGTCCAAGTTGAATAGAGTTAGGGATGAGCTCTGCTTCACATGATGGGAATCCTGTTCCAGAGAACGTGTAGTCTCTGGGATATGTACCTGTCTTTCCAGCAGGCCTTATTTATATAACAAGCAAGGTTTAAGTCTTTAGAATGGGTAATTATAGTGCTGTTTGTTTTGTGAATTTGCAGGAGGATTATCAGTGTGGTGTCCAAGGATGCCTTGTATGACAGGCATAGATATCTCATAACAGCCTGTAGGAGACAGAATACATGGATAGGGCTTTGTGGTTGTCTGCACAGGACATGTTATTTATACCATGTATTCTTTTATTAAGGAACCTCTATGGAGTTTCCATTTGTTGGATATGCCTTGTTTGGTAGATACCAAAGGGGCATTGTACTCAGTGATAGGTCTGATGAGTGCCGAATACAATGGAACAGTGACCTCCTTGAACCTAGATGTCACACCTTTGTTTATATGTTGCGTAACATAGAATAATTTGATCACTTCCATACAGACGTGATAAAGAAAGGCTAGATTACTGCCTACATGTGTTCCCAGTCCCTGACTACTATGTTGAATCTTGAGGGTGAGTTTTCAATATGGTAGTTACCAGAGGTGGCTTACTTCCCATAGGATACTATTATGCATTTATTGATATTTAGTTTTAGTCCATAGCTCTGACACTAATTATTTATCTGTGTCAGCCTTTCTATTAGTGTTAGTCAGGGATTCTGACTGCTCCTGATTTGCAATCATTTGTAAATTTGGTCAGCCAGAGGTAATTGATGCTGGCCTTGACTTAAGAGAAGTAAATACCAAAAAGGAGCAGTCCCAGAACTGATTCCTGAGGGACTTTCTTCTTTGTAGAGGTAGACTCCCCAGTTCTAACTTCCTGGGTCCTATCTGTGAGCCAGCTAGCTATCCACTAGGTGACATAAGAGTTTTATACCTAGACTCTTGACTTTTTCAACAATGCCTTGACCAGATCAAGTTAACTCTTTCCCTTCAGTTCATCTCTTTTGAGTATACCTTTAACTCCCAGTGTGTGTGTGGTTTGAGCATTTAAAAAAATTAAGCTTTCACCTTACAGTGCTAACAAATATTCATGGCCAGACATCGAATGTCAATACAGTAGTGTGTGCCATCACAAATGCTTCAAGATAAAATATTCAGATTCCTTCTATGTAGTATGGTTTTGGAATTATTAATGCAAACATGAACATGCAATATTTGATGCCTAGAGGTGCAGTAGGAAGTAACTGGAGAAACTCCTGGAGGTGCACTCTGCTGTAAAGAGTTAAGCAATGTGCACCATTTTACCCTTGTCCATTGTTTAGATGACTCTCTCAAAGACGTCCACCAGGTTCATTAGGCATGACCTGCCCTTGAAGAAACCAAACTGGGTTGGGTCCACTGTCTGGAAGTTTCCTATGTCATTACTGATCATTTCCGTGTTAATTCTTTCCATGACTGTACATATGAGACTAGTGAGACTTATTGGTCTATAGTTTCAAGGGTCTGTAGATGGCCCACATTTGTGCAAAGGGATGGAGGTTACCATTCTCCAGTCATGAGGCACAAAGGCTTGTTTAGACACTGTGGTTAAATAGTAATTCCAGGGGTCCTGATAGGTCATGTTTCATAATATTTAGAAGGCAGCCTGGGATATTGTCAGGGCCCATCAATGCAGTGTTTTTAGCCTTAGAAAAAGCATCTCTCTTAGGAACAGGATTTCATTATCAAACTCTTTCCTTCTATCGCTCTCTCTCTCTCTTTCCTCTCTTATTGACAGAATTTTGAGAAGCAGAATTGTCTTCTGCTTACCGGATCACTCTTCATCAAGTAACCATTTTTATTTCTTCAGTAGTCTGTTCTGCTTCCAAAAATATTTTCAGTCCTTCAAAAAAATATTCTAAAGACAGCTGGGTATGGCAACTCCTATTTTATATCCACTGGTCAGTATCCCCTAATTGCCAGGATAAACTTGCTTCACTTCTGCGTGGTGTATAACAAATAATCATGTTTCCCTGACACTGTGGTGTTACTGTTTTTTAAAGTTTTCCATCACACTTTTATTAGACACAGTTTTATGTTGTCGTGTTATTGCATCTTTACTAATATAGGTCTCAGCTGATTTCTGATGGCCAGATTTAGAACTTGCACATGTTATGCCTTTTCAATTAAATAATCTTGCTGTGGAGCCCAAGTCCAGTTGCTTATTTGTACTTTCCTAAAGGTAATGCAGTCCAGTCCTTCCAGTTTTTCTGGTATAGCAAAAAAATCCTAAAGTTTCTTTGTCTGTTCTATCTTCTAACTTTTCTGTTTTTTTGAAGCATTTCATCTGATGTTGTCAGTCTTCACTTAATCCTTGACTGTTTGTTCGGTTCCATATCTCGGAAGCAATTTGGCTGTTATTCCAGCTTGCACCTTCCAAAAACTCATGAACTTAGCTTTTACCCATAATGCTCATCTCAGGATTACCTCTGATCTCATTTACCGCATTTAGTGACTAGACACATTTCTCCTCTACAGCTGTTGAACAGCTTATTTCTTTAAAAAAAAAATGTGTTTTCTCTTTAAACTATTGTTACTTAATTCCCTATTGTTATTTTGCTTATCCAGCTCCTCTCTAGGGTCTTTTCCTGAGCACTTTAGTATTTTCTGTCTTAATACCATTATAGGTGTACGTCTTTCCTTCTTTCCCTCTATTTACCTTTCTGGTAAATCTTTAGTACCATTGTTGGTACTTTTTTCTTTCACTTCACTTTTCCCTCTACCATAACAGTAACCTTTCTGTATCATTGTTGGTATGTACTTTCTTCCTGTTTAATTAAAAAAAAAAAAAAACTTAGCTTTTCCTTTTACTTCTTTCTGTCCTTAAGTGTGTGTGTGTGTGTGTGTGTGTGTGTGTGTGTGTGTGTGTGTGTGTGTGTGTGTGTGTGTGTGTGTGTGTGTGTGTGATATGGCAGAAAAAACAAAGGGCACTTCTGGATTCAAAAGATGCCAGAAGTGCAGTAGAAAACTACCAAACTGAGATAGACGTGTCTACTGCTTGTGCCCGGTACATATTCAAGAAGACCGTTATTGTCACAGCTTCAGCCACTGGGCACATGTAGAATGAAAAAAAAGCTGATTTTGAAAGGCCTTATTAAATCGGATTTTGACAAGGCGATATGTGGTTCATCTAAATTCAAAACCAGTGTTAGCTCTCCTTCCTCTTCTTCCAAGTATGAGGGATATAAGAAGAGGAGCCGATCTGTTCCAGCAGTTTTGTCGGCACCACCTACTACAATAGCTAGAACCTCCCCAGTTCCCACAGTTTCTGTGGAACCAAACAGGAAACGTCTCCAAGCCTCGGTGCCAGTTTCTGCACCAATGAGACCTACAATTACCATGGACAGGACTGCAGTACAACTTCTCTCCCCGGTTCCATCTGTTTTGTAACTGAGGGAGTTCTCTTTTGAAAACAGGCCTAGGACAACATACTCCCCATCAGTGGACCCCTTTTGAGACTGACCTCCAAGCCCATTCTTGGAGAAACCCTGTTCCCTGTCGGTCTCTTCAGTCTGTTCTACCAACAGCCTCACAGAGTCTGATGTTTTGAGGCTGGTGGACCAGCTCCTGGTGTCGAGTTTAACTACTTCATTGGTTCCTAGCTTCCCTGGCTCTGTAACCATACCCATAGTTTCAACTGTTGTTGTTCCTCCTCTGACTCCAACTGAGCCTTCAGAGTTCCCAGTGCCGTCAGCCCCAGTTCTGACTGTTTTGGTGCCGATCAGATCTGCATCTCTGGCACCGATAACTGCCCTGAGCTCTTCGGGTCTATCAGAACCAGTGACCTCTTGGGGTTGTAGCTTCGTTGTTGGTTCTGGGGAGTGTGGTTCTACTCTGGTAAATTCAGAGTTGTCAGTGCTCTTCTGGGCTTCAGCACATGTGAGCTTGACACAGGTTTTGGCTTCAGAGGTGGCTTCCTCAGTGCGGGATGGCACCACAGTTCCAAAGGACTCTATTTCTGTTCCGGGCTCCCATTCCTGTATTGAGAGGGGAGGGCCTGATTTCCTGGCCATGGAGAGGACCTTGTCCACTGCGGGCTCACAGTAGATACCAATTTCTTCAGACCAACAACCCTTTCCTATCCCTCACCTAGAGCTTCCTCCAGCCTCTAACATGGGACAATGGTTACAGAAACCTCAGGATCCAACTATGATGGGCATGTCCTCTTCAGACTCCTCTCCAGCCCATCCCACCGAGGAGATACACCTGATGTGGAAGTGCAAGAGAAAGTACTTAGACTCCCCTGAAAGAGACTTGCACAGAAGATACCAATTTCACTGAAGCGGAAGGTTCCCCAAAGTTACCCTCAGAAGATGTCTCCTTTGGAGACATACTAGAGATTCTGAAAAAGAGGGGTGGCTGGACTTCCCTTCAACCTTCCTCAGAGGAATCGGTATACGGGTCTGTATTACATGAACGAGTGATCAAAATGTCGAGTACAACATGCTTGACATACTTTGATCGCTCGATCATGTCATCGAAACCCAAAAACACTGAAAAAAACAAAATCAAAGGATTTTGTTTGTCCTACTCCAAGCATACAACACACACACACATACAACCAATTCATATAAACCCCTACACACTGACATCACTCAAACACCTACACAAACACACATACTTTTAAAACAAAGAGGGGGGCTTCGCTCCCCACACCCTCCCTAACTAAATATACCAACTCCGAGTTCGGTGCAAGTGATTACCGGGAAATTGCCCTTTCCCCAATATACAGCGATCTCAGAGTTGGTATATTAAATACAGCAGCCTCTTACAAAGCCTTTCCTGATAGTGTAGCATGTTTACGTCACACGCTACACTCACCAGGAAGGCCAACCAAAACATTTTGGAACTCCAAATTTCAACCTTTGGAGGTTCCGATTACATGAACGGTCGATCAAAGTATGTTGAGTATCATGTACTCGGCATTTTGATTGCTCGTTCTTGTAATATAGACCCTGGTATACCTGGAGGCTTTCTGTGCCCGACCATCTACCTCTTGAATCTCTCCACCTGCTGACAATCTAATTAAATTGATTGCGCAGCAGGCTTGGAAGATACCTGATTCCATAGAGCCAATTCATAAGAGACCAGACCACATTTTGTCAGCTCCTCAGGATCAGTAGCATTGGGATAAAGGAGTACCAGTAAATGCCACGGTGGTAGTGGCAGCCACCAAATAGGAACTTGCTGATGAAAGTCCTACTATCCACCATCCTAATAAAGAGTCTAGGATGATAGATTTGGGAAGTGCTTGTATGCTTCATCGACCTTAGCTCTCATGTCCTTGAACTTCATGGCACATTTCACAAGACTTCAATGAGATCTGACAAAGGAACTATCAGATACTGTAAAAGGAGCAGTAGCTGAGGGGGTTCAAGACAAAATAGCTTCCCAGCTGGCAACCCTTGAGTCTATATGCAGTTTGTCCATGAGGCTCATTGTGCATGCAGCCATATGGACGACTAGGGCAGTGGATTCTGGCATAGCCATCAGGAGACATGCCTGGATGTGCTTATGTAAATTTATGGAGCCATTCATGTCTTCTTTCATCAATGCTCCATTTGATGGAACATCACCTTTTGGCCCCAAAGTTAAAGAGACCCTTGCCAGATGTGAGAAGGATGGAAAGACCCTTTCTGCCGTGGGCATACACTTTTGTACTCCTCAACAGTCTTACTCCAGGAACCAGAGAAGTGGGAGTCTGTGGTCCAAAAAATCCCAAGGACCTTTCCATGACTCACATGGCAATGACTCCCCCCCAGGGCAGAGGGGGGAGTTACAATGGAAGACCCCATCCTCAAGGCATAGGTAGCTCACAAAATCAGGGTTCCAGGGATTCTTTCCCTGGTAACTGCTTTCAGCACTCCTGAACAGATGCCCAATTCCCATCCTCTGGAGGCAGTCAAGGGATGATTATCCCTGCACCAACCTGCCTGGCAAAGGATAACAACAGACAATTGGGTGCAGAGGATTATAGCCAGAGGTTACAATATCCCATTTACAAAGGAACCAAGACAGTCCAAAAGAATCCCAGATGTTCCACCCAGTCACAGGGATGCAGCAGTTTTAGAAATTCAAAAACTGCTTGACAAGAGTCATCCAAGCAGTTCCACAAGACCATATAGGACTTGGAGTGTACTCAAGATTTTTTTTAGTGCCTGTCAGAAAAATATGCATTAATGTGTGTGCTTAATGCTAATTAGAAACTAAATAAGTTAACACGTTTTTCATTCTATTTTATATGCACTATTTTATATACTGCTGAGTTTCATATGAGACTAAAAGATGCTTTTGAAACTGCAGTGTGCTTTCTGAAACTTGCAAGATGCCCTCTGACCTAGTAATTGCTAGCACAGCAATATTCATGTTTATGCCTTTTGGAAATGTACTTGAGAAGCATGTGATTATCTGCTAGGTCAGGAAGCAAAGAATGAACAATGCTATATTCTGTAACGTAATGATTTTGAACAATCAGCTCTGTTCGAAGTATGAGAACACGCACATCTGCAGAAGTTAGAGATAACATAGACAAAGGACTGTTGGAGAAATGAACTGCAATCTATACTTGCTTTGTGCTCAAATTAGCCATAGTACCTTGAATGGTAACATTGCATATATCCACGTTGTTTTTCTTAAGAAATTTCTCACAAAAAATGATAGTACAAGCAGAAAATCATATAAACAAGCACTATGAAATAATGATGTTAAAACTTGTGATTTACTACGTCAGCTTGGTAGGCAATGTCTTATTAGAAAATGTATAAAAATGCCTGCATTTCCTGATTCTAGTTGAACAAACTCTGTATTAGCACGTTTTTGTCTCCTTGCTGCAAGATTAAAGTGCCTTAACCTGAACCTACCGTGTATTGATAATTTTTAAAGTATATTTTTCCTTTGACAGTTTGGTCCTTCGGACCGGAAACATATCTCTCACTCTGGCTCAGGTCAGAATTGGGCCCGGTGGCATGAACCCGTACGGAGAAGTGGCCACATCGGCTCTTCTGCTTTGAAAGACCTCCGACTGAATTGTCGTGCGAAAGAGGCCAGCCACTCTTTCTGATCTGGGATTGGAGGACGAGTCAACGTTCCGGTGGGATCAACACACGGAGGGTCAGGTAAGGAGGAATTTACCTTTTTTCTGTTTTAGATCAGGGACTTGTTACAGTATTGTTGTTTTTGTCAGGGAGATTTGCATGTGCAGATCAGGGGCAAAAAAGATTGCTATCTTGTCATAGATCAGGGAAACAGACCAGGTAAGCAGTTATTCTAGATAAACTGTGAAAAGGTGTAAATTGTGGTTCCACGTGATAAAAAGGGTTACGTAACAATTTCTAACTTAGCTAAGGCAACATGGGAAAATCAGTGCACAAAAAGTTCCCGAGACCCGCCCTTAACCGAAGACGCAAAATACATGCAATTACAGCGTGCCGATAATGTTAGGTATTATACAAAATGGGTTAATAAATACAAATTTGATGGTAATTTAGATAAACCTTCACTTATTAAACTTGTTAGACAACTTAAAACAGACGCAAAAGGTCAGCTAAAAAAGCAACGACAAGTAGGAGTCCCTCAGGCACACAGGTGGCTTGAGGAATCAAACCACAGGGAACAAAAGATTAAAAATTCAAAAGCAATGTTCTTAGATAAAGAAGACAATAACTTTGTAATCGCAACAGCCCCTCCACTCCCTCCGCTTCCCTTACCGGAATATGAAGCGAGTGGACAAGCTGATCCACCTCCGCTATACCCAGCTGTTCCTGCAAAACCAAAACCGTTTGTCAGAGATCCTATCGAGACTAGGTCTCGAGCACGCAACTTAAGAGGGGATATTGAATTGTATGAAATGAATAAAAATTCACAAGCTATGAGTGAAGAAGAGATATGTCCACTCATAGAAGTACCAAATCCGCAGGCAGGACAGGACCCAACTCTTCTAGTATATAGACCGTGGACACCGGAAGACATCCGGAAAGCCACAGAGGGAATTCCCCATCCAAAAGTTAATTTTAGAAAATTTTTAGAAGACTTACAGGGCATGAGGTTAAGTTACCATTTGAATGGAGAGGAAGTAGAGAAAGTAGTTAGACAAATTGTAGGTCCAGATTGGCACATGATCAATGGCAACTGGAATCCCCGTGATGCAGAGCTTAGACCACTCCCACATAGTAACGCAGAACTGGACAACAGAGTAAAAGGTCTGACAGACCAAATCTCTGAGAAATGGAAGCCTAGGGCTGATTGGACTTGCATTAATCAATGCATACAACAAGAAGGTGAAACTGTTGATAGATATTATGCCAGATTACTAGAATGTTTTAATAACCATTGTGGAATGCAGGTACCTGAAGACCAAACACATGATTCCCCATATGAGCAGCAGCTAAAGAATGCATTTTTGAAAGGCAGTATTGCACCCATTAGCAGCTTTATTACAAAGCACATGGTAGATCATCGTACAAGTAGATTACGGTCATTACTTAAATATGCAAGACATGCCAAAAGGCATTTTAATAGCAAAAAGAAAACTCAAGTATTTGCAGTAGAAGACGGATCAGAAGTCTTTGTAGTACAAACTGGGAAGAAGGGTAAGAAAAATACCCAGGGAAACAAACAATCTGATAAACGATCAGAGGACTTTGAAGAGAGAAAGAAAAGGGGTGAAAGCTTTAAATGCGGGAAAAAGGGACATTTAGCAAGGGATTGCAGACAAAATAAAACGGTAACCACAGAAGACAAGGAGGGTGAGGATTGACTATATGGTAGTCAAGAATCACAGGATAGGAATAAACAAGAAAAGACAAGTACAAATGTAGTAGAAGGGGTAGAGGACGTGATAGAAGAGGTAGAGGATGTGCATGAAATCACAGATAATGAAGAAAATGAAATTTTGGACTTAGAGCTCTACTTAGCAGACACAAAACCGGAAGTTACACTTCTGGTAGAGGGGAGGGAAGTTAAATTTCTGTGTGACTCAGGGGCTTCACGGACCCTGATACACCCTTCCAAACTACCAGAAAATTCAGAATCACTTGACTACATATTAGTGAAAGCAGCTAACGGACAGCTGTATCGGGAGCCACTCTCCCACAACATAGCGATAACTGACCCAGTTTCAGGGATAACCCAGAAGAGCAAAATTGTTATTTCTGCAAAATGCCCAGTAAATCTCCTGGGCAGAGACCTAATGCAGATATTTGGCATAGCCGTAGCTCCAACTATGCAGGGTATGGAAGCACAGCGACAAATGGATACTTTTGTGGTGCGACCGGAGGGTGAAACATTTTATTGGTACAGCCAAGACTTAGTTATGACTGGTCCAGGGGCAGTAACCGAAGAACTGATGAACGTAGCCATCAGTAAATCCCCCTCCCTTGACACTGATAAACAGCATTTGTTGCATTGCACTCTGTATTACTGTAACAGACCAGGACCTGATAAAGAATATGAGCAAGAACTGTTTAGAAATCATGCTAACAGATTAATATTACGAAATTTGTACTGGGACACAGAAGGAAACAGTGTAGTATGCTGTTCATTGCCCCAGGTATTCCTAGCACTTTACAAATCTAATCGATTACCACATATGAGTTTAACTAAAGATAGAAATGTGAAGTGGGCAGACCTAGGAGAAAAAGTCACAAGGTGGGAAAAACAGACAGAGTTAGAACTTTCTGAACAGGGAGTACAAAAGCAGAAACTAAATTGGATAATGCAGACACACCCAGCTGTACACTCACAGGCAAGTGAGGATAGCTGAGTAGCACTCTTACTAGATGAAGAGGAAAAAGCCTTATGAGACATACCAGAGACACTCTGGTCAACAGGGAAATCAAATGTAGGACTTATTTGTACAGCAGGACCAGTTACTATCACGCCAAAATCAGCATTTAGACATCAAAAGAGACAATATCCCTTGAGAAAGGATGCAGAAATAGGAATCAAACCTATAATAGCAGCCTTACATAAGGAAGGAGTCTTGATAGAATCTCCTGATTCATCATGTAATACACCCTTATTTCCTGTTAGGAAAGCAAATGGAGAATGGTGTATGGTCCAAGATTTACAAGCTGTAAATGACGCAGTTATACCCAGAGCACCTACGGTGCCAGATCCACACCCTTTATTGAATGATTTGAAACCTCAACCAAAGTATTTTTCTGTGGTAGATATTAGCAATGCATTTTTCTCGATACCGATACACCCTGACAGCCAACATTGGTTTGCGTTTACATTTCAGGGGAAACGGTATACATATACGAGACTACCACAGGGATATTGTGAAAGTCCAACAATATTCGCACAAGAAATGGCAAGTAACTTGGCGGGATTTATCCTACCGAAAGGCAGTCAGATTTTACTTTATGTAGACGACATTCTGCTGGCAACCCCCACCCAGCGAGAATGCAGAGAGAGGATACCATAGCATTATTACAATTTTTAGCCACTCAAGGACACAAGGTAAACAAAAACAAACTGCAACTTTGGAAAAAACAGGTCAAATACCAGGGATATGTAATATCCAAAGAAGGAAGAATATTAGATGAAGACAGAAAAACAGCAATATTACAAGCACCGAAACCAACTACCAAGAAGGAAATTATGTCCTTCCTGGGTACTACTAACTTTTGTCGGAGTTGGATTCCAAACTATGCCTTGGAGTCTGCTCCACTGACCAACTTGATATTCAAAAAGCCGATGGCAGCACAAGATTTATTACAGTGGACACCAGAAGCAGAATCAGCTTTCTGCAAATTGAAACAACTGATAGCTTCTTCATTAGTTTTAGGATTACCAAACTATCATAAACGATTTTTCCAAACTGTAGATTGTAAGCAAGGTTATATGACATCAGTGTTAACACAACAGCATGGGGACAAACAACGCCCCATAGCTTACTATTCATCACAGCTAGACCCAGTGGCACGATCCTTGCTCCACTGTGTGCAAGCAGTAGTCGCAGCTGCAATGGCAGTGCAGGCTTCAGCCTCAGTAGTATTGTTCCACCCTCTCACATTGAGAGTGCCTCATGCAGTCGCGATTATTTTACTGCAAGAAAAAATAGCATATCTTTCTCCTGCTAGACATCTTTCCTGTATGACTATACTGTTGAGCCAACCTCGTATGACAATTGAACGATGCACAACTTTGAATCCATCAACCTTGCTCCCAACCCCTGCAGATGCCAAACCACACTGCTGCCTGCAGGAGATTGAGCAAAAGACACTACCTAGAAAAGATCTTACAGATGTTCCCTTGGATGATGCCGAGGTGACATACTATGTGGACGGCTCGTGCAGGAGGGGTCCTACAGGACAGAATCTAGTGGGGTATGCAGTAGTTTCTGATACTGAGATTTTAGAAGCAAAGTCTTTACCACACAACTTATCTGCATAAGCAGCAGAATTGATTGCTTTGACAAGAGCATGTACCTTGACAAAAGGTAAAAGAGTGAACATTTTTACTGACAGTCAGTATGCTTTTTCTACTGTACATGTTTTTGCGCAGCAGTGGAAAAATAGAGGAATGATAACATCTACTGGTAAACCAATTAATCATGCGCAATTTATTTTAGACTTGTTAGACTCTATTCAGTTACCTCAGAAAGTAGCTATTTGCAAATGCGTAGCTCATACCAAGCAACAGGATAGAATTTCAAAGGTAATGCGAGGGCTGATACAGCTGCAAAACAAGCAGCTTCAGCTTCAGAAGTATTTCTTTTGAGTGAGGAATTACAACCATCTGAGATTTTAGACTTAGAAATGTTAAAAACAATGCAGACACTTACTACAAATGTAGAAAAACAAAAGTGGATAAAACGAGGAGCAATCCTTGAGAAGGGACTGTACATCTCCAAAGAGAAGAAACCGATTTTGCCATCTAACTTGTTTAGATATGCAGCTTTGTTGAGCCATGGGCAGTGCCATATCTCAACAGGGGGGATGGTACAGTTAGTGAATCGAGTGTTTACGACGTATGGATTTACAAACTACACAAAAAATTTTTGTGCAGCATGCCATGTTTGTAACAAGCATCATGCACAAGGGGCATTGAAACCTAAGCAAGGGAGTTTCCCTACACGACCGCATCCGTTCCATACTATTTGTATGGATTTTATAGAGCTGAACAAATGCGAAAATAAGAAGTACTGCCTTGTCATTATAGATATGTTTTCCAAATGGGTGGAAGCTTTTCCATGTAGAAATCCAGATGCAGCTACTGTTGTAAAAGTCCTTGTTAAAGAAATTGTTCCTAGATTTGGCATACCGGAAAAGATTTATAGTGACAATGGCACACACTTTGTAAATCAAACTATACAACTCAGCCGTTATTTTGGGATTTCTCTGAAAAATCATTGCGCATATCACCCCCAATCTGCAGGATTAGTAGAGAGACATAATGGGGTTTTGAAAAATAAGCTTAGGAAATTGATTAGTGAGACACAAAAGAACTGGGTGCACTGCCTACCTCTGGCACTGTTGAGCATGAGAACTGTTTCAAATGCAAAAGGGTTAACTCCTTTTGAAATTCTGTTTGGGAGGGCATATTATACACCTCAATGGAAACCTCTCATGCCTGCAGAGCAGGAGGCTGACAGTTCACTTTCAGAGTATATGAGGCAATTTTTGAATAACAAACTTTTGCAGTTAAATTCTGTTTCAGATAAAGAGCAAACCAGACTATCGGAAGCAGCAGTAGCCCCAGGCGCATGGGTCTGGGTAAAGGTCGTGAAGAAAAAGAACTGGAGTTCTCCGAAGTGGGAAGGGCCGTACCAGGTACTACTGTTGACACCCACTGCAGTCAAGATCGCAGAGCGAGCGTCCTGGATTCATTTGACACATTGTAAACTGGTTAAGAACTTTGAACTGGACAAAAACCTTGTTACTGTTGTACAACGAGAACAAAATGACCAGGTATAGAGTAAACAGAGATGCAGAACAACCTCAGAAAACTTGCATGATTATTGTGATAGCTCTACTGATAACATTGATCTTTTTGTTGTGGCCTTTCCTTTTCCCAGCCACAAAAGTTGAACTGATCAAACGTGATGCATTACTCATAGACTGGCATCCAAACTTTAACACTTACCAAGCAATTAAATATGTGTATGCTGAGACTTTCAATATTTCGAACTGCTGGATTTGCACAGCTATACTGACAGCATACGGGGGATTATTGACTGCTGTCCCCCTAGGGGTCAATGAGACTTGGGAAAACTTGATTTTTGATACTTCACCTGTGAAATCACAAGGCAAAATAGCATTGTACCTACCTGTTACACAAAAAGGGATTGTATGTTTTTACAAGAATGACACTATTCAGGTGGGTTGGAGCAATTGCAATGTGACCGTTTCTTATAAATGTTATATTAAACCCAGTAAGACTAAAACTATTTGTGATACAAACTATAATGCATATTTCGCTAAAATGCATGGAAATGTTGATGAAATACAGCATAATCCTGTTCTTTTAAAGCAACTTTCTATTATTGATAAGAAAATGTTTCATGCAGGGCAAGCTTATATCAATACTAAAGTAGAGAATTGTTATTTTGTTTGTGGGAAAAAAGCATATAAATGGCTACCTGAGAATTGGTCCGGCAGTTGGTTTTTGGGTTACCTGGTTTCGGCCATACGACACACTGCAGCTTTGCCTCAGGGAAAAATTCGAAACGTCAGAGAGGTCAGCAGTAAACCTAGAAGTCCGATTAAGAGACCCAAGAATCCAGTAGGACGAATCGAAGCAGGATGGAGAAACCATAACTCCATAAAAAACAAAGATAAACTGACACACATGGACTTGAGTGACACCATTATATCATGGGCAGGCATAGCCCCTGCATATAGCGCAGTGAAATCGATTTGGGAGCTGAGAAAACTGTCTAAACTTCTCGAAGTTATGAGCAATGCAACTTTTTCTGCTCTCAAATTAGTGACTGATGAACTGAATGCTATGAGAACTGTGGTGCTTCAGAACCACATGGCTCTCGACTTCACCCTAGCAACGAGAGGTGGTACGTGCGCTTTAATCGAAGAAGAATGCTGTTCGTACATTCCTGACAACCAGCACGAAATAAACGACCATCTTGAGGTGATCCAGCAAGTGTTGACCATGACCAAACCAGGCCCAAACCCTCTGACGGACTTTTTCCAGAATTTGTTTGGGGGGTGGGGTTCCATCCTAATGAACAATCCTGATTGCCATTTGTGTGGGATTACTCCTGTTAGGAGCATGCATTTGTTGTGGTATTCCCTGCATGAAAAAGTTAATCAAAGAATTTATAGATATATCAGTTTCTGAGACTTTGTATCAAAGTACTGAAATTGAAGAATTGTTGAAAAGTGAAACACTTTCATAAGTTTAAACTGAATGACTCTCTTAACTGCAAATCCTGAATGGAAGAGGTTAGGAGAAGAAGCAAACTGTTTATTCTTTTGAAAATAGAATTAAAAAGTATTAATGGGGGGAAATGTCAGAAAAATATGTATTAATGTGTGTGCTTAATGCTAATTAGAAACTAAATAAGTTAACACGTTTTTCATTCTATTTTATATGCACTATTTTATATACAGCTGAGTTTCATATGAGACTAAAAAATGCTTTTGAAACTGCATTGTGCTTTCTGAAACTTGCAAGATGCCCTCTGACCTAGTAATTGCTAGCACAGCAATATTCATGTTTATGCCTTTTGGAAATGTACTTGAGAAGCAGGTGATTATCTGCTAGGTCAGGAAGCAAAGAATGAACAATGCTATATTCTGTAATGTAATGATTTTGAACAATCAGCTCTGTTCGAAGTATGAGAACATGCACAGCTGCAGAAGTTAGAGATAACATAGACAAAGGACTGTTGGAGAAATGAACTGCAATCTATACTTGCTTTGTGCTCAAATTAGCCATAGTACCTTGAATGGTAACATTGCATATATCTAACCGGTGGTAGCCAAGGCCACGTTGTTTTTCTTAGGAAGTTTCTCACAAAAATTGATAGTACAAGCAGAAAATCATATAAACAAGCACTACGAAATAATGATGTTAAAACTTGTGATTTACTACGTCAGCTTGGTAGGCAATGTCTTATTAGAAAATGTATAAAAATGCCTGCATTTCCTGATTCTAGTTAGACAAACTCTGTATTAGCACGTTTTTGTCTCCTTGCTGCAAGATTAAAGTGCCTTAACCTGAACCTACTGTGTATTGATCATTTTTAAAGTATATTTTTCCTTTGACAGTGCCAAAGAAAACAGGGGACTGGAGACCGATTCTGGATCTGTGTTTTGAACAAGTCAGTCCAGCAAACTAAATTCCAGATGGTTAACTATACTTCCATTCTTAGGAAAAGTCGATTGGATGTGCTCAATAGATCTTCAGGATGTTTATTACTACATAAAAATGAACAAGAGCTCCAGAAGATTCCTGCGCTTCTGGCTGGCAGCCAGTCATTTCCTCTTCAGAGCCCTGCCCTTTGGTCTCACTACAGCCACCAGGGTGTTCACCAAATGCATGGCAGTGGTAACAGCTCACTTCAGATTGCAAGGATTCTGCATGTTTCCATACCTAAATGACTGACTCATTACCGCTTCCACCAGGCATCTACTATTACAAGCAAGAGACTAGTCCTTCAAACTTGTTCCTCGCTAGGGATCACTATAAACTACGAAAAATCTCAGATAGAACCAACACAGCAGTTAGAATTCATAGGGGCAATGCTAAACACAAACATCGGCATCATGTCTCTTCCCCCAGAAAGACTTCAGTGAATAAAATCGTGTTAGATTATTCACAGCAAAAAGATGACTGCAAAACTGTTATTGCAAACTCTAGGATCAATGTCAGCCTCCATCATTTTAGTTCCCTTTGTGAGATATCACATGCGGATTCTTCAGTGACTTTTGGTGTCCCAATGGTCCTTAGTGAACCAATCAATGTCCCATCTGATAATGATCACCATTTTATGCAAGAAAGACCTCAGTTGGTGGCTTCACTGGAACAAAATTTTGTTAGACAGACCCTTTGTCCCTCCTTAGCCCCAAGACATACTGACCACGGACGCATCTGAGATAGGGTGGGGGACATTATCTGGGAAAGATAGTCCAAGGCACTTGGTCCCAGCTGGAGGCCAATTTGCATATCAGTGTTCTAGAGATGAGGGCAGGGAACGATTGCATTTCAAGCAGACAACATGTCAGTAGTCTGGTATGTCAACAAACAAGGGGGAGCCAGATTTTTACCCTGTTTGTTGAGAAGCACTCAGATTATGGCAGTGGGCAATTTCATCTGACCACTTTCTAATTGCAACACATTCCCAGGAGCTCCAACATGATTTTCGACAAATTAAGCAGGAGCATTCTAATGCCTCAAGAGTGGCCTCTCAACCCTTTGGTGGCGGAAAGGATATTCCGCCAATGGGATCAGCCCTGCTGCGATCTCTTAGCATCCCCCCTGAACAACAAGTGCAGCAGCTACTTTGCCTTAGCCCCCCCTCTGGGGGAGTCACCGAGAGATGCTGTTGTTCACAGTTGGTCCCCAAGTCTATTGTACACCTTCCCCTCGATTCCTCATCTCCCAGTTTCTGAAGAAAGCCAGCAGGTCGAAGAACAGCATAATTCTCATTATCTCATTCTGGCATCGACAGATGTGGTTTCCCTTTCTTTGGCCTCTCTTAGTGCGGAAACCTTGGATCCTGGACCCAGCACCAGACCTCCTGTCCCATCCATGGGGCTAGTTCATCTGAATCTTCAAAATCTAAAGCTCACTATGTGGTTTCTCCAGTTCCAGTGATTGTCAGGTATAATAGCCTTACTGCCTCAATTCAGCTAATTGTTCTAGTCTGTCATAAACCTTCGACTAGATGATTGCACATTAGCAAATGCCAAAGATTTTCAAAATGGGCTACAGAGAGTAATCTTGATTCATACTCTGCACCAGTTGATAGGGTATCGGAGTTTTAGCATCGCTTTTCGATGCAGGAGTGTCCTCCTCAGCCATACTAGTACATTTAGTCACAATTTCGAATTGTCTTAGTGGTCTACATGATACAGCTCTAATCTCCCACAAACTTTGCAAAGCCTTTCTAAAAGGAGCGTTGATTCTCATATCCCCATGCAAAGACCCTTCTTCACCTTGTGACTTTTATCTGGTGTTACAGTCTCTAATTAATTCCCCATTTGAACCGTCTACAAATTGCGATTTGAAGTATTTATCTTGGAAGACCTTATTTTTAATTCTTGTTACTTATGCTAGGAAAATATCTGAGCTACAAGCCTTATCCTGCAAGCCTTCTTTCCTAATCTTTCATAAGGACAGGGTGTCCTTGCGAACAAATCCCTCCTTTCAACCAAAAATAGTGTTGTTGTTTGTCTTTTGGCTTTTTCCCGGTAAGGGGTCGCCACAGCGGAACTCCGGTCCACTAATGATTGGCAGTAGATTTTTACGAAACGCCGAGGTGCCAGCTTGACGCCCAGCCTTCACCGAAGGCATGCCCATTTACACACGCATGTCTTTCGAATGCTACCTAACCGTGGGGAGGACATGCAGACTCCACACAGAAGGCACTCCCAAGCCACGCCGAGAATCAAACGGGAGAACCTCTTGCTGTGAGTTAATGCTACCGCTGTACCACCGTGGCATTACTATCGACCAAGACTATACAACTTCCTGTATTTTTCCCCAAATATTCAAACAAGGGTGAATATTGTTTGCATTTGCTAATGTTCATAGACAATTACATTTCTACCTTCACAGAACAAAAGAATTCAGAAAATCTGATCAATTGTTTGTTTAGTTCTCTTCTGCTACTCTGGGCAAACCAGTTTCTAAGGTTACTCTAGCTAAATGGCTCCAGGACTGTATAAACTTCATTTATTACAAAAGGAAAGTGCAATTACTAGGGCCTGTAAAGGCACATTCATCAAGGGCAATAGCCACTTCTGCAGTCTTTCATTCCAGAGCTTCTATAGACGATATCTGTACAGTGGCTACTAGGGCCTCCCCACATACCTTTATTACTCATTACAAGCTGAATCTGGTCTCTAGGGGACGAGCATCATTTGGCTCGATGGAGCTCAGGAATATACTTCCATGAGACCTCCCAAGATTTAGGTAGCTGGGTCTCTGTCCCACAGTCAAGGATTAAGTGAAGATTGACATCATCAGATAAAGAAGTTATGTCTTACCATAACGTTCCATCTGTGCTGTCAGTCTTCACTTATCCTTGACATATTCCCACCCTCCTTCCCTCTCCCTGTACGGCTTCTTAGTAGAACGGATCTATTCCAATAGATTGGGTTTTTCCTTTTGTAAATACAGATATGCTCTCTGATACGTTATTACTGTCTGTCACTTTCTTGTGCAAACTCAATCTGAGGTAATCCTGAGAGGAACATTATGGGTAAAAGCTAAGCTAGAGTGTTTTTGGAAGGTGCAAGCTGGAATATCGGCCGAGTCGATTCTGAGATAGGAACCGAACCCACAGTCAAGGATAAGTGAAGATCGACAACACAGATGGAATGTTATGGTAAGGCATAACTTATTTTTCTTGCAAAGCGTCATGTTCAGCCAGTCTGTACTTCTACAATTTTGTCAATTCATATTTCTACTTAAAGCCTTTTTTATTTTTTATTTTTCAGCCTTTTGTTGTTTTATTTTATATATTTTTTTCAGTGGCCCACTAATTTTAAACTCCTCTGAGTGCATTTGATTAATTTTTTCCAGTAAATTATTGGAAGCCATCTCCTGTACTAAACCTGCACTTTGAACTGTTTTTTTTTTTGCAGAACAGCTGTGGGGTCCATCCCAGCCATAGCTTTTTTTTCTTTTCGTGTTCATTTTCTCTTACTGTTTTCCAAATTCTTTTTTGCTTGCAGCCAGGCAGTATAATTACTAACCAGTAATCAAATTGTACTAAAACTGACAACTCTTACTGACCTTTCCTTAATAATTTCTCAACTTTCATACAGTACTAGGAAACCTCTAATCAATACGTTGCTCAGTCAACTTCCCTCTTAGAGGTCCTCCACCATGGGGGGTGGGGATCCTTGAGTTGAGCAGTCTGTAACGAATGCTGACTTGATCTCTCTTCTCCTGAGAAAAAAACAGCCTTTTTTACTCTGTACATGTGTACCTTGGGACTTTAATGACAGCTTATCATTCTTATTTTTTAAAAATAGCTGAGGTGGAAATGTAGCTTTACATAAGCTCCCAGTATGGCAGAACTGTATTGAAGTTAAGAAGCTGTGTGAACCAAGAGAGAATCAGATCTGTTGGGAATTGCCCTTCATGCTATGCTATAGTCTAGATCTGTGTTCTCCTGAGGTAGCATATCCAAAGAAAGAGAGAAGTATTGGATCTCCCCTTTTCTTGTGAAAAAAGTATCTGCAGTTTTAGTTCATATCTTTTTTTTTTTTTTTTTTTTTTTAAGAAATAAGTCCCGGATAAGTGAAGCTTTGGTTCTGGTCATCTGTATACTAACAGCCATCTTTGACTGAAAGAGCGGAGGGAGAGAGGTAGAAAGAGAGATGTACAGTGGAAAAGGATGGCTGATGGTTTAAATTTGTTTGCATGTATTTATTACTGTAAAAATTTTATTTTTCTTTGTTTTTTATAGTATTGAGAAATAAGAACCAGTGCAAACACTCTCTCTCTCTTTTTTATTTTGAAAAAGTTAGTTTGCTATAGTTATGCAAAGTTTTTTAATTGATTTTAAGACAAAGGTACTTTAATGAACTGATCTTGTATGGGCAAACATATTTCACTTTTAGTTTAGTATGTTAAAATAGATTATTGTTTGATATAGCTGGTTGCATCATAAATTCTTCTTACACTGTAAATACTGCTGCATAATCATATTTCTGTGGTGCTCAAACAGTGTAGGGCATAACAAAATATCCTAGCACCGCATTTCGCAAGTTGGTTGCAGGTTCCCCTTCCTGTATTCATCATTTCAAAAGATAAAAATATAGGTAAGATTTATCCTTTCTAGAAAGATAAGACTCCTTCAGTATAATTTCTTCATGTCTTTTGGGTTTCTAATACCAGGACAGGAATGGACCCCATTCCTAAGTCAAAGTATGATTAAAATTCGTGGAATGAATACTATTTCAGTCTTTGATATTAGCCAAAAGTGGTCTTCGCAGCGCCTGGAATGTTGCCAGAACTGACTCCTCCTGCAATTCATATAGAGTTACATGTATCAGTAACGTATCTAAATAAGACTGTAAATTCTTTTTTATGAGACCCATTGCTCCTACTACTGTTGGAACTGTCTGAGTATCTTTCTTTCACATTGCCCTCATTTCTGCCTGCAAATTTTGGTATTTTTTTACTTTGTCTCTCTCTGTACAAAGACACTGTAATCAGTGGGTGTAGCAGTTTTGGTGATCAATGTTACTTTTGTCTTCTTTTCGTGGACTGCTGTGCCTGGTTTTCTTGCATCTGTTTTTGAACTGTTGTTAATGGGTGGTCCCATAAGATATAAACGTCATCATTCTCTGTAATGCTGTGTATGGCTCATGTTTGCGATGCTTCTCAGCTATTTCAGTATTGCAGTGTTTGTGCAATCCCCAATGCTGCAGTCTTGCCACATTATTATGCCTTTCAGCATAGAGGCCCTCCACCATTAGTGTTATCACACCCAGCAACAAGATGTACGACTGTTTTCAGTTCTGTTTTACAGAACCTGTATTTGTCTGTTTCTCTCACATGTTCAGTGGACTTTATAAACCAACATGGACATAGTCCACTATCCTGGACCACTAATATTAACTTTTCATCTTTTTATTATTATTTATTTATTTAACATTTGTTTGTCAGGATAGTCCGACTGGACATCAAGTCTTCATTTTCAGCAGAGTCCTGGGGAGAAAACTCCATACGTTTACAGAGAGAAGAAAAATTTACAAGAGAGACATTACAGAGTAGTAGCATACAGATTGTAGGCTTTACAGCTGTTAGTATACAATAAGAGGATATTCCCTGTTTTGGTTGAAAATACAAATGTACAGAATATACAATGAGAGTAGATAAGAACCTGGTAGAGCATTGCAAGATATTATGAATAAGAGTATATAAATATTTAAGTTTTCCGTATATACATTCAAGCAAATATACATACAAGAATATACATACATGCACACTATATATATATATATATATATATATATATATATATATACACACACACACACACACACACACACATATATATATATATATATATATATATATATATATATATATACATATCTATGTAGCTATATATATATATATATATATATATATATATATATACACACACACACACACATATATTTACATATATATATATATATATATATATATATATAAAATATACATATAAACACACATACATACATACATACACACACACGTACATACACTCATATATATAGGTTATTGCTCACACATGGATAGGTATAGTTAGATGGTGTTGTACAGGATAGATGGGTGTAGAAATAGTAAGTAGACAAGGCTTCAGGGGGTTAATTACAGGTGCATAGATGGTTGGTGAAGAGGTATGTTTTAAGTAGGCTTTTGAAGAAGGATGTGGAGTTTTGTAGTCTGAGGTCAGGGGGAAGGTTGTTCCATATTTTTGCTATTTCATGGGCAAATAGTGATTCCCTGGAGTTGTTTTTGCATGTGATGGTTTCGATAAAGGCTTTGTTGGAGGACCGAAGTTGTCTGTTTGAATTGTAGATGTTCAGCATGCCAGTCAGGTCAGGATTTTTCTCGGGATAGTACAGAATTAGATGAGCTAGGCTGAGCTGATGGTACCATAATAAGTTCAGAAATTCAAGCCAGTGAAAGGCAGTGGTGGGATTGTGATTTGGCATTGGTAGTGAATCTAGCAATTTTATTGTAACAGATGGAAAGTTTATTAAGGTCAGTTTTGTAAAGATTAGTTAGAAATGGGGATGGAAAAAGTAGAGTAGATAAGAGGTGGGTCCTGGCTATTGCAATTCGAGATTCGGAGGTTATAGAACCTTTACAGCGATAGGGGGAACCTAGCTTTTTGTGGGCTTTAGTGATGGTTGTTGATATGTGCTTTGTGAATTTGAGTTGCTGGTCAATGGTAACTCCTAGGAGTTTAGCGTCAGTGACAGGGGTGATTCGGGCTTTGCTGGTGGAGAGTATAGCGAAGGTAAGGCTGCTTGTTTTAGTAGAGTGGAATAGCATTAGTTGTGTTTTCTTGGGATTTAGTATGAGTTGTGAGTTAAGCCAAATGTTCTTCATGTTTCACTGTTGCATTCATCACACTTGGGTTATCTGCCTGCAGGTAGCCCTCAGTCGGCCCAAATACCAGAGTCTTGGGATGTCTGCGTCGGATGCTGTAGCTTCTTCCATGACATCAGGTCGTCAGGGGTATAAAACAGGCAGCCAACACCATTACATCAGTCTTTCTTGCCGAGAAGGAACCTGAAGCAGCAGTTCACAAGTGTCAGTCGACCACTACCTGAAATTTTCATTTTTCGAGTTTCAAACCTGAAGTCTTCTAAAGCTAAATACCCCATTGGGGATTCTTTTTTTTTGCTCTAACCGATGTCAGAAAAAGTTAACAACTATCTTGTCTGTGGAAAGCAAATTCCTCACAGAGATTTTCATTTTTACTGCGTCACCTGTTTAGGCTCAGACCACGACATCCCTCGCTGTCAGTTTTGTGCCTTGTTTAACACCCGAACCATTCGTTGTCGGGCTATTTTTATAGCTAAATTCTTTTGCTCTCGTTCTCCATATTCTGAAATGGCTTCAGTAAGCCATCCTACTACCGATCTTCCATAAAAGCACAAAGATAAAGACAGAATCAGACTGTATAGGTCAAAAACTGCCGACTTGTCAATTGTCCTTCCCAGCCCTGCCCATCTACTTGCGCCCCAGGAGGAAAACTTGCCCTTCATGCCAAAAACTGGATGTCCATTACTCAGGACCGATGGGTTCTATACATTGTATCCCAGGGGTACAGATTCTACTTCCATTCCCTGCCAACCCCAAGCGGGTTTCCAGACCTTCCTCCAAACCAGTGGGCAGAGGCTGAAAAGCAAGTACATTACCTGCTCAATATCAGGGCCATTCAACCTGTTCCAGTAGAACAAAGGGGACAGGGTTTCTATCCCAGACTGTTCCTGGTGCCCAGGAAAGAGGGATCTTGGCACCCAATCCTGGATCTTTCAATTCTCAACACCTTTCTGGAGGTCCCAAAATTCAAAATGCTAACCCTGCAACAGCTTCTCCCTGTGCTAGCCAAGGATGTCTGGCTAGTCACCCTAGACTTAAAAGAAGACTATCTACACATCCCCATAAGGGAGTCTTGCAGGAAATATCTCCCCTTCAGGGCTTATATACTGTGCCCAGAGTATTCACAAAGTGCCTGGCTCCAGCCATTGCATACTGCAGGCTGAGAAATATCCAAATTTTCTCATACTTGGACGATTGCCTGATTCAGGCGGTGAGTCGGGAATTACTACTTCAACACCTGGCATTTGGAAAAAGACTGCTGTCTTCATTGGGGTACACCATCAATGAAAAGAAATCACAACTGGTGCCCAGTCAAAAAAGTGTATTCCTGGGAGCAAGCTTGAACACAGCTTCCCAGATGACCTTTCTCCCTCCAGAAAAACAGATCTGTTTGAACAACTACTTCAAACACATGGCCACTAAAACCCAGCTCTCGGCAAGGAAAATACTGCGAGCTCTAGGGTTCATGGCCTCATGCATTCTGCTGATTCCATATGCAAGACTGCATATGAGGAAACTTCAATGGTACTTAAAAAGTCTTTGGTGCCAACATTCTCAGGACCTGGAAACAGTCATTCCGATCATTCCTTGTCTAAGGGCAGAGTTCCTCTTTTGGGCAGAAGCATGCAACCACAACAAGGGACTGCATTTCACTCAACCCCTTGCCAACCAAATCCTGACTATGGACGCATCAGACTATGCATGGGGGGCTCACATGGCAGGCAAATGCATTCAGGGAAAGTGGAGCCCAGGACACATTCTCCTGCACATCAATCAAAAATAGATGTTAGCTGTACAGTATGCTCTGACAGCCTTCAAATACCTAACCCTACCAGGACAGCTGCTGATAAAAACAGACAATACCACAGTTATGTGGTACATAAACAAGCAGGGGGGAACCCATTCTTACCCACTCTGCAGGTTAGCTATGGCCTTGTGGAACACAGCCTTAAGCAACCAAGTGCATCTGCAAGCTCAGTTCCTGCCAGGCAAACAGAATTCACTGGCAGATGACTTAAGCAGAAATCTCCTGGACCCACATGAGTGGAAATTGGAGCCCAACACCTTCACCCTTCTAATCCAGAGGTGGGGAACACTGGAGGTGGACCCCTTTGCCTCCCCTGCGAACCACCAGTTGAGCAAATGCTGCACCAGGAACTCTCACAGCGGGGTCTGGAAGGTGGATGCCTTATCCTTCAAATGGGAAAACCTCTCAATTTATGCCTTTCCCCCTGTGCCCCTCCTCTCAAAGGTACTACTCAAGATCAGACAGGACAGCCCAAGGGTAATTCTTATTGCCCCAGATTGGCCACACCAGCACTGGTACCCACCCTTAAGCAGTCTGACAACAGTGCCACCCTGGCACCTTCATCAGACACCTTCCCTGCTGTCTCAGCAGGAGGGACAGATTTTGCATCCACAGCTGCAAACTCTAAACCTTGCAGCCTGGCTTATCCCCTGAATACTCCACCAGCAACCCTCAGCAAGCAGGTGCTGGATGTCATTCTTGAAGCCAGAAGGCCTAGTACTAGAAATTCCTATGCTGACAAGGGGAAATTATTGCTCTTGGAGTCAGTCTCAAGGAAAGGATACAGCTGTGCCCTCCTTACCTCAAATCCTTGATTACCTAACAGAGCTACTCCACAGAGGCCTATCCTTCTCCTCCATTAAGATTCATGCCTCTGCCATCTCAACTCATTATAGTACTGAGCCATCTCTATTCTCTCACCCTCTCATCAAGCAGTTTCTGAGAGGGGCTAACAACTTAAGACCCCCTAGGAGAGCACCCATCCCTGCCTGGGACCTTAAATTTGTACTGGAAAAGCTCACGCCCCCCCCCCCACCCTTTTGAACCTGTGGCTTCAGCAGAGTTAAAATTCCTTTCTTGGAAAACAGCCTTGCTTTTCGCCATAACCTCAGCTAGAACAGTGTCTGAGTTACAGGCACTAATGGCTGTGGAACCCTTCATTATTTTCTATGCTGACAGGGTTTCCCTCAGGACTTAACCCATCCTTTATGCCTAAGGTGGTCTCCAGTGTGGCTCTAAACCAAGCCATTAATTTGCCAACCTTCTTCCCTAATCCTCAAAATAAAGGGGAAAGGATCCTGCACTCCTTGGTTGTGCCCAGACAGCTCAGGTTCTACCCTGACAGGACTAAACCCTTCAGAAATTCTGACCAACTGCTAGTCAGCTTTGCTACAGGGGCAGAGGGCAGGGCTATTTCAAAGCAAACCATTTCCAAATGGATAGCACACTGCATCCATTTCTGCTACAAGCACCATGGAAAATGTACCCAACAAGGGATAAGAACACATTACTAAGGCTACTTCCACCTCTACAGCATTTCTCAGGGGAGTCCCTACCAGGGACATTCTGGAAGCTGCAACCTGGAGTTCTGTACACACCTTCACCAAGCATTACCACTTACCTATTTTTTCTAAATCCAGAGCTGGATTTGTTACAGCACACTTACAAGGCCTGCTAGCCAGCCCTAACTCTTCTTGAATGCCTCTACCCTTCCTCAGCTTTGGGAATCAACCCAAGTGTGATGACTGCAACAGTGAAACACGAAGAACATAGTACAGTTGTGTACTCTTACCATAAATGTAGATGTTCAAGTGTATTCACTGTTGCAGTCCCCTGTTTCCCTCCCTCCAGCCCCCTGTTTTTCTCTATCCTTTCTACCTATCCTCTATATGGCCATTTTGTATGGCAGGGATATTTACTTTTTACTGGTGGTGTTCCACACCATATACTAGCTTTCTATTTGGGGGCCTTTTGACATCTGGGGCAAGAAAAACTGATGTAATGGCATCAGCTGCCTGTTTTATACCCCTGATGACCTGACGTCATGGAAGAAGCGATAGCATCCGATGCAGAAATCCCAACTCTGGTATTCGGGCCTACTGAGGACTACCTGCAGGCAGATAACCCAAGTGTGGTGACTGTAACAGTGAATACACTCGAGCATCTACATTTATGGTAAGTGTACACAACTGTACTTTCTCTATTTCAGAGAAGGCGTCTTGCGCTTTTTGTTGGAGAAGTTGGATGTTGGGTGCAGAGCATATGAGAGTTGTGTCATCAGCGTATTGACTATGTCGGATTTAAAGGCAGCTGAGGTGGAGTTAGTTTGTGAAGATATTAAAAAAAAGGGGTCCTAGGTTTGATCCTTGCGGCACACCTAAGGAGGTTGGGAGTGGGGAGGGACAGAGAGTTATGCCATTTGACAGATTGTTGGCGTTTATCTAAATAGCTTCTAAACCAGAGGAGGGTGGGGTTGTTAAGGTTGAGGTCAGAGAGACAAGAGAGTAGTTTATTAGGTGAGACTGTGTTGAATGCCTTGGATAAATCTAGGAAAGTAGCTGAGACAAATTTACCTCGAATCCTGTGGGAGTTTATAGTATTGGTGAATTTGAGTAGGGCAATGGTGGTGCTGTGGGATGGGCGAAAGCCGTGTTGGGTTGGGGAGAGAAGGTTGTTGGTGAGGAGATAGGAGAGGAACTGGTGATGAATACATCTTTCTAGGATCTTAGAGAGGGGTGAGAGAATTGCAATTGGTTGATAGTGGGAAAGGTCTAGGGAGGGGCCACCTTTGTGGAGTGGTATGATGTACGGGGTTTTCCACAGGACTGGAACAGTCTGTTTGGTGGTTTATCTATTTATTAAAAGTGAAAAGGGATAGGCTATAGCTGTGGGTGCAATTTGGAGGTATTCGGCAGGAAGGTTATTGGCTGCAAGGGTGGTTGGTTTGAGTCTGGCTAGGAGCTTTTGGTTCAAGTTCACCTCTCTTTAACCATTTCTGTGTCAGATCCCGATTGACATGAAGTTGTTCCAGGAGTTTTCTGTACTTACAACTATATTTATGCCTTTTCCACATTTCTTGCCTTCTCATCTGATGCTTTTCTTTATTCTTTCTTTTGTTTTCTGACACATTCATTTCCTACCTGATTTTTGTCTACTTCTGGTTTGGATTCCATTCCTGCTTGACACCGATATGCTTCTGCTAAATTAAGTAGTAAGGTCATCTTCTCTTCATGTTTCAAAACTTTCACTACTTTTGGATTTGATGAGGTTGGCAGAAATGTATGCAGTCCCACGATTGCAGATCTCTACATGTAATCAATTTCAAGGAGGCCCACACGTCTTGAGGAATATATACTCTTGAACAATAACAAACAAGTGGAATGAAAGAGTTCCAAAATATAATAATTTTAATAACCGAGACTGCACAAAACAATAATTAAGTGCTTTCGTCCCATTTAGGGGACTTCATCAGAATGCCAGCAACTGCCCTCAAGCACATTTTATATCACGTTTACTCTCATTAAAGTCAGCACAATTAACATTATTGAAAATTAATTAAAACCCAACTTTAAATTTAAAGAAACATGTGCATTAAACAGGGTGTTTCTCCTATGCATATAAAACCTTTGTACACCAGAAAAATATGTATGTGTATCAAATAAACACATATTCGTAATTAGGAGTCTGAAAAAATTTAAATTAGCTCATAAATGTTCTTTGCAAACATTCAACTAAAGATTAAATTAAAATAACGAATTGTAAATACCAGGTAGATAATGAACTTTAAAAACTTAATAAAAATATATTGAAGGTATAGAGCCTTTGCATTATTTCATCAAAATTTCAGTCTTGGTTAAAGTGATTTTTATATGTCAGTTGATAAATGTCAGACATTTTTCTTGTTTTCCTTTCAAACTGATCCAGTACCTTTTGGGGCCTGTAAGTTAAAAGAAGAAGAGCAAATTGGTTTATAGCTTGGACTTTGTTCCTAGATGCCAGGGCTGTTTTCAGTATTAATTTTAGTCTTCTAAAATATTCTTTCTTGGGTTTTTTTTGCATTTGTTCATATTTTATTGGCGATTCTTTTATCAATTCCCAAATATTTATACACTCCTTCCTGCTCAAGTTCTTTTATATCACATTCCTGTCCCAGACAGATATTTTCTTGTTGCTGCAGCTTTCCTGCTTTAAATGTTGCTTTTGCATATTTATCAAGAACAGATATTTGTGTATTATTTGAGAAAGCTTTGACCACTTTCAATTATGCTTTCAGCTCCTCATCTGATGAACTAAAAAGTTTTAAATCATGCACAAATAAGAAGATAAGAAGTCTTTACACTTTGTTGCTCTCTGGGAACCAAATTGCAACCAAAACCTAATTTGTTAAGCAGGCAGCTTAATGGGTTAAGGGTAAGACAAAAGAACAGCAGTGACAGAGTCACCCCAGAGTATCCTCCTTTTAATTTTTATCCGTGAGGTTATAATTTGTCCTTTATCATGGCTTAGCTGCACTGTGGTTTGCCACTGTTTCATGATCACTGTAATGCAGTTGATCATTGTAGGGTCTGTCTTGTAAATCTGTAAGCACTCCTTTATCCATGAATGTCAGATTATGTCAAATGCTGTTTTGTAATCTGTCCATGTCGTAATTACATTCTTCCCCTTTTTACATTTCTCCATTATGACTTTAACAACAGATGATCCATTATTCCATATGCCTTTCTTTTGTTACCCTTTTGTTTTATTTTCATGATTTCGTTTTCTTCTAAATGACTATAAACTATGTCAACATCAATTCCAGTATATAGTTTATACAGTCACAGGGCAAGTTATTGGTCAATAGTTTTTAGGCTAGCTTGCAGCTTCACTCTTAAGTAAGAGTATCATTTTTCCTGTTAACTAGTTTGATGTCTGTTCTAGGTGTACATATAAGTAGTTTTTACTCATGGCTAAATCTTCATGTAATGTTAATACTTTTAGCCAGAAATTAGGTACTGCCTCTGTGCCTGGGCTTTTCCATTTAGGAGCTTTTCTTAATTTTGTTTTGATTTCTCTGGCCGTTACTTCATCCCATTTCATATCATGTACATTTGAATTTCTTACTGTTTCTTTTACTTCTTCTACCCATTCAGCATCTCTATGTTCCACAGAGTCTTATAGATATTTCTCCAAAACATATTTTATTTCTTTTTTTTTTTTGTGGTGCTTCTTTTCCATTTGCTTTGTTTCCCAATTCTCTATAAAACTTTTTGAGTCATCATTGAATTGCTTATTTTGTACTTTTCCTTTGTATTTATCTGCATATCTTCTAAGTTTTTCTGCCTGTGCTGATCTCTTTAGTTTATTATTTGCAATAGTGTACGATAGATCCCGGTCTGTTCTAATACTGCATGTTGCTTTTATCACGTATATCTCAAGTATTTTTGTTGATCTGTTCCCTCTTCTATACTCTTCTAACAGTGACACTGCTTGTCTTAATTTCTTTATAGTTTTCTCTATTCATTAATTCCATGATGGCATTTGAATTCTTCTCTTCCTTTCCCTTATTGTCCTGTATTTTGCATTAAGCCTTATGTCTGTTATTATTTTTGCTATGCAGTAATATATCATGTTTACTTCTGTTATGTCACACAGATTTCTGTTAATGGTCTTAATTATTGTGTTCGTTTTATCACACTTCTAACATTTTGAGTCTTAAAGGAATACCTTTTTGAGCTATTTGAGTGAAGCTGAAACACCAAGCAGTAGTAGTGGTAAGAAATATATGTAAATTAAATGCCAAACAGTAGTAAAAAAAAATCTCATTGCAATGAAAATTTCTTCACTTTTGCAAATAAAAAACAGCTTTGCATTCTTCATACCAAAACAACAAATTTTCTTTTTGTGATTAAAAATAGCTTCACTTCTTAGTAGCAAAACAACAACATTTTATTGGGTGTAACTTACATAAATTGGCAGATAAGTGCTGTGCTTATGTAAAAAAAAAACTAGAACTAAATCTTGTGTTTATACATGTTTCAAAAACAAAGAAAAAAATCAGCATTCTATTTAATTCTATAGAAACTTAAACATATAATTGTGATTTGTTAAATTGTAAATATCTCTTAGAATATATATTAGAATATAGGTAGTTTTAATATTCCAGTGGTTATTTTGCCTCCAGCTTCTGTGTGACTTGAGTGGAGTATTTGCAGCCAGGAAATTCAGTAGTAAAACTTGAATGAAAGGACTTGGAAAAACTTGTGTGCTATAAGACTTATAAATACACCTATGAGGATATAGTTATTGGGGTCCGTGTGTTTGATGGTTTTGATAGATACATAAATGTGTACCATTAGCTGTTAACCATCTAATCAACTATGTAGACTAACTTGTCTAAAACACATACTATACTATCCATTGTCTGTGTGATTAGATTGAGAAAATGTATGCAGAAAATCAGGAAGTAAAATCTGACCTGGTGAAAAAATTGAAATGCTAGTCTGCTATGGGTCTTATAGCAAACACCAGTGAGAACTTCATAATTTGGGTTATGTGTGATTAGTATTTTTTGTATATAAACTAAATGTTGTTCTTGTTGGTGTACAACAGATTATCAGTTAAATAACAGTATTTTTTTAATAAATAGGAGAATTTAAATAATAAGGAAAGCAACCCTGCTTAACATCTCTGTATGTTAAAAATTAATAAATATAGCTTGTCTGCAGCATTTTTGCTCACACCTCTCAGGTGGAGCTTTTAATTCGATTAGTTATTCCTCTTCTGTGCACAAAAAGTTAGCTTTCATCATGCTGTGACATAACCTGTGTTAGTCTTTCTACACTAAACCCTTCACTTTCCATGTATTCCATAACTTTAGCTTCTATTTTTTTTATTTTACTTTTGCTTTACTAATTTTCTGTTCTGTGTTCCCCCTTTGTGATCTTATTTTTGTATTGTGAAATTTTCCATATCTTTGTGCCTTTGTGTGTATTTCTCTGAGTATTTTTGGAGTTCCTTTTTTGTATGGAATAGTTTGCGTTTCTCCTTTGCATAAATATTGTACCATATCAGATCTCTCTTTCTTTCCCATGTCCATATTTCTTTTTTGTACCTTCCAAAAATCTCTATATTTTGTTATTTATATTTTTACACTTCCTCATTCGCTTCTTTTTCCAAACGGCCCAAGGGAGGTATGTGGTGTTGATCAGAGAAACACAGAAAAGCATTTGGATATAATGTATCCTGCCACCAAATCAATTTAATTAACTTGCCAAATTTCTGGGTTTCATCTTCTGTCATACTGATTAGGCCAACAAAATGTTTACCAGACTTCAGAGGTCGATGCTGATCCCTGTTCAATTCTAAAGGTATTATATATCTTAGAACTGTCACTCTCTACTGTGTTCAGGTTTTCTCTCCATTAAAATGGACTCATTGATGGATTTCATTCCTTAGTGAGTTTATGTCTGGTTCCTTTTATTTCAGGGAAACAAGGGCAGAACTTACTGGCTATTTTTCATTTCCCCCACTCTGGCACTTGTGCACGTGCACTTTGGTTGCAAATTGTGCAACTTGGTACATGTGTATCTAAATGGAAATTAAAGAATGTAGATGACCCATTTGGGATTTGGGCAGTGTTTAGAAAATTAATCAAGATGTATATCCAAACCTACGTACAGCAAATTATTAGGTGGTTACTGAATAACAAAGAGGTGAGGGAATGAAAGTTTTTGGTTTTGCCAGTAGGTTTTACACTATGAAAATAAAATAATACACAAAGAAAAGATGCTGCAAATACATGACAGAAATCAAGACATCCAATAATTTGGTAATAGATGATGGTAGGAGACAAGATTTATGACTGGATTGATGCAAAACAGATAATCTGAAGTAGTTAACTTCATTTGCTTTGCAACCTGTGGGTATCAGATCCGACTCGGATCCGAGCTGGCAGCTTTCAAAGCTAATAGATCCAAGCTCCAAGCTCCTCCCCCTACCCATAATGCCCTGCCATCTCCTTCTAACCCTCAGATCTCGTTTGCCATGGCTTCCATAAGCTTCTCTAGAACGAGCTTCGAGCAATAGTACTGTAAGTCAGTTTTAAAAACTTCAATTTCTGTCAGATTTTTCCTTTTCTTGGTGTGTGTGAACTCCCCCTATATTTTGTAGTCTTTTTTGGGTAGTTCTCTTGAATTTTTCATGGTTAGTTTTATTCCCCTCCCCCCTCTGCTAATGTGAAGGTGTGTGCTTGTGGGCCTACTTTTCTTTATTCTTTTACAATGGCTGAAGGCCCTAAAGCCATTTTCTCAAAATGTACCGAGTGTGACCATAAGCTGTCTCCAGTGGATGGTCACACTCGGTGTGTCCTTTGCCTGGGGGTTGACCACCTTTCTTCGGGCTGTACTATCTGTGCAGCCTTCAACCCCAGGGCTTTGAAGGATAGGAGGTCGAAGCTCATTCTGGCGGTCCTTTTGCCCCAGACTCTGCTTCCTCCACCTCAGTGGCACCGGCCGCGGCTGCCCCACCTATCGCTCCTGATCCCCTAGCCGGGACTCACCCTCCCACCTTGGCCCAGGAGGGAAGGAAAAGCAGAAAAAAAGAGAGAAAAGATAGAGAAAGAGAGAAGGAGAGGCACTGGAGCCATAAAAGGCGGTCCGAATCCACCACTTCGGCACTGCCGTCTAAAAAGCTTGCCTCTCCCCTTAAGGTCTCCGGGCCTTCCCCCTCTAGGCTCCGTTCTCCACGATTCTCCCCGGAGCCGGAGGAGGAGACCCAGTCGCCTTTGAGGTCATCCAGGCGGCCTTCCCGGCCGGCTTTGGCAGCCTCATCTAGATCTACCAGAAGCTTGTCAGATGCTGATATGGACCGGATGATGCGTCGATTTCTTCAGGCCCAGATGCAGATGGGAGTGCTCTTGCCTCCTCCCCGCAGGGGGGGGAGCTTGACACCTTTTTTCACCCCCATCGCTCCCTCTCCGACCCGCTTTTGGGGCTCGGAGCTATCGGATCCGACTAGCTTCGGAGCCAGGGTAAGGTCGGCGCCGACAGTGCTTCTTACTTCGGTGCCGACTGTACCCTCGAGTCTGTCGGATCCTTTTACGGATCCAAGCTCTCGGGGCTGTGAGCTGAACGTCGGATCCAAGAGGGCCAGTGGGCCTTCGGCTCCATCAAGGTCGGGGCACACTACCCTTTCAGATCCGGTCGGGTCACCTCCGGTGCTGATCCGCACGTCAGATCCAAGGGGAAGGCTTTCAGATCCAAGGGAAAGCAGTTCCCCCTCGGCATTCGATGTCGTGGAGAGGGTCCTCTCGAGGGATTCGAGGCCCCAGGCTCTTGCTTCGGATCCACTCACCATTCCCACTCATATGGGCCTGTCCTCCATCATCCGGCCCCTGGGACAGCCTGTGCCTATGTCCCAGATTGTTCTCATAGGGGAACAGGACATTGTTGGTGAGGCCTCTTCGGACAGCCCCCCCAAGGAGGTCCCTCACAAACAGAAGTGCAAGAGGAGGCACTTGGACTCACCCGAGTCCCTCACAGAGGACACGGACTTGGAGGAAAGGGAAGGTTCCCCAAGATCACCCCTCGAAGACGTCTCCTTCGGAGACATCATGGAAATGTTACGCATTAGAGGGGGGTGGTCTGCCCAGAAACCTTTCTCGGATGAGTCTGTGTTTCTGGAGGTGTTTGACGCAGGCCCATCTACCTCTTGGGTGTCTCCTCCCACCGATCCCCTGGTAGACCTCATTACTACCAGGGCATGGAAGGAACCGGACACTGTTGAACCAATTCCTAAGAGACCGGACAGGATCCTCAGCCCTCCCACAGACAGGACAGTTTGGAGCAAGGGTGTCCCAGTGGATGCCATGGTGGTGGCGGCTGCCACTAAAAAGGAATTCGCACAGGAGAGTTCCTCTGTGCATCCTCCAGACAAGGAGTCTCAGATGATGGACCATTTGGGAAAGCAGATGTTTTCTTCAGTGACCTTCTCTGTAAGGTCACTGAATTATATGGCACATGTGATTAGGCTGCAGCGAGACCTGATTAAAGAGTACGCTGCGTCACCCCCAGAGTCCATGTCGGCCGAGGACAAGCGAACCTTCTCGGCTCGAATGGCCACTCTCAAGTCAATCACCAACACGTCTATGCAGCTCCTTTCCCATGCTACGGAGGAGAGCTAGCGGAACAGGCGTCGTCTTACGTAGACAGGCCTGGCTCCATCTCTGCAACTTTGCGGAACCCTTCAAGGCGTCCTTCGCGAACACCCCCCTTCTACGGTTCCACACTCTTTGGCAAAACCGTCCACGATACGCTTCTCCAGAGCGAGAAAGATGGGAAGACGTCTGCCTTCGGGATCTGCTTCTCGGCTCCTCAGAGGTTCTACTCCAGGAACCAAAGAGGACAAAAGAAGATGTAGTTCCGGAAAGCTCAACAATCCCATTTTGCTCCAGATACCTTGTCCTTCAGAGGCAGAGGAGGACAGGGTGGACACCAGCCCAGGGGTAGAGGGGGCCTGAAAATTTTGGGTCGAGAGAACCTTTTTCAGATCGACCCGCGCAACAGCCCTGAGGGGTTGCCCGACTGCTCCTCTCTGGAGGCAGTCGGGGGCGCTTCTCGGAACACCTAGCGAAATGGGAGTCCATCACAACAGATCGCTGGGTGCTCCAAATCATATCCAGAGGATATTCAATCCCCTTCCTACCTCACCCTCCCCGAGCAACAAAACTTCCCGATGTCCCACCCAATCAGAGGGAGGCAGCAGCATCAGAAATCTTAGGGCTGCTAAGAAAAAGAGCCATCCAGCACGTCCCCCCCAAACAATCTGGATCAGGCTTTTACTACAGGTTCTTTCTGGTGCCAAAAAAGACGGGGGACTTACGACCCACCCTCGACCTGTCAATGCTGAACCTGTCAATTGCCAAGGAAAAATTCCGAATGGTCACTATTCATGCCATTCTCCCACTTCTGCAGGAGAATGACTGGATGTGCTCAATAGACCTCAAGGATGCGTACTACCACATTTTGATGGACAGACCATCCAGGAGGTTCCTCCGCTTTCGGCTGGTAGCCAGCCATTATCAGTTCAGGGTCCTACCCTTCAGTCTCACCACAGCCCCCAGGGTGTTCACCAAGGTCATGGCAGTTGTAGGGGCCCACCTGAGGCTTCAGGGAATACAGGTCTTTCCGTACCTGGACGACTGGCTCCTAACCGCCCCCACCAGGCATCAACTCTGCTCAGGCAGGGACTACTTCTTACACCTAGCCCGCCACCTAGGGATCACGATAAATCTCCAGAAATCCTCCCTTCAACCCACTCAGATTTTGGAATTCATAGGGGCCAGGATAGACACTACTCAATCCAGAGTCTTTCTGACTACGGACAGGCTTCACAATCTGAGCCTTCACATTCTAGATCTCTTATGATTGTCAGCCCCACCAGTGGAGCTAGTCCTGAGGGCCCTGGGATCTATGGCAGCGGCCATCAATCTATCCCCCTTAGCTCGCCTTAAGATGAGGATCCTTCAGTGGATGTTACAAGTGCAATGGTCCATCCTCTATCAACCCCTGACCACACCTATTCCTCTTACCAGGATTTGCAGGGAATCGCTTCTTTGGTGGCTCTACTCCAGAGACCTTCGAGAAGGCCGCCCCTTTGTTATACCCCCTCCCCAAGTCACGGTGACTACGGACGCTTCTCTCCTCGGGTGGGGGCGGCATTGCATGGACAGATCCATCCAAGTCACGTGGACTTTCACAGAGACCTCACTGCATATCATCGTCCTGGAGATAAGGGAGGTGCTTCTAGCGTTGCAAGCTCTCCACCCCCTTCTCCCTCCAGGAACTATTGCACTTCAAACAGACAAGTAGTCTGGTACATAAACAAACAGGGGGGAACCAGGTCCTATCCACTTTGCAGGGAGGCAATAAGAGTATGGGAATGGGAGATATCCACCAACCGCTTTCTCATAGCAACACAAATACCGGGTCGGTCAAACATCTTAGCGGACAGGTTGAGTTGGACGATCCTCTCACCTTACGAGTGGTCTCTGAACCCTGCTGTAGCGAAACAAATCTTTCTCCAATGGGGTCAACCTTGCTGCAATCTCTTCGCCTCGCCTTTGAACACAAAGTGCAGTGAATTCTTCGCTCTGATTCCCCCACCAGGGGAAACCCCCAGAGATGCTGTAGTTCATGCTTGGCCATCTGGTCTTCTGTATGCTTATCCTCCTCTTCCCTTGATGACAAAATTCTTGCAGAAAGCTCGTTGGTTGGGGAGCAGAATTATCCTCATAGCCCCATTCTGGCCTCGCCAAACCTGGTTCCCTTACCTGCGGTCTCATCAAGTACATCCTCCTTGGATTTTGGATCCCAAACCGGATCTAATCTCTCACCCTTTAGGATTGAAGACCCCCAATGTGGACTACCTGAAGCTGTCAGCTTGGTTGATCCAGTTCCCTTGATGGCTAGGACTCCCGGTATATCACCTTCGGTTAAGGCCATCCTGGTGGCCGCCCATAAACCATCCACCAGGAAGATCTACAACAGTAAATGGAAACGTTTCTCGATCTGGGCGGGGCACAGGAACTTAGATCCCTTTACGGCTCTGATTCCAGCAGTCCTAGACTTTCTTTCACATACCTTTGATCAAGGAGCTAGTGCTTCTACTATTAAAGTTCATTTGGCAGCTATCTCCCACTACCATGTTGGTAACAGCTCAGGGCCGCTAGCATCCTCCAAAATATTCAAGGTTTTCTTGAAAGGAACTTTTTTGTTAAGACCTCCCGTTAAAGATTCAGTCCCCCCATGGGATCTTACCCTAGTTCTTCAAGCTCTGACTGGGCCCCCCTTTGAGCCCGTGGCTTCAGTCAATTTGAAATATGTATAAAGGAAAACGGCTTTTCTGATTGCCATTACTTCTGCGAGAAGAATATCAGAGCTTCATGCTCTTTGCAGTAAACCTCCCTTTATCATTTTTCATAAAGACAGGGTCTCCCTCAGGACTAATCCCTCCTTTCTTCCCAAGGTGGCTTTGGAAGTCAACATCAACCGGACCATTAATCTGCCTGTTTTCTTTCAAAATTTTCAGAATAAAGGAGAATACAGACTTCATTGTCTGGATGTTCACAGACAGTTACGCTTTTACTTAAATAGAACAGCAGATCTTCGAAACTCTGACCAACTTTTTGTTTCCTTTGCAAAATCATGTCTGGGCAAGCCAGTTACTAAAGTAACCTTAGCTGGATGGATTTCACAGTGCATTCTCCTCCTTACAAAAGCTCTGGTCGTCCTGAGCCCCTGAGAGTATGAGCCCATTCTACCCGATCCATGGCCTCTTCTGCTGCCTTCTGGTCAAAGGTTTTCTTGGATGACATTTGCTCGGCAGCTACTTGGGCTTCCTCTCATACCTTTATTACACACTACAAATTGGATTTGATCTCCAGAGTACGTGCATCGTTTGGCTCAGCAGTGCTCCGGAATATCCTTCCATAAGGGCCTCCCAAGTTGTTGGTAGCTGCGGACTCTGTCCCACAGGTTGCAGAGCAAATGAAGTTAACTACTTCAGATAAAGAAGTTATGTACTCACCATAACGTTCCATCTGAGTAGGTAACTTCATTTGTCTGCAACCGACCCGCCCTCCATCCCCCGCACCCTTAGTTCATTATCTAAGAGTCAGGATATGGCTTCCTTTCATGGACGTCATTGAAACAGATTGGAACCACTCCTAGGTTATGGAATTCCTTATTGTCCTTTGGCAAACTCAATCTGAGGGTTAGAGGGAGATGGCAGGGCGTTATGGGTAGTGGGGAGGAGCTTGGAGCTCGGATCTATTAGCTTGGAAAGCTGCCGGCTCGGATCCGAGTCAGATCCGATGCCCACAGGTTGCAGACAAATGAAGTTACCTACTCAGATGGAACGTTATGGTGAGTACATAACTTCTTTTTTGACTTAAGAGCTAATGTTCACATAGGTTAGTTGGACGTAGTAGCAGAATTAAAAGATAAATAAAATGAAATGTGTATTTATATTTGAGATTATAAAGTTCAAAACAAGCTAGATCAAATGTAGCAATCAATAAGGGTCTGCAAAGTAAAGCCTGTAGTGTTAATGCATAATTAAAAATATATTCAGAAAAGGTTAAACTGGAATGGAATAAGAGTAAATAAATATTTGATAGATGAAATATGGAAAGAATTTTGTCAGATACTTAAATGTGCCACAAAATCCAGAAAATGTAGAACTTTAATAAATCAGCGAGACATGAAAGGATATTCTCATGGATAGATGAGCTATGATGAAGAAGTAACAAACATGAAAGGGACATGTGGGAACACATCTTTTTTGAATTGCAAAGATATACAAAGATAGAAGCTGGATATTGAAACGTTAATGAGAAAATTATTAGGAGAGATAATCCTGTTCACTATGAATATGATGTTATCAAGTTGGATTGATATTAAACTACCAAAATTTGTTAAGACTTCGATAGCATTATTAATGTTGGTAACAAAAAAAGTAATTACTAGAAAGTGGAAATCAGAAAATCACCCTTCAATAAATGAGATGAAATTAATAACAGAAGAAGTAAAAAAGCTGGAATTGTGGAAAGAAAACAGGGTAACAGGATATTCTGTGATAAATAAATAGAATAAATGTGAAGTGTGTACTATATGATGAATAGGACTTCCTGCATTACAAACGAAGCATGCAAGACTGTGTTACACTGGTGACTATACAATATCAACATAAAAAAAAATCAGAGAGAGACAGATTGCAGTATTTAAGAATATACAAACAGCGTGAGCATCATAAAAGCTGAAGTATATAAATTTGTTAGTGTCATTGGTATACTGTTGTTCTAGATTACCTGTAGAGCGTAAGGTTGGTGGTTTGAGATTTGCTATAGATGGTATATTATTTTAGTATTATATTACCCACTATAACATTTGATATTATGGTTGCTATTTAATAGTTTATTTATTTTTGCCACTGAGACTAACTCTAAGTCTATGTTTGACCACTTTCCTCCCTATGTGAGCATGCTGTTTTACAATACACATGTGATTTACTCAGGGCCTACCCAAGGTTTTGCCGATATTGTATAGAGTCACTGATTAGGACTTCAAACGAGCTCTGTATGATGAATAGTTGCACGATGTTACATTCTTTGATTGTAACACAGGAATTCAGTAGCATTCACATGTTTTATATCTTGATAGGCTTACATGTATGATGGTAAATACAAAACAGATTAAATAATCTTTTATGAAATTAGAAAGAATATAAGCACTTACATATGTTCCATCAGTATATAGTTTTCAGATTTTTGGACTGTTTATAATTACTGTCAGGGTGTTTTGTAATATTGTTAGATTATATATAAATAGTTCCTGATCTGAGTATAAGTTTAAACATTTTATTTAATATCAGTTGCATTTTTATTTATTCACCATGTCTTAATGCAGTTTGTTTTCTGAAAAAAATTAATCTTGTGAAGAAAAACAGTGATGAACATAGAACATTTTATTCCTGCTGAAAGAAGTGCTGCACAATAGGTCATAACTTTACATACTGGATGTCTATTTTTTACACAGACTTGAAGTCTTATCATTTAGAGATTATTTAGTGCATTAAGAATAGCTGCAAGAACTGATAGGACTTCCACCACAGATGACTGTTGAACAAATAATACTTCTCAGGTTGCAAGTGCCATTTCTGCAATGCCATGCACACTGCTTTCTCTTAGTTCCCTTGGAGCAAGTAAGAGATAGAGAAAAAGAAAGGAAGCCAGCTCTGTTGACATGAAGGAGTAAAGCTGTATGGCCCAGGTGAATTACATTCATTTAGTGGCTCTGGCATCTGACAAAGCTGGTATAGGAGGATAAGCATACCCATCCTTCAGGGGAAGGTTGTGGTAAAACCAGCATACATTATCGGCAGTGATGCCATTGCATGGCCTGGAGGCAAGCAATAGGTTCCACAAGTCACTGCCTCATGGCACCTTCAGTGCTAGTATGTTGAGACACGCATTTCATGGAGGAGGCATTGGGGACCTTCACAGTGATGTATACACCCTTGCCCAGTTATGGCGTTAGGCCATTACACACACCGTCATTGTTTGGATGTCGGCAAGAGTGTAAAGTCTCTTTATGGCTATCTGAATGATCAGAGATGTAAAATTCCTGGGTAAGTTCATGATGGGCTCTTCCCAGTTGGGGAGGCTTGTTGGATGGCAGGCACATTTGCAAAAGAAAATAAAAATTACATTGAAAAAAAATGACACAAGGCAGGAGGGTGGATAGTTAGTATAGTTCCTGCGTCTAGAGTTTTACTCATATCCATTGTTATGGTGAGTGGCCATAACTTTATATCTGGTATTATGCTGTTCCAATATAAGGAGCTGTACTATTTGTATGCTTTGCTGTTTTTCTACTTTTAGTAAACCTTTTCTCTTATAAATTCTTGTCTTCCTAATTTCTACATAACTCCTTGGTAAAATTGGCTTATTTTATTTCAGTAAGACAGGTATGCAAAACAAGCAAGTCAGAGTACCTACTGCCTTTTCTTATTGTTTCTGTAGACTTGCATATCTGTGAAATCAGGGCCAGCCCTTTTCATCATACTATTGGCTATCCACCACTTTTCTGGTCTGTTCTGATCCTCCCCCTCCCCACAAGAACACTTGCAGCTTAATCAGGCCCAGCCCTTTTCATTATAACCTATAAACCTACTGATAGTCTTCCTTCATCTATTGCCCGCTACGTTCCCCTCCCTGCCCCCAATGTCCACCTGCCCCCAGTGGTCCTACCTTTATTACAAACAGTAACCACTCCCACCCTTCAAAAACCTGTAACATCACTACACCTATACTTCCTCCTACGGCTTCTCACTACTATCCCTCCTACTCAGCTAATATGTACAAGCACACCATACCTATACTTACTGCATGCACACTCCTTGTATACATCACATTTTACCAAACCTCCCCCATTCCCGCACTCAACCACTACCACTGTACCACCATACACACCTCCAGTCATATGCCACCTCTACTCTACTACTCTCTCATCAGGTCAACAACCTTCCCAATACACCCTCTATATAGACTACAGACCACAATACGTAAACTTAAAACAACCTCACCACCTAACATAACCCTACCATCATACCTATTACCCACAGAACACAAATAAAAAATGTCCCTTATAAGCAAGCATATACAGAAATTGATAAAACTAATAATCTCATCCATATCCAACCTAGCACTCAGTGGAGACATCCATCCCAATCCTGGTCCCTCACTCTCCAACCCCTCCCCTCATAATCAGACTACAAACCACATCTTCTCCCAAATCACAGCCAATAGAAAGCCAACTGACCTCCATCTGATAAGCCTAAATATTAGAAGTATATGCAACAAGGTGCATGAATTCCATGCCACCATAGACTTCTACTCCTCTGATGTAGTGATCCTTACAGAAACATGGTTAAAACCACACATTACTAATGAGCAAATCCTCCCTACCAGCTACAATATATTAAGAGTAGACCGACTAAACAAAAAGGAGGTGGTATAGCTATAATATTTAAGCAGCATCTAGACATCCAGATTTTAAAGTTAGCAGCTCCCCAAATAGGTAAGGAAGAAATAATATATACCAACCATAAAATAAACCAAAATAAAACCCTAAACATAATAGATTGCTACTTCGCACCTGGCCACAACATCCCTCCACTTGAAAACCTCCTCAGATGGACTACCCACTACCTACCCCAAGAAACTTTAATTCTAGGAGACTTCAACACTGACTGGCAATCATGCTCTAGCAACCACCCAACCCATCATGTAAGCCTTCATGGCTTCACCCAGCTAGTCCAGTCAAATACCAGGGTAAATAACTCCAACAAACACACTACCCTTGACTGGGTACTAGTCAATAAGATCCCCCAGTAATATATAGCAGGCTGCTTATCTGACAACCTCAGTGATCACTCCCCAACCTTCCTACTAAGAAAACACATTTATAAAGCGAAACCCATCATCTACCGTCAAATACGCAAAAAAACTAACGTCAACCCTCTCTCATTCAGCTCATCCCTAAAAGACTGTAACTGGCAACCTCTAAAATACCTCAAACTAGATGACTGCTTTAATAAAACATTCCTAAGCATCCTTAATTACCACACCCCCATAAGACATTCCCGAACTACAGCTCAACCATCCCCATGGCTACAAAAAAACACCAAGTCTGAAATGTAAAACAGGGATAAAGCCTGGGACAACTGGCGCAAAACCAAAACCCCCTCTAGTAGGCAAAAATTCCTAGAACTATGCAATAGAACCAAAAAGCTTATAAAACGGGACAAAATCCAATACTACCAATCTGCCCTTACCTCCTCCCATCATAACCCCAAACAATTCTGATCCTCAATAAACTCCATCCTCCACCCGGTAAAGTAAGTACACCCACTCCTAACTTAACTCACTCCTCCAAAAATATTGCTACCTCTTTCAACAATCACTTCACGCAAACTGTACTGTCACTAGCTAGACAACACAATCCCCCCATAAACCCATGCCATCAACTACAACTAACAATCTCCCCACTAGCTTCTCTTTCTCTCCTGTTCCTACCTCCAAAATAAAACAACTATTAACTAAACTTAAAACCACCAGATTAGCAGCAGACAACCTCCCAAGTGAATACCTTCAACTTTCAGCTAACACTGTAGCCTACCCCGTATCGCTCTTGATTAACAGATCTCTGTCAGAAAATTATGTTCCCACACTATGAAAAGTCTCACACATAATTCCCCTACACAAAGGAGGCCCCTCCACAGATCTAACCAATTACCCCCCCCCATAGCTATTCTCTCGCCACTCTTCAAAGAGAGATGCATTCATTCTCAAGTCTCAGAATCACCTCCTTGCTAATAACCTCCTCTCCAACACACAACATGGTTTCCGACCTAACCATAGCACCACAGCCGCCTTACTCTTTCTCTAATACTATCCTACAAAATAAAAATGCAGGTAATCTCTCCTCAGCTACCTTCTGGACCTCTCTAAAGCTTTCGACATGGTCCCACACAAACAACTCATCTCTCTTCTCAATAACCTATCCTTCTCTCAGCCAGTCATCAACTAGTTTCAGAGTTATCCATCTCACCGCCAACAAGTAGTTGTTTGGCAGGAAGACCTATCCCCCAGCTCCAGTCTCCATAGGGGTTCCCCAAGGGTCCATCTTGGGACCCCTGCTCTTCTCTATTTTCACCAATAATCTAGCCTCAGCCACAACACATGGCACGCACATGCAGTACGCAGATGACTCAGCCATCATCTGCACAACCCACTCCCTACCCTAACTGCAAAAAGTCACACAGGAAGCATTTCCTTCTATTGAAACATGGTTATCCGATGCCCAACTAATACTCCATCCAAACTAAACAAAATTACTAATCTTCCAACTCACCAAACTTACCCTAGACAGCTCTCACTTTAACATTACAACAAAACACAACACCACCATCCATCCTACAGAACACACCAAATTACTAGGAGTAGAAATAGACAATAAACTGAACTTTGACATTCACATTTCCATGACCATTAAAAAAGTGCACAAAAAACTAGGAGCATTATATAGAAATCGGCAACTACTTAACAAAGCAGCTAAAATTCTGGTAGCAAATACTCATCTTATCTCTACCCTACTCTACGCCTCTCCAATATTTACTAACCTTAGACAATGCAACCTAAATAAACTCAAAACCTGCTACAACAAAATCGCCAAATTCACCACAGGGGCTTCCTACCGTACTCACCACTGTCTCTCACTAGCAGAACTGGGCTGGCTAGAGCTCCTCCACCTCCTTCAATGATACCAACATGCACTCGCCCACAAACTAATAAACCAACCACTAAAAGTCTCATCCCTCCGGAATCTACTCCAACCCTACATAACCATGAGACCACTAAGATCCAGCCACAAAAACCTCCTACAGGTCACAAGAGCCAATAACTCTGCTGGTTAAGCATTATTCTCCTGCACTATAGCCAAACTCTGGAACTCCCTCCAATCTTCAATTACTTCTGTAACTTCTTGCACCCACTTCAAATCCTTACTAAAATCACACTTAAAAACTTTCCAGATATGCCCTTGCAACCCCCCCCCCTCTAATACCATCCAATCCACCCACCCACTACCTCTCTCGGCCCCCTAACAACCTACTCTTAGCAAGCTTGGCTACTCATGTTCCCAGCTACCTACCACATAATACCATCGTCTTGTAGCAACAACTGCTAATGGCCGTTATGTACCTGAAAAAACATTTGTATCAATTGTTCACTGACAAATCTCAACTACATTTGTAACCATGTTTAGTATATGTCACCATATTTTAAAGTTTTACTATGTTCCACAGCTGTTTTACATCTGTGTTTTATTCTTGTCTTATGTCCTCAGCTGGACTAATGTCTATTTTTAACTGTATAATGCAAGTAATACTTAATGTGGAGCTTTTCTCCCTGGGCCTCTGCTGAAAACAGAACTGTGTCCAGTCGGACTCTCCAGATCAACAAATGTAAATAAATAAATAAATAAATAAGGAACTGATGTGACACCACCCTCCATCAAAAACCTCCATCTGTTATCCTAAGCCAAAGTAATATACCCTTAATCACTTAGAACCCAAAAGAAGACTTTAGCATCTTTTGTCAAATGTAGCCTTTGCCAGTATCTTGGATATTAAAAATTGCCACTTAGTAAAATTTATGTGGTAATTTTTTTTTTTTTTTTTTTACTGGAATGTTGTTGACTTTTATAGAGTTTTAGTCATGTTGTCCCCAACAGTTTGACTTATAAAGCAAATGTTAGATGTTACAGATTCTTTTAACTGTGAAATGTATTTTTATAGGTCAAAGAATACTTCCAGTGGTGGTTATCTTCAACAAAATGGTATTTGTTTTCCTGAAGCAACTCAGAATGCATTTGCTGCTGAGTCAGAGTTCATGAATACAGATTACTTGCTTCAAGTACCAGTCTTGGAAGAGTCGTCAAGCCATTTCTTCCCAAATACCTCAGGCCTCAATGTAGACCACTGTCCTGTACAGAAGCAAATTGAGGATTTGACTCTGAAACAGACCTCGGGAATACAGATGTCCACACCTTTAAATAATGCCCTAAGAAATGGGCATTCAGCATGTATAGCTTCTATTGATGAGAACTGCTGCTGTAATGGGGCATATAGTAGCCCAGGAACACCAACTGTAGATGAGCCGCAGGGCTTCAAGTGTGAGTTTTGTATTCGTGATAAAACTGTTCTGGGTTTAGGCAGTGAAACGGGTAATGGAAACAGGGATCAAGTAAACAGCTGCTTGCCTGATGGCTTAGTATCACTAAGTGCATCTTCTGTGAATGTATTGTGGCAGCAAAATCAGCCATGCCATCACACTTCAGAACTGCAAACATGTAGAAGCAGTGAACAAACCTCTGATGATAGTTTTGTTCATAGTGTTATAACATCTAGCTTTGAACTTCTGAGACCAGAAAAGACCCATATCGATGAACCCAGTCTGCCATCACATCTGAACACAAGTGTATCAGAACCTTCTAACAACTGCGCTTTAAGTGCACGTTCCATGCCTCAAGACTTAAGTAGCTTTTTTGGACTTCACCAAACAAGTGAAGATGTTGATATAATTTCTTCCAATATGAAAGAACTCATCCTCAACAGCACTGCTGAATTACTTTCTGGTGATTTTTCTGGAACTTCGTGTGATACTTCAGAGCTTTTGAGGACTTCACCATTTGTGAATGACTTGAATGTTGGCACTGATTGTATTGGAGACCAGAAGTTTGATGACCTCGTACCTGTGTCAAGAAACACACAAGCATGCAGTACTGATTCATCTTACAGTAGTCACAGTGGACGGATTACAAGTCAATATATAGGGCAGCCTGAGCAAGACCCACTTGAAGCAACAGGAAAGTCAACAGAAGCAAAATTGCATGGGCTTAATCGGAGCTGTTTGCTGTTTCATAAAACTCTAGATGGTGCACCATTACTCAGGCACTGGGAGGTGAAACAAGATAGCAGTGAACTTGTGAAACAAAGGTCTGCTCACAAAACCTCAACACCTGTGAAAGAAGCACTTAGATGTTGCCAGCATGTGTTAACAAATGCCGACATTAAAGAGGGGACATATGCTGGCAATTGCTACCACAGGGATGGCTCAAGACTAAGTAAGTTAATACAGCACATATTCTTACTGATAAGACATGTTTAGTTATGTTGTTTATAATGTGCTTAAGATTTTGTAACATTCACAAGTGCTGTTTTGTAGTGTGTATGAAAAGATAACTTTTGGGCAGACTGTAGAAGTATCTGATTTTTTAATGTTTTTCTTCCCTTTCCCCACCATCACTACCACCACTAACTGCAAGTACTGGGCATCTGTCTAGCTTGCTTAGATTTTAGTCTTTTCCCTCAGGGGTGAAGACCAACCAATGTAATCCTCAAGGTGGTCACGCCACAAGAAAAAAAATATTTGTATTTGTTTGTTTATGTACAACCTGTCAATTTCTTCTTTCTTCCAGGAGGGCAGAAGTCAACTCTGAATGCAGGAACTCAACAGGCACTTCATGAGTGTGCTCCGATGCAGAAATATGTGTACCTTCTATGAAGTGTTGGCAGATGACCACAGTGGTGGGAGTACTGTGCAACACAACATTCTGCCCTCTGTGTTGGATAGCTCACCACATCTTGGCAATTGCTTCTGTACATAAGCTGCTGCTATAACCTCAGGCATGGGTATGATGGTTTGGAGAGTATCCTCTGCATCATTTTAACAGCAGTATACATAAAACATTGATAATTTGTAATTGTTAAATCTCTGAAACACTCCACAGACATTTTAAAATAAACACTTATAACGCATTTTATTAGTCTCCTTTCCCTAACATTATAGACTTCATGTCACCCATACCCTGGACATTTCTTTTTAGAACCATCCTCCTGAACTTTTAATCTCTTTGCAGAGTCTGATTTGAGCTGTGCATGCTGTTAGATGGACCCTGGTATGCTCTCATGGGTAGAACGTTTTTTTTATTTTCACAAAAAGCCTTTCCAGCTAATAGTAGGTGCTACTGTAGTGGTTCATAGGTTCATACTAGGCTATCTGCCCTAGGGCATTTATAAGCCTAGCCAGAGTGTGTTTGGCTTTTGCCACCCATTTTAAATTAATTTTGCTATGCCCTTTTTCGAGGTTAGTATACTGTGCCTCTGTCTAACAGTGACACAGAAGTGATACCAGTAAACCTCGATCCCCATCCACTCATCAAGATTCCTCTTGAAGAGAGTCAATGAGGGACTCTGCCTAACCTGGACTGGGATTTTATTCCAGAGTGAAGGGAGCCTCTGGGTTATGAATCTGTCCCTCCAGCATGTCCTATTTATTTCAGTGCTGAGGTTCAAGTCTCTTGAACGCGTAGCTCGATGGGATTTGGATTTTCTGAGGTGCAGCATGTCCATTAATTCCGGGTTGGACATGGCTTTATACGTATGCCACTGAGTAGAACTGGAGTTTCTTTAACCGGGCAGCATATGGCATCTGTTTGAGCCCTTTGATCCTCTTGGTGAGGTACTTTTGGGGTCTTTCCAGTTGCTGCAGGTATCTGGTAAGGTACATCCCAAAAGGGGCATTGTACTCAATTATGGGCCTGATGAGGGATGAGTAAAGAGGCACGATGACCTCCCCTGATCTCGATGTGAATCCCTTCATGATTAGGTGGGCTATATAAAATGTTTTTCTAACCACTTTGGCCACGTGGTTGTCAAATGAGAGATTGCTATCAACTTGGGTCCCCAGGTCCCTAATTACTTCTTCCGTACTTAATGGATTACCGCCTATGTGGTAATTTGTGGGCACTTTGTTTTTGCCAAAGGGGATGATTATACACTTTTTGGCGTTTAGCTTGAGGCCATGGCTCTGGCACCAGTTGTCTGTTTCTGTTGTTTGAAGCATCAGCTTTTAGTTAAGAAAGGATTACAGCACCAGTAGAAGGCTGGAATTACTGTAAACATCTGGGATGGAAGAAGATGACACACTCCTTGTTTGCACTAAACCCCATCCAAGAGGTATGGTCCAGAGTACCCTTCATGCTGTTTCTCCACTTTCGGTAACATGGTATACTGCAGCAAATTCACAGTTTCTGCTGTGTCACTAGATGTACTACTGAAACCTCATCCTTCCTCATTTGCCACAGACTCATCCCTTTTTATGTCAGCCTGCATTTCAACTAGCTGAACTGCTCACCAGGTAGTAGTCAGTTATGTCATAGCTTAAGCAAAAGCTTTTTGCCACCATGCCAGCATCCAGACATTGTTACCTGTAAATGTGCTTTATCTTGCAGACATTGTTTTTCACTTGTTTTGTATATGTTTGTCACTTTCAAAGTATCATTTTTGCAGTGTAGTTTTTAAAACTTCAATGTACAATGAATAAAAATACTTTGTTAGTGGTGATACAGCCCAAACATTTCACTGAATTTATTATATTCATTAGTGTGTGAAGCAGTTTTTAATTGCAGAAGCACCTCTTAATGCAGTACAACAGAATGGTGGTATTCACTGGAGCAGCAGATGGTTTTAGCTTGGTAGTGTAGTCATAAAACAGTGATAAAAGCCCTGCTTAGCTTGTGTACTTAGAAATGGTACTCTACTGAAGCAAAAGGAGATTACTAAATAAAACTGGGAAAATAATTATGTGTATGCTTATTACTTGTTTGATTAATTGTAGTAATTACCCAGTCCTTCAACAGATCCCTAATGAATATTATGTCATTAGTCTGTTGACTGTTTAGACATAGCTTTGTTGTTTGCTGTGTTTGGGTATGTCATCTGTTTGAGAACAGTCTATCATTGTCCAGCCTTATACCACAGCAGAATGTATTAAAAAAATGCTCTTCTTCAATGCATTTTATAAAGTTCTCTCTTCTGCTCTATTTGGTTGTATCTTTTTCCCATTATTTATTTATTCCACAGCCTGCTGAACTGTTCTACGCTATACCCAGTGCTCTGTATGCAGTTATAGTAACCACCATTGATTGTTATTATTTTCTTCACTGCCTACTGATTTATATATATTTGTACTATATGTCAGATTTCTTTTGGTATTTTGTAATCATCTTGTGTGTTTGTCTTCCATTTATTTAATGCTTCTTGTAGTAGGTATTATCTTCTGCTTTTAAAAGTATTCTTTGTGGGGCTTTTCACCTCAGGCCTTCTCTAAAAATGAGCTAAGGCCCAGTTGGACATACCCAGTTAACAAATGTCAAAATAAATAAATAAATATGAAGTGATTTTAAATTTTTGTACTGTTTTGAATACAGACATATGAAGAACCTGCAGATTAAGGATTGCTTAATTTATTCAGGCTGCATGAATGTAGTAGCTTGCTCCTGCACATGCTTATCTCCTGCCCTTGCTGCAGCCTTTCCTTAATCTGTCCCTAACAGCTTTTAACCCCTAATGACTTAGATCGTGCCATTGTCTTAGGCAGTACACTCACTGTGAAGAAGCATTATGCCTTGCTGTCCCTTGTCAGATGGCACTTGTGATATTCATCGTGCTTCACTGTTGCAGTCATGACTGTAGGGTTCTCCCCTGCCGGTAGGCAGTCCTCGGTCGGCCAGAATCCCAAAGTCTGGGACCGGCGTCGGCTGCTCAGCCATCCTCCCTGACGTCAGAGCGCCAGGAGTACAAAGATGACAGCCGATGCCATGTTCTCCAGTCTTTCTTGCCGTGCGGTGATAGCAGTTCGCAAGTGCCGGTCGGCTGACTCCTGACAATTTTTTATAAACGTACTTCAATCCGAAGACTTTCTTCTCCTACTCAAAGCTAAGTATCCCGTTGGGGAAACTTTTTTCTTGCTCCAGTCCGATGTCAGAACAAGTTAATAATTGTATTTCATGTGGGAAGCAAATACCTCATAAGGATTTTCATTCTTACTGTATTCCTTGCTTAGGCCCTGACCACGACGTAGCTAGTTGTCGGTTTTGTGCTAGATTCAATCAACGTACGATTAAATGAAGGTACGAGTTTGCATTTCATTACTTCGGTAGGCGTTTTAATTACAAAATGTCGTCGGATACGGTTCCGGCTACCGGAGTTCACAAACGACGCAAGGATAAAGACAGGCCTTCGAGGTCCAAATCAGACTATGTTGTACAAGCAGACCCAGCTTCAGGTTCGGCCGTCGTCAGTGAGGCGCTTTTGCAGCCCCTGTCGTCGGCCATTTCGGAACCGATGGCCGAAACGGACTCCCACGAGGAGCCAACTAGGCCTTTGAATATTTCTGTTGCAGGACCTTCGGACAATGCTCCTTCGGATGGGTCCGGAGCCGCTGTGCAGGTACCGGCTTCTGAAGGGATTTTCAGGCCTACTCAGCTTCTAATAAAGGCAAAGACTCCTTCCAAATCAAAGACTGCAGCCCAGGCCTCTTCTGATCCGGCACCCAAGTCTCAGAAACAGTTACTTAAGATGGCGGAGGACTTACTTACTATGATTAGGGGTTCACATCCCCCTCCAGATAAAAGGCCAAGGCAGGAAGTGTATTATGACTCCTCTGATCAGGCTTCTGTTTCTTCTTCTGACCAGGAATATTCTTTCCCTCCTTATGAGGATTCTGATGCTGAGGAATCCATTCCTTCAGCTTCTCCCCCTGAGGATTTCTCTTTTGGGGAAACTTTACATGAAATGAGGGAACATTTTCACTGGGAAGGACAGGAGTACTCGGAATCTAAGAAAAGACTAAGGGATTTTCTTCTTCTTCCCCAACATAGACCCCTGGCTATTCCTCCTATTTTGGATATTGTGGATGATGCTTTTTCGGAGGCTAACTTAACTCCTGACTCTTTTCCTCCAGCTCCTGTTAAGCCAGACAGATATTATAGGGTTCCTGATTTCCACCAGTTTTTATACAAGAACCCTACTGCTGATCCTAAAACCATTTCTCAGGGCCCTAAGAGGGTTAAGGCCGCTTCTGCTAAAAACCCCATTCCCACTGAGAAGGATTCCAGATCTTTAGAAAGATGGGGCAAAAAAGTGTACACTTCAGCTACTTTATCTATTAGGGCTTTAAACTGTCAATTTCATATGCTGAAATACCAGCAATTCTTTCTGTCTGTTTTGAAACAAAAGCTAACTTCCATTTCCGCCTGTGCAGATGATAAGGAATTACATGACTTAATACATGCCACTGAACAAGTTGGGAAGCATGGTTTACACTGTGGATTTGATGCCTTAGAGGCTTCTTGTAGGGCTGCTGCCTCTGGTACAGTCATTAGAAGGCATGCTTGGTTAAAGGAACAAAACTTGCCAGATCAAGTAAAAGCTAAGTTATTGGATGCTCCTGTTCAGCATAGTGTTTTGTTTGGATCTAAGGCTGAAGAGGTGATAAAGAAGATGGAGGACAAGGCAAAATCCATGCAAACGATTAAGGATTTCTTACAAGTACAGCCACCCAGATTTAGTAGGAATTGGCCTACAAAAAATTGGTCCTTTCCCAATTCAGACAGGCCTCAGAGGGGTAGATGCAGACGCTCCCGAGGAAGGCCTCAAACGCAAGCCTCTTATAGACCAAGATAGTGGACTGCTTCCACCCCTAGGGGAGGAGAGGACAGGCGGCAAGCTTATAGAAAACAGGCTCAATGACTCCCTCTGTTGGGCTGCAGGAACTTCTTGCCTGGAAGCCCCTCTCAGAGGAAAACTTTCTCTTCTTCACCTAAATTGGACTCGTATAACCCAAGAGAAGTGGGTTCTGGATGTGGTTTCTAGAGGTTACAAATTCCATTTTCATACCCTACCAAGACCAAGCGGATGGCCAGATCTACCAAAACATCAATGGTTAGAGGCCTTAAACCAGGTGGAAGCCCTCTTGGCTATGAAAGCTATAGAACTGGTTCCACTTTCAGAAATGGGACAAGGTTTTTACTCAAGGCTCTTTCTAGTCCCCAGAAAGCAAAATTCATGGAGACCCATTCTGGATCTGTCAGTCTTAAACACTTTTCTCGAAATACCAAAATTCAAGATGCTTACTCTACAGCAGCTACTCCCAATGCTGACCAAAAATGCATGGATGGTAACTTTGGATTTAAAGGAGGCTTATTTACACATTCCCATCAGGCAGGAGTGCAGAAAATACCTCAGGATGTTCTTCATCTCACATTGCTGCAGTCCTTACACTTGGGTAGTCCGCTGTCCTCGGTCGGCCCGAATATCAAAGTATAAGGCTGACGTCGGTCAAGGCGCATTTGACTGACCTCAGGACGTCAGGGTACAAATGCGCATGACCGACGTCATATCCTCAGTCTTTTTTGCCGCATGGTCCGATGCAGAAGCAGCGTTGCAAGTGCCGTTCGGCGTTCTGAAATTTTTCGAATTCGGAGTTTCAGACCGAGTCAAAGTTGGCTAAGTACCCGTTGGGAATATTTTAGTTTTTTCTTGCCTCAGTGGTTTAACGGATGTCAGAAAAAGTGAATAACTGTATTTCTTGTGGGAAACAGATACCGCATAGAGATTATCATACCTTGTGTATTCCTTGTTTAGGGCCTGAGCACGACGTTGTTGGGTGTCGCTCTTGTGCTAGATTTAACAAGCGCACTATAAAGAGAAGGTTAGATTGTGCCAGGTTAGTCTTCGGGAAGCGGTGCAATTATAAAATGCCGTCGGATGCTCCGACGCCCGCTTCTTCGAAGAAGCGCAAGGACAAAGCAGCTAAGCCTAGGCTAGAAGAACCGTCCGTACCGGACGCCGGTTCTTTAGAGGTCTCGGTGGAGCCGGTGGTTCTGCCAGAGGTTTCTTTGGAGTCCCAGGGAGAGACTTTGTTATTGCAAGATGTGGCCTCTCAGGAGGCAGGCCAGGCTGAAGGGGCTTCTCAGGTTACGGTACTCCCCTCCCTTCCTAGGGTGGTTAGGCCCTCTCCTTCTGTTTCCAAGGCTTCTCCCAGGGGCAGGCCAGGTTTAGCTTCAGTTGGTGTCACCCCTAGTTCTTCAGGGACTGTGCCCAAGAAGCATATGCTTAAAATGGCAGAAGATTTGATTACTTTGATTAGAGGTTCTATGCCCCCTCCTGATAAGAGACCTAGGGTGGAACCTGAGCTTGGGAGTTTTGAGCAGGCTTGGATGTTTCAGAGTCTTGGCTGAAGACTTGCAGGAGTATTCTCCTTATTCTGATTCTGATGTGGATGATTCTACTCCTTCTGCTTCTCCTCCTGAGGATTTTTCTTTTTCAGAGACCCTTCATTCCATGAGGGAGCATTTTAAGTGGGAAGGTCAGGACTTCTCTGATTCCAGGAAAAGGCTTAGGGAATTTTGTTTTACCCCAGCATAGGCCTTTGGCTATACCTCCTGTTCTGGATGTGGTGGAAGATGTTTTTGCAGAGGCTTCTCTTAATCCTGATTCTTTGCCTCCTGCTCCTGTTAAACCGGATAGGTATTACAGGGTGCCTGAAGCTCATAAGTATCTTTTAAGAGTCCTAGGGCAGACCCAGAAACTGTTAGTCAGGGGCCTAAAGGTGTTAAGGCTTCTGTTGTTAAAAATCCGGTTCCTCCAGATAAAGAGGCCAGGGCTTTGGATAGATGGGGAAAGAAAGTTTATACTTCTTCCACCCTAGCTATGAGGGCTTTGAATTGCCAGTTTCACATGTTGAAATACCAAAACTATCTCCTTTCACAATTGAAGTCTAAGGTAGATGCTCTGGCGGAAGGTATTGAGTGTAAAGAGTTACAAGATTTAGTACATGTTTCTGAACAGGTGGGTAAGCATTCTTTGCAATGTGGTTTTGATGCTGTACAGGCCTCGTCTAGGGTGGCTGCCACTGGGTCAGTTCTTCGCAGGCACGCCTGGCTGAGGGATCAGAATTTATCTGACCATGTTAAGACAAGGATTTTAGATGCTCCTTTACAATCTGATGTGTTGTTTGGTACTCCTGTTGAGTCAGTCTTAAAGAAAATGGAAGACAAGGCTAAGTCTATGCAGACTGTTAAAGATTTTTTGCAGGTTCAGCCTCCAGTTTAGTAGAAATTGGCCTACCAAGGGGTGGGCGTATCCTTCTTATGATTCCCTGTCTAGGGGTAGGTCTAGGCGTGGTAGGGGCAGAGCTCAGGGCTCTTACAGGCCTAGAACAGGAGTTCACCTGCACAGTCTTCGGGTGAGGGCAGGGGTCAGTCCTTTCGTAAACAGACCCAATGACCTACCTTTTCAGCTGCCAGAGCCTGCTCGTCTGGCAGCACCTTTGGGAGGAAGGTTGGCACTTTTCAAGGAAAATTGGAGTTTAATTACCCAAGACAGATGGGTATTGGACATCATACACCACGGTTACAGGTTTTATTTCCATACCTTGCCTCCTTTCAAAGGCATGCCAGACGTTCCTCCTCAGCATAGAATAGAGGCTCACAAACAAATTTCTCTGTTGCTTCAAATAGGGGCCATACAGCCGGTCCCTATGCTAGAAGTGGGCCTAGGATTTTATTCTCGCCTGTTCCTAGTACCAAAGAAAGGGAACACGTGGAGACCAATTTTGGATTTATCTACCCTCAACACTTATCTGGACATTCCCAAGTTCAAAATGTTGACGTTACAACAGCTTTTACCTCTGCTGGGCAAAGATCATTAGATGGTAACTTTGGATCTCAAGGAGGCTTACCTTCATGTTCCTATCAGACTGAGTTGCAGGAAGTATCTGCGTTTTGGCTGGGACTTCTCATTATCAGTTCTCTGCATTGCCCTTTGGCTTATCTACTGCGCCCAGAGTGTTCACGAAAGTTCTGGCTCCAGTGATAGCTTTCCTCAGGCTAAAAGGAATACAGATCTATCCTTATTTGGACGATTGCCTGATTCTGGCTCAAGGAAGGGACGAGCTTCTTCATCATTTGGAATATGTGATAGCAGTGCTAAGATGCCTGGGGTATTCTGTGAACGAAATAAAGTCCAGTCTAGTACCCTCTCAGGACATGTGCTTTCTGGGTGTAAGACTGAATACAGCATCCCAGATGGCCTTTTGACCCCGGACAAACAAATGAATCTTTCCCTTTACTTTCATCAATTGTCTCATCAGTCCAGGCTGACTGCAAGGACAGTCCTTCAAGCCTTGGGGTTCATGGCATCTTGTATTCTGGTGCTTCCCAATGCCAAACTGCATATGAGGAAGTTACAATGGTATCTCAAAAATGTATGGACACAGCACTGCCAGGATCTGGACACTGTCATTCAAATAATACCTTGCATTCAAAAGGAATTGTTGTGGTGGGCTCAGGAATGTCACCTAAACAAGGGACTCTCTGTGACCCGGCCAGAGGCGAGTCAGATTCTAACGACAGATGCCTCAGACAAAGCTTGGGGAGCTCATCTGAATGGAAAGTGGATACAAGACAAGTGGCCTGCCAGACTCCAACATCTACATATCAACTTGAAGGAGATGTCAGCAGTCCAGTTTGCATTAATAGCTTTCAAGGATTTACTTCTTCCAGGGCAGGTGTTGATTCTAACAGACAACACAACTGTCATGTGGTACATCAACAAGCAAGGGGGAACACATTCTTGTCCTCTATGCAGGCAAGCAATGATTTTGTGGGAGACTGCTCTCAGTTTACAACTAAATCTTCAGGCAAGGTTTCTGCCGGGAGCACAGAACTCCTTAGCAGATGTGTTAAGCAGACAAATCATGGATCCCCACGAGTGGAAATTGGATTGACAGTGTCATGGGGAACTCCAGACATAGATCTGTTCGCTTCTCCACTAAACCACCAGCTGCCAAAGTTTTGCACGAAAAGGTTTCATCCCACAGCTTGGAAAGTGGATGCTCTTTCTTTCAATTGGAGCAATCTTCATGTGTACGCCTTTCCACCTCTGCCTCTCCTCCCAAAGGTACTACTCAAGGCCAGACAGGACAAACCAAGGATGATTTTGATAGCTCCAGATTGGCCTCAACAGCATTGGTACCCATTACTAAGAAGCCTGGTACGGGAGCCTCCATGGCCTTTGCCTTCGATTCCACACCTGTTGTCTCAGGAGGACAGTCATTTGCTCAATGTCAAGCTTCACTCTCTTCACCTAACAGCCTGGCATATTCTGTTTTGAACCATAGTGGGTCTCACCTTCCACAGCAAGTTTTGAATGTTATTTTGGAAGCTAGAAGGCCTAGTACAAGGAAAGTGTACGCAGATAAATGGAAGAGATTTTTATTTTGGAGTGCAGCAAAGGATTTTGATGTTTCTGAGCCTAATTTAAGTGTGGCTCTTCAATATCTTACTGAGTTACTGGACAAAGGTTTGTCCTTCTCTTCTATTAAGGTTCATGCTGCAGCAATTTCGCTCACTATGATTGTGACCCACCATTGTTTTCTCATCCTTTGTTTAAGCAATTTCTTAGAGGGGCAAAGAATATAAGACCCCACGTGAGCTCCTACTCCTGCTTGGGATCTCAATTTTGTGTTGGAGAAACTCACTCTACAACCTTTTGAGCCTGCAGCTACTACCGAGTTGAAATATTTATCATGGAAGACTGCTTTTTGTTGGCCATTACCTCTGCAAGAAGGGTTTCTGAGTTGCAGGCCCTTATGGCGGTTGAGCCTTTCTTAATTTTCCATAAGGATAGGGTATCTTTACGTACTAATCCTTCCTTTATGCCTAAAGTGGTTTCTAGTGTGGCTTTAAACCAAACTATTCATTTGCCTACTTTTATGCAAATCCCCAAAATAAAGGGGAAAAGATTTTGCACACTTTAGATGTACACAGGCAGTTGCGATATTATTTGGACAGAACTAAAGGGTTCAGGCAGTCTCAGCAGTTATTTGTTTCTTTTGCTTTGAGTTCTCAGGGCAAGCCTGTGTCAAAACAAACTATTTCTAAGTGGATTGGGTTTTGCATTGCTTTCTGTTATTCCCATCATGGCAAGGAGATTCCAGCTGGGATTAGGCCTCATTCCACTAGGGCTACTGCCACTTCAACAGCTTTTTTGAGGGGGGTGGCAACTAAAGATATTTTGGAGGCAGCTACTTGGAGTTCAGTGCATACTTTCTCTAGGCATTATCACCTTCCACTTTATTCTAAATCTAGGGCTGGTTTTGCCACTGCTATTTTGCAGGGCATTTTGGCAGCTCCTGCTTCCTTATAGTTTTGCCATCCTCCCTTACCTCTGCTTTGGGATTCTACCCAAGTGTAAGGACTGCAGCAATGTGAGATGAAGAACATAGTACAGTTTTGTACCTACCATAAATGTAGATGTTCGAAGATCCACACTGCTGCAGTCCAATACCCTCCCTCCTTCCCCTCTGTAGTTAGAGGCGGTTGTGTGGGTTGGGTTGTCAATATGGTGTATATTGTATATATTGTACATATTTTTAGTGCTAGGGTGGTTGGTTGGTTGTTTGCTGTCTTTTGGTTTTGACCTTTCTTTTTAGGGTCTTCTGACATCTGGGGCAAGAAAAGACTGAGGATATGACGTCGGTCATGTGCATTTGTACCCTGACGTCCTGATGTCAGTCAAATGTGCCTTGACCGACGTCAGCCTTATACTTTGATATTCGGGCCGACCGAGGACAGCGGACTACCCAAGTGTAAGGACTGCAGCAATGTGGATCTTCGAACATCTACATTTATGGTAGGTACAAAACTGTACTTTCAAGGCCGGATCGAGGCATTATCAATTCTCTGCGCTGCCCTTTGGATTATCTACTGCACCCAGGGTCTTCACCAAGTGCCTGGCTCTAGTAGTAGCTTATTGCAGACTCAAGGGAATTCAAATTTACCCTTATCTGGACGATTGTCTTATTCAGGCAGACAGCAAGGATGTCTTACTCCAGCATCTAGAATTTGTTCAGAAACTTCTCAAGTTACTGGGATTCACTGTAAACATAAAAAAGTCAAATTTGACACCTTCGCAACAGATAACTTTTCTGGGTGCTCTTCTAAACACAACAACCCAGATGACATTTCTGACATACGAAAAACAATTACAGCTGGCTTCAACTTTCAAAACCTTGGCAACATTAACTCAGCTATCTGCAAGGAAATTCCTGCAGGCTTTGGGTTACATGGCCTCCTGCATCCTTCTCGTACCATATGCAAGACTACATATGAGCAAAATATAGTGGTACCTAAAAAGTGTATGGTCTCAGCATTGCCACAGTTTAGACATACAGATCACCTTCCTGCCTTGTCTTCAAAAGGAATTCCTTTGGTGGTCCAAGGCATGTACTCTAAACAAAGGGAAACCCTTCAGTCTGCCTCCAGCCAGTCAGATACTAACCACGGACGCCTCAGATTATGCATGGGGAGCCCATTTGCAGGGCAACTGTCTGCAGGGCCTTTGGACAAAGGATCAGAAGCACTTGCATATCAATTTAAAGGAAATGCTAGCCATTCAGAACACTCTATTGGCCTTCAGGAATCTTCTACAACCAGGGCAACTACTTATACGGACAGACAACACCACAGTTATGTGGTACATAAACAAATACGGGGGATCACGTTCCTATCCCCTTTGCAGACTAGCCATGAATCTATGAAACACAGCTCTAGCTTGCAAATTGGAACTTCAAGCTCAGTTTCTACCAGGGAAGCAAAATTTCCTGGCAGACAGTCTGAGCAGAAACCTGTCGGACCCACATGAATGGATGCTGGACACCGAAATATTCAAGATGATTACAGCAGTCTGGGGATGTCCTCACATAGACCTCTTTGCATCCCACCTCAATCATCAACTACAGAATTTTTGCACCAGGATATTCCATGAACTAGCTTGGAAAGTGGATGCACTATCATTCAGTTGGAGAAACCTCTTGGGGTATGCCTTCCCGCCTCTACCTCTTCTTCCACGGGTGTTATTAAAGATCAAACAGGACAAGCCCATGATGATAATTTTGCTTGCCCCAAATTGGCCTCGACAGTTTTGGTACCCAACACTGAAAAACCTTTCTCTGGAGCCCCCTTGGGTTTTACCACAGACTCCGAACCTTCTGTCCCAACACCAGGGTCACTCCCATGTCAAAACTCTCAACCTGGCGGCCTGGTTAATCCAGTGTCTATGATTCATTCTCTCCTACCCAAGCAGGTTATGGATGTCATTTTAGAAGCCAGACAGCCTAGCACTAGAAAATGTTATGCAGGAAAATGGAAAAGATTTTGCACCTGGATGCAGGCTCAGGATTCGGACCCTCTTATTCCTGACATTCCTCTGATTTTACTTTACCTGACAGACCTCTTACATAAGGGTCTCTCTTTTTCTTCCATAAAGATACATGCCTCTGCTATTTCTGCTCATTATAATACAGACCCTCCAATCTTTTCCCACCAGCTCATGAGACGGTTTCTCAGAGGAGCTAAGAACTTAAGGCCCCCTAGATCTCCACCCATTCCTGCCTGGGATCTCAACTATGTTCTGGAAAAACTCACCTTACCTCCTTTTGAGCCTGCTGCCACATCTGACATCAAGTTTTTATCTTGGAAGACAGCCATCCTGTTAGCTCTGACCTCTGCCAGGAGAGTTTCGGAGTTGCAAGCTCTCATGGCTGCGGAACCTTATATTATTTTTCATCAAGATAGGGTGTCTTTAAGGACTAATCCTACTTTCATGCCTAAGGTGGTTTCCAAAGTGGCTTTAAATCAAACTATTCACTTGCCAACTTTTTTCCCCAGTCCTCAAAATAAGGGGGAAAGGATCTTGCATTCCTTGGATGTACACAGACAACTACGTTTTTACCTGGACAGAACCAAGGACATCAGGAAATCAGAACAATTGTTTGTTTCTTATGCTTTAAGTTCCCAAGGTAAAGCCATTTCAAAACAGACCATTTCAAAATGGATTGCTCATGGAATCAGATTTTGTTATTCACACCATGGAAAGCAAATCCCAGGGTGTATAAGGACTCACTCTACCAGAGCTGCTGCCACTTCAGCTGCCTTCCTCAGGGGAGTTCCTACCAAAGACATTTTGGAAGCTGCAACTTGGAGTTCAGTGCATACTTTTTCTAAGCACTACAATCTACCTCTCTACTCTAAGTCTAGGGCAGGCTTTGCTTCTGCAGTCTTGCAGGGCCTTTTAGCCGCCCCCTCTACTTTATGACCACCTCACTTTTATTGTGCTTTGGGATTCAACCCTACAGTCATGACTGCAACAGTGAAACACGATGAACATAGTACAGTTGTGTACACTTACCATAAATGTAGATGTTCGAGTGTCTTCACTGTTGCAGTCTGGATTACCCTCCCTCCTGTCCCCTCTTATTTTTTCCTTTCTGTGGTTCCCTTCTTCACCCTTCTTCTGAGGTGTATTTGCAAAGGGTATGGGATTTTACTCATTTTGGAACACCTGACATCTGGGGCAAGAAAAACTGGAGAACATGGCGTCGGCTGTCAGCTTTGTACTCCTGGCGCTCTGACGTCAGGGAGCATGGCTGAGCAGCCGACGCCAGACCCAGACTTTGGGATTCTGGCCGACCGAGGACTGCCTGCTGGCAGGGGAGAACCCTACAGTCATGACTGCAACAGTGAAGACACTCGAACATCTACATTTATGGTAAGTGTACACAACTGTACTTTCCTTCTTCTCTTCTTGCCCTTCTTGTTTAGATCTGTCTCTTTACACTGTTTCCTCTGAAGAGTGTGGTACTTCCATACTATATTCCCCTTTTTCTTCAACCTTCTTATGTAGTCACACCTGATATTGTAATTGTCCTTTTATTTAGGCTTCTTCATTCCCTTTATTGTTTTAGTAACACTGTGTTGTACATTTCTTGTCAGCCCAGTTTTCCTATATCTGCAGCTTCTGGACCTGTACCCAGTACTATAGATGCAGCATTACCAGTGTTGTACAGAAATGAAGACTGAGCTCAGAATTTTGTAAAATTCATTTTTCATCCTGTGCACTCTGTCATCTTATTGGATTATCCGCTTATTTTTCATTTTGTGTAGGATGATCCAACTTAGCATTGATTAATACTCCATAACATTATTTGTCTTGGAGTCCTAGCTGCCATCTGTCCTCACCCATAATGCAAGCTGATACAGCTCTTTCTGAGCACTTAACCTTACCATGACCAGTGACTTCCACACCAGTCTTCATATCATCAGCATATAAGTTAGTCAAGTCTAGTAGATTAGTCTATTAGATGATTGAACTTTCAAAGGTACGACTGTCATATGGTCGACACGATATGATTGAATTTTTGAAAGTTCGAAAATTTTAACGGAGATCTCCGTACAGCATGGCATGGGAAAATTTCCATTTTATGCACTGTAGTGCGATCTCAGATTTGGTATATTTAAAGAGCGGGCTTAAAATGTTCAGTTAGGTTATTTGTGTAGTTTATTTTTTTTTTATTAGATTTTCAAACTTTTAAAAGTTCATTCATATGGTGTCGACCGTATGACAGTCAAACCTTTGAAAGTTCGATTATCTAATATAGACCAAGTTAGTCTTGCTGTCCAAATCCACTTTGAGATTTGACACAAGTACAGTAAACAGAACTAGTTACAGCACTGGAGACTGTGACATACTAACCTTTCTTCTGAAATTTGTTACCTAACACATAACCTCTGCTTACAGTCATGTTCCAGCAAATTCCATCTCTCTATAGCCCACTCTTTAATTTTCCTATTAATGTTCTGTGAAGTAGAGTGTGAGAGGCCTTGGTGAAGTGCAGATGTATCATACTCATTTTGTATGCTTTGCCCATTTCATTGATGAGCCAATCAAAATGTATTGGTTTGGAGAGGCAAGGTCTCTTTTTCATGAATCCATGCTGTCAACTGTTAGCCAGAGAAATAGTAAACTTCCCTGAAAGGGTCACTATAGTCATAAGTAATAACATCTGCCAGTTCTGATTGCATCTCAGGTGGCATGCCATTGACTAGCAAGTTAGGACTCTGACAGAGCTAAGGAGGTGGAATGGGTGTGTCTGTCCAGGTGGGAGGGTCCATTACAACCCAAGTGGAGGGCAGGGCTCAGAACACTCGCCAGTCTGGGCGTGTAGGATGAGTAAGGAGTAGTGGAGGACTGGACAACTAGTCAGTTTCCAAAGCTGTAGAGCGCCTTCCATGTATATAACCTCTTTACAGCTTGAGGAAAAAGTATAAACTCATTAACTAGAGCACCCTTTCTTGCCATCAAAGGGCACTGTCTGCGCCGGCTTCTAGGCATTCACAGCTACCACATCTTCAAATTTGGGCAAGTAAGTACTCCACTGGGGAATACCTTCCAATTTTACCATTTTTTTTATTTGGAAAAATTAACTTTTCTACCAAAAATTGTTGTTAGGAGTGTGGACCAGTGGTTTTAGTGGCTGTCTCTAAAACAATGTTCATTTCAAACCTTAATTTTTTTTAGTCAGGAGAGAAGTGCAGCATTCCAAAAGCTTCACTACCTACTGGTCCGACGCATTTTTCAGTAGAGACGTGGACCTGGGTCATAGCTCCTCAGTTGTACCCTCCCCAGTCTGAGAGAATAGCTATATGGAAGGCTTTGTCTTTGACTCTGGCTTCCTCTTCACCCCAGTCACAGGTGAGTGACTCCACTGTGGCCATATCAGGTTACTCGGATCTCTCATCAGTTTCTCACATTCTCTTTGGTGCTGCTTCTTCAGAAGCCACTAAGAACCAAGAGGCAGGCACATCTTCTGCAGATGTTCGGCTCTCCTGTTTGGACAAAGGAGAATCATTTTTGGTGGCTTTGAAGGAGGAAGTGGATGTTGTTCTTTTGTGAAGCTCTTCTGAGGAGCTTTATTCCCAGAGAAAAAACTGTTCTTTAGAGTGCTATTTTTTTCTGGAGGGGGGGGGTCTCCCAAGTTACAGGAATCATAAAATTAGGCATTTTTCTTCACCCATGTCTCCATCACTTAGAGTATACAAGGAGGATTAGCTGGGTTTGCCAAAGGTTTATTTTAAAGCTTTTTAGTTTTTACATTCAGAGTTTTCCCTTCATTTAAAAAGGAAAATATTTTCCTCTGTCTCTCAGATTCTGATTCTCAATCTGAGGTACAGGAATTAGACGTGGACTATGTTTCTAAAATTCCCACTCCACAGAGTGGGAAATTTGCCTCTGAGGGATGTTTTTCTTCAGTTTCCCCACCTGAAGAATTATTCTCCTTAATTAAGGATCTGCATCCAAAAATCTCCCTCTCTCCTTGTTTCTTGGACATTGTTTAATCATTTTCTACAAACACTCTGCTGTCTTCAATTTTTAATAATTTTTCTTTCTGCCACAGTTTTGTCAGGAGCAACTCTTTCTGCTGGTATGCTCAACATCTTCACTAGTGTAGGTCATGGCTGCTGTTTTATTGCCACCGTAAACAACTGGAGGACACAATCACATGCAAGCAGCAATCAGAGAAGACTAAGGTCAAAAGAGATGAGACTGAAGACCCGGAAGCTGACTGCAGTAAAATTTATTTATTTATTTATATTTATTGCAGTTGGTTTACCAGGATAGTCCACTGGGCCAAAATGAACCCGTTTTCAATGGAGTCATGGGGAGAAAAGCTCCAAAACAATCTAGGTACAGCAGGTTATTAATGATAATTATACAAATGTAAAAGATTCAAGCAAATAATTTCAAATAGTACAGCAAACATTAGAAATGATACAGACTTGTGATGAAACTTACAGATGATACAGACTAACAAAAGGAATATTCCAAAGTAATACTGAAAGTCAATACATATTAGGAAGCATAATCTTAAGAGGTGCAGTCTAGTACATTCTTTGCAAATACCATAGGAATAATAATGTGTGTGCTAGGGGAAAATAATAAGGAAAGTTGCTGGAGTAAACAGGAGAAAGAAGGAAGATAAAAATAGCCAGTGTTAGTTATGTGGAGTGGGAGCAAGAGCATTCCCACTGGGATACTAGATGTGAATGAAGAGATCTTTTGAAAATAAAATGGTTAAAGGTGGTGCGAATGGATGGTGGTAGGGAGTTCCAGAGGTGAGCTAGGCCATAGGATAGAAGGTTTTTGCCTGGGGGATGAGTTGGGTTGTACAATTCAAATAGATTTTGATTGTTTGACCTTAATACTCTATCAGGTAGGTGCATTTTAAAGGCAGAAGAAAGGGAGGGACAGAGGGAGGGGTTGAGAATGAGCTTGTGGGCAAGAGTTAGTTGAGTGTAGGTGAGATGATTGGGTAGTTCTAGCCAGTTTAGTTTTTGGAGAGAGGAACAGTGGTGGATGGAGGACTTATGGCTGGTAGCGAATTTGGCGATTTTGTTGTAGCAAGAGGAAAGTTGTTTTTTTAAAGAGGACTGTAGATTAGTTAGGAGTGGAGCTCCATAGAGAAGGGAGGGGATAAGAAAGGAAGTAGAAAGAGTGATTTTAGTGGCAGGTGTAAGGTAGTGATTTTGTCGGTAGAGCATACCTAGTTTTTGATGGGTTTTTTTGATATTTAGTTGTAGGTGGGAGTTGAATTTGAGCTGGCTATCAATTTGGACCCCAAGTAACTTGGTCTCTGACACCAGTTCCAGAGGTGGGTTATTTTGACTAGTAATCGAGAATGTATTTATATCGAAAAAAGTGACTTTAGAGGGGGTAAATACCATTAATTTGGTTTTAGAAGCATTGAGTGCTAGATTATTTCTTTTCATCCATTGCTCTGTGGTTGAAAAAGCATCTTGTGTAAGTTTTAGGAGTGTGGGGATAGATGTGGCAGAGCAGATAATAGTTGAATCATCTGCATATTGGATGATGTTTGAGAATGGGATAGATTTGCGGAAATCATTTATAAATATATTGAAAAGAAGGGGACCCAGTAAGGAGCCTTGGGGAACTCCGGTAGGGGTATTAAGAAATGAGGAGGTGGCCTTTTTCCATTTTACTGCTTGATATCTATTGGATAAGTAGCTGGAGAACCAATTCAAAGAGGAGGGAGCTAGGTTAAGTTTTGAGAGTTTAGTTAAAAGCAGGCTGTGTGAGATAGTGTCAAAGGCCTTAGAGAGGTCAAGTAGTAGAGTAGAAACAATTAGGCCAGAGTCACAGGCTTTATTTACAGTTTCAAGGAAGGAGAGGAGGGCTGTCATAGTGCTATGATTTGGTTTGAATCCATGTTGTGTGGGAGTTAGAAGGTGATTATCTAAGAGATGTGGTAGGAGTTGAAGTTGGACACACTTTTCTAGGAGTTTAGAAATGGGAGACAGGATAGCGATGGGACAGAAATTAGTAACATTGTTATTGTTGCCACCTTTATGTAAGGGTATGATGAAGGCCTGTTTCCAGATTTGGGGTACTATACATTCTTGGATAGAGCGGTTGATTAAAATGCTAATGGGGTAGGCAATTGCTTCAGCAGCTATGCTAAGAAAGTAAGAAGGGATGTAAAAGCACAAGAGTTCAGGGAAATATTCAGGGAAATATTCAAGGCTTTTGCGTATCAAGACAAGAGGAAGTAGATGAAGTTAAAAAAGAATGGCAGATTCTCAAAACAGCATATGTGAGAACTATAGAATAGATACAAGAACAAGCCAGGTATGGAAATAGGGTACATAAGTAATACTGGTGCTGGAATGCAGAAGTCCAGGAAGTTGTTAAAAGAAGGCAGAGTGCAGGAAAAAATAGGAGATAGAAAGGACAGACCAGGCTAAGAAGGAATACTGGTTCGCTAACAGGCTAAGCGAACAGTTGCAGTAGCAAAAAAATAGACATCATAGACACTCTATCAGCTTCTGGAAAGAGCTATGAAGAAACTCTCAGATTGCTAGACAAAGACAGAAAAATAAAGATGATAGTCATCCAGCACCATTCATAAGTGATGCCAGCAACAACCTGCTGACCAGTCCACAGGATATCAAAGTCAGATGGAAGGGGAACTTCCACCAGCTTCTAAATGTTGAAAAACTTACAGGAGGATCCACTGCCTGATACACAGCCTAGCACAAAAGAGAAAGAAGAGCCCGCCTTAGAAGAAATAGGAGCAAGACTAAGAAAAAGTAAGTCAGCAACTTTCATTATGTACCTTTTTTCCATACCTGGCTGTGATCAAGATGTTGGGTGACTTAGGATAAACGTCTTGAGCATCCTTAATTACCATGCCCCCATAAGACTTTCCAGAACCAAAGCAAAACCCTCCCCATGGCTACAGAAAACCATTAAGTCAGAAATGAAAAACAGGGATAAAGCCTGGGAGCACTGGCGCAAAACCATAACCCCCTCAACTAGACAGAAATTCCTAGAACTACGCAATAGAGTCAGAAAGCTAATAAAACAGGACAAATTCCAATACTGCTAGTCTGCCCTAGATTCCTCCCAACACAGCTCCAAACAATTCTGGTCCTCTATAAACTCCATCCCCCACCCAGGTAAAGTCAGTACCCATCCTCCTAACATCCCTCACTCCTCCGAAAATATTGCTACCTCATTCAACACACACTTCATACAAACCATACTGTCACTAGCTGAACAACACAACCCCCCTCCCCTCCAACCCACACCTTCAACTAGTAATCTCCCCACTGCCTTCTCTTTTTCTCCTGTACCTACCTCCAACATAAAAAACTCTTAACTAAACTTAAGCCCGCCAAATTAGCAGCAGACAACCTCCCAAGTGAATACCTACAAATCGCAGCTGATGCTCTGGCCTACCCAGTATCCATCTTGATTAACCGATCTCTGTCAGAAAGTTATGTTCCCAAACTATGGAAAGTATCACATATAATTCCCCTCCACAAAACTAACCAATTACCGCCCCATAGCTATTCTCTCCCCACTCTCCAAAATACTAGAGAGATGCATTCACTCTCAGGTCTCAGACTGCCTCCTTACTAACAACCTCCTTTCCAGTACTCAGCATGGTTTCCGACCAAGCCATAGCACCAACAATGCCTTACTCTACTTCACTAGCACTATCCTTCAGCAGAAAAACAATGGCTATCTCTCCTCTGCTACTTTCCTAGACCCATCTAAAGCATTTGACATGGTCCGACACAAACAACTCATCTCTGTCCTCAATAACCTATCCTTCTCTCAATCAGTCACCAACTGGTTTCAGAGTTACCTGTCTGACCGCCAACAATCCGTTGTATGGCATAATGACATATCTCCCCAACTACCTGTCTCTGTAGGGGTTCCCAAAGGATCCATCCTTGGACCCCTACTCTTCTCTATTTTCACCAATAATCTAGCCTCTGCCACCAAACATGGCACACTCATACAATACACAGATGACTCAACCATCATCTGCTCAGCTCAGTCCCTACCCAAACTGCAAAACGTCACACAGGAAGCCTTTTCCTCTTTTGAAACTTGGTTATCCGATGCCCAATTAATACTCAACCCAAACAAAAACTAAACTACTCATCTTCCAACCCACCAAACATACTCCAAACAACTCTCACTTTAACATCACAGCAAAAGACAACACCACTATATACCCAACAGAACACACCAAATTGCTAGGAGTGGAAATAGACAATAAACTAAAATTTGACATTCACATATCCATGACCATAAAAAAAGTCCACAAAAAACTAGAAGCATTATACAGAAATAAGCAACTTCTCACCAAAGCAGCAAAGATTTCAGTAGCAAATTCCCACCTTATCTCCACCCTACTTTATGCCTCTCCAATATATACCAACCTAAGGCAATGTGATCTAAACAAGCTAGAGACCTGCTACAACAAAATCGCCAAATTCGCCACAGGGGCATCCTACCGTAGTCACCACTGTCTCTCACTTGCTGAACTGGGCTGGTTTGAACTCCCTCACCTCCTTCAATGGTATCAACTCTCACTCGCCCACAAACTAGTAAACCATCCACTAAATGTCCCATCCCTCCAGAATCTACTCCAACCCTATCGCACTACCAGACCACTAAGATCCAGCAACAAAAATCACTTGCAGATCACTAAAGCCAGTAACTCTGCTGGTGAAGCACTATTCTCTTTGCGCCATAGCCAGATTATGGAACTCCCTTCCACCCACAATTATCTCCATACCATCATGCACCCACTTCAAAACTTTACTAAAAGCACACCTAAAACATGCTGGCTATGTCCTTGCAGCTCCCACTCTAATATCACCCACCCCATCCAACCACTACCTTTCTTTCCACCCCACTAACTACCTTGATTATAGCAAGCTCGGATGCTCATAAGCTTACTACTTATTATACAGCCGGAACTTCTTATTGTAACAATTGTTAATGTATGTTATGTACTTCGCAGATAAAGATTCTAGTTGTCTACTGAAGTGCTATGTTCTTCATCTGTAACTATGTTTGTAATTAATTGCTGTGTTAATCAAATTGTTAATCACTATGTAAATCCAATGTAACTACTGTCTGTATATTTTAACTGTGGAGCTTTTGTCCCCGGGCCTCCGCTGAAAATGGCAGTCGGACACTCTCGGTCAACAAATGTAAATAAATAAATAATTAAATAAAAATAAATAAAAAAGTGTCTCTTGAGGGTGCTCATAGCAGTATAGAGAGGAAGGCACATCTCAATTTACTGGCGAATAGGTATTCTAGTGCCAGTGTGTTCAAGAACAAGGGGAACATTCACAACTGAGTAGTATAGAGGTATCAGGCTCCTGTCACACTGCATGAAAGTGTAGAGAGAGAGTACGATGGGAGAGATGAGCAGTTTGAATGCAAATTAGGGTCCAGCACAACTGGCCTGATGTTTGCAATGGGACAGATAGTGAAGAAGAAACTAGAGATGAGGAAAGAGTCCAACTGGACATTCCTAGATTTGGAAAAAGCATATGACAGTGTCCAAAGAAATCTGATTTGAGCAGTCCTGCGATGGTTTTAAGTCCTAGAAACATTAATATAATTAGTGCAGGCTATGTACAAAGATCAGATGACACAAGTACAAACAGCATTTAAATTCACAGAGATTCCCAATGGGAATGGGGGTTCATCAGAATTCATAGTCCATAAAAACAAAAAACACTGAGTAAACACGCAAAGCACTAAAAGTACAAAAATGCATTGTTTATTCCAAGATCCATCTTTACTTTGCATGTTTATTCATTGTTTTTTGTTTTTATGTAGTTGGCTTTCTTGAAACCAGTGGTTTAACTGTTATCTTGGCTGTTTATTTTACCAATGTTTCTCAGAATTCGTGTTGGAGAGCCTAGATCAACAAAGTTCCTATATGCAATCTATGTAGTATTATTGCAAGCAGATTCTAAACAGGAATGTCAATAAATGATAGGGGAATGAAATACAAAACTGAAAGCACATTGGATGAAGCAGAGTATAGGTAAGACAGTTGTCAGGGCAGAAATTGGGAAAATGGAGATAGAAGGGAAAATAGCAGAACAGGTTCACAGTTTCAGGGGTTGTTGAGTAGAAGGAAAGGCTGAATGAGGAGGTTAGCAGTGTTAGTGGTGCAACAGGTAGCACAGCTGCCTTTGGTGCAGAAGACTTAGTTTTTTCCTCCACAATTGCCGACACTGTAGTATAGGACTGGGGGGTACTGCACTCCTGCATGTGCTGTCCTTCAGATGAGATGTTAAACTTAAGCCTCATCAGCTTGAGTTGGTGGTAGTTCAGGTGAATTTAAAAAATTCGTCTCCAGCTATTGAAAAGAGTAGTGTAAGTTCCCTGATGTCCAGGCTAAATTTCCCCCAGTAGTATAAATGCCACCTCAGTTCTCTACTGAAAAGAGGTTGATAGCCTAGTGGGACTAACCCTATCAAGAAAAGGATAAATAAATAATAAAATGCTTGAAGCTCAAATCAAGTGAGCTGCAGCCAGCAGGCACATCATGTCAGGGGTGGTGTATGACAGAAGAATGCCAAAGATGTTGAAAGGTAAGGTATACAAAACAGTGATGCGACCAGTACTTCAGTAAGGTATAGAAACCTAGGTAAAGAAGGCAGAGCAGTTGAGGATGCTAGAGGTGATGGAGATGAAATGTCTGAGATTCAAAGAAACTTTATTGTCATTTAGGACCACGCAACTGCAGCCTAAATGAAATTACAAATGTCAGCTTATGAGAGAAATGCATTGCAAACAACATAAATACAGTGGTATCAGAGAAATAACATAAGAAAGAAAATTACACATATGACATGCAAGGGGTAGTCCACATTACATAAACACATAATACCCATTATCCAATGATAAATAATAAATACCCACCACTAAACCCCTTCACCGTTAAGATAGAAAATAGAGACTAGTGAATAGCAGCTGTTAAGTTACCCGTATTGCACTTGTTAACCTTAGACGTGACTCAATATAGCCATCGTACTGCATAATAGTAATACTGGTGGTAATTGCTCAGAGCAGCAGGATTAAATGAGAAAAAGAGGCTTTAATGTATCCGGTATTATGGTTGGTGTCCGAGTTAACAAGTCTCACGGCTGTAGGATACAAACGGTTCCTGAATCTGGTAGTCCTACAGTGGAAGCTGCGGTACCTCCTTCCAGACGCAAGTAGTGAGAAGCAGTTGTGGGCCAGATGGATTGAATCAGCTAGTATTTAGTATGTTCTCTTTCCAAAGAAAAACTCCTGAACAGAAGGGAGGTTTGTGCCCAAGATTTTCTCAGCCACCCTCTGTAATTTCTTCTTCTCAGCAACTGTGCAGTTGCCGAACCATGCTATGAATTTGCTTGTGAGGATGCTCGGGTGTAAAAAATGGTAAGAGCAGACAGTGGGAGCCTGGCCTTTTTGAGCTTTCTCAGGAGGTGAAGCCTCTTTTGAGTCATTTTGACTATATGGTTGGTATTAACAGTCCAGGAGAGGTTATCTGAGATGTGAAGGCCCAGCAACTTTGTTATTTTGATTCTCTCTACTACCTCCCTTTTGATAGTGAGTAGATGTTCTTCGTGTTTCACTGTTGCAGTCATTACATTTGGGTAATCCTGCTGGCAGGTTGCCCTCAACCGGCCTGAATTCCAAAGTCTTGGGTCCTGCGTCGGCTGCCGTCACCCCTTCCCTGAAGTCAGGTCCTCAGGGGTATAAAAGAAGCAGCCAATGCCATTTTCTTCAGTCTTTCTTGCCGCGCAGTGCCTGAAGCAGAAGCAGTTTGCAAGTGCCTCTCAGCCGACTCCTGAAATTTTCGTGTTTGAGTTTCAGAACCAAAGTCTTCAATAAAGCTAAGTACCCCGTTGGGGAAACTTTTTTTTGCTCCAGACCGATGTCAGAAAAAGTTAATAATTGTATTACTTGTGGAAAGCAAATACCTCATAAGGATTTTCATTCTTACTGTATTCCTTGACTAAGCCGTGATCACAACGTTTCTGGTTGTCTGTTTTGTGCTACATTTAACCAATGCACTATTAAGCGTTGGTATAATTTTGATTTAAAGTATTTTGGTAGCCAGTTTAATTATCCTAAAATGTTGTCAGATAGCCACCTGACTACCGGAGTTTACAAAAATCGCAAAGAAAAGGATAGAGAAAAACAAAAGAGGCCCAAAACCGGCAATGAAGCTTCTCCTAAGCCAGTCGCCGGTTTTCAGTGAGGCACTTTTACAGCCCCTGACACCCGCTGCTTTAGAGTCGCAGGCCGCTACCGACCCCCACATGGAGTTGGCCATGCTGCTGGATATTCAAAGTATTGGAGCCTCGGACGCTAATCCCTCAGATGGGTCCAGAGCCGCTGAGCAGGTACCTGCTTCTGAGGGTGTATTCAGACCACAACATCTTTACATTAAAACAACTTCAGCTTCAAAGACAAAGACTAAAGCAAAGAAACAAATTCATGAGCCACGTGTACAGGCCTCTGTGCCCAAAAAACAGATGATCAAGATGGCCAAAGACCTAATTATCTTGATCAGGGGTTCCCATCCCCCTCCTGATAAGAGGCCTAGGCAAGACACTGACTGAATCTTCAGATCAGGTTTCTATTTCTTCTGATTCCTCTTCTGATCAGGGATATTCTTTACCCCACTATGAGGATTCTGATGCTGAAGAATCTATTCCTTCACCATCTCCTCCTGAGGATTATTCCTTTGGGGAAACCTTGCCTACCATGAGGAAGCATTTTCTCTGGGAAAGCCAAGATTTTTCAGAATCTAAAAAGAGGCTCAGGGATTTCCTTTTACTACCACAGCACAGGCCTCTAGCCATTCCCCCTGTGTTAGACATTGTAGATGACATGTTTTCGGAGTCTAGTTTGACCCCTGACTCCTTACCTCCAGCTCCTGTTAAGCCTGACAGATATTACAGGGTTCCTGACTCACACAAATTTCTTTTTAAAAACTCTGCTGCTGACTCAGAAACTATTTCACAGGGTGCCAAGGGAGTTAAGGCCTCTACAGCAAAAAACCCAAACCCATCCGACAGAGATTCAAGGGCACTGGATAGATGGGGAAAAAAGGTTTACACATCTGCAACTTTGGCTATAAGGGCCTTAAACTGTCAGTTTCATATGCTCAAGTATCAGCAACATCTCATGGGATTGCTTAAACAGAAAATGATGTTAAATTCTGAATGTGCTGAAAACAAGGAAATGCAGAATTTATTGCATGCAGCTGAACAAGTTGGAAAGCATACTTTGCAATGTGGTTTTGATTCTTTGGAGGCCTCCTGCAGGGCCACAGTCACAGGTTCTGTAATTAGGAGGCATGCTTGGTTAAAGGAACAAAATCTGCCTGATCATATTAAAATTAAGTTACTTGATGCACCTTTACAGCATGATACTTTGTTTGGTGCTAAGGCAGAAGAGGTGTTAAAGAAAATGGAAGACAAAACTAAATCTATGCAAACTGTTAAAGATTTTTTACAAGTACAGCCACCTAAGTTTAGTAGACACCGGCCTACAAAAAATTGTTCCTTTCCTGTGTCAGACAGACCTCAAAGGGGCAGATCCAGACGTCCAAGGGGCAGATCCCAGGCACAAGGTTCTTATAGGTCAAAACAATGGGGTGCTTCTACCTCCAAAGCTGGAGAAGATAAAGCACAAACATACAGAAAGCAGTCCCAATGACTTTCCCCTGCCTGCACCAAGCACTTAACTTCTGGCAGCACCCTTAGGGGTAAAATTAGCACTTTTTGCTCAAAATTGGCACATTATAACCCAGGACAAGTGGGTTCTAAATATAGTGTCACAAGGCTACAAATTCCATTTCCATACTCTGCCAAAGGCAAACAGCTGTCCATATCTGCCAAAAAAATCAATGGGCAGAGGCACAAAAACAAGTTTCATCCCTCACGGACATGGGGGCCATTCAGCAAGTACCAGAGCAAGAGCAGGGACAAGGATTTTACTCAAGACTGTTCTTGGTACCCAGAAAGGACAAGGCCTGGAGGCTGATACTGGACCTATCTGTTCTGAACATATTCCTGGATATTCCAAAATTCAAAATGTTGACTTTGCAGCAGCTTCTGCCCATGCTGGGCAAGAATGCGTGGCTTGTGACTTTAGACCTAAAAGAGGCATGCCTGCATGTTCCAATCAGACAATTGTGCAGAAGACACCTCAGATTCAAGGCTGGTTCAATGCATTACCAATTCTCTGCACTGCCCTTTGGCTTATCTACTGCGCCCAGGGTCTTTACAAACTGCCTGGCACCAGTAATTGCATTCTGCAGACAAAGACGAATACAAATGTATCCTTACTTGGACGACTGTCTAATTCAAGCAGAGAACAAGGACATTCTTCTTCAACATCTGGCGTTTGTGAAAAGACTTCTAACATGCCTAGGGTACAGAGTCAACAAAAAGAAATCAAAACTAGTACCCTCTTAAGAGATAACATTCCTGGGTACAAGCTTGAATACAACTGCCCAGATGGTTTATCCCACGCCAGACAAACAAAGGCAACTTGACTACCTGTTTCACAATGTTGGCAACAAAGGCCCAGTTATCTGCAAGAAAAATTCTGCAGGCTTTGAGCTTCATGGCATCCTGCATCCTACTAATTCCATATGCAAGACTGCATATGAGGAAACTTCAGTGGTACCTAAAAAGTGTTTGGACTCAACATTGCCACAGCCTGGAAACAATGATTACTCTCATTCCCTGCCTGCAACAGGAGTTTCGATGGTGGGCAAAGGCTTGTCACCAGAACAAGGGACAGCCATTCACATTACCCCCAGCCAGGCAGACACTAACAATGGATGCATCAGACTATGCCTGGGGGGCCCACATGGCAGGAAGATGCATTCAGGACATATGGACCTCAAACCAAATGCATTTACATATCAATAAAAAAGAGATGCTAGCTGTTCAAAATGCCCTGACAGCCTTCAAGGACCTACTTCATCCGGGGCAATTACTGATAAAGACAGACAACACCACGGTCATGTGGTATATAAACAAGCAGGGGGGCACACATTCTTACCCCCTTTGCGGACTAGCCATGACATTGTGGGACACAGCTTTAACTTACCAAGTACATTTGCAGGCACAATTCCTGCCAGGAAAGGAAAATACTCTGGCAGACGACCTAAGCAGAAACCTCATGGATCCCCATGAGTGGCAGCTGAATCCACAAGTCTTCAGCATGATAACAAGGAAATGGGGATGCCCGGACATATATCTATTTGCCTCCCCCCACAACTACCAAATAAAAAAATTCTGCACAAGGACTTATCACAGACAAGCATGGAAAGTGGACGCCCTATCTTTCAGCTGGAAAAACCTATCAGTATATGCCTTTCCTCCACTGCTTCTCCTCCCCAAGGTACTCCTAAAGGTCAGACAGGAGAAACCAAAGATGATATTGATTGCCCCAGACTGGTCCCGCCAGTACTGGTATCCAACCCTAAGGAACTTGTCTCTATGCCCAGCTTGGACCTTACCTCAATTACCTCGTCTACTGTCCCAGCAAAACAATCAGATCCTGAACAGCCAACTCGGGACATTAAACCTGGCAGCATGGCAGATAATGTAGTCATAAAAAACACACCTCTCAGTAAAGCTGTAATGGATGTCATTCTGGAATCCAGAAGGCCTAGTACTAGAAAGTCTTATGCTGGAAAATGGAAGAGATTCTGTGCTTGGAACCAGGCACAAGGAACTGATACAACTTTACCAAATATTCCTCAGATTTTGCAATAGTTAACTGAGATGCTGGACAAAGGCCTATCCTTCTCATCAATTAAAATTCATGCCTCTGCCATTTCGGCTCATTACAATACAGAGCCACCATTTTTTTCACATCCTTTATTAAAGCAGTACCTCAGAGAAGCCAAAAGTTTAAGGCCTCCAAGGAGATCACCAATACCTGCGTGGGACCTCAACTATGTCTTGGAAAAGCTCACCCTGCCTCCTTTTGAGACAGCTGCTACTGTTGATATAAAGTTTTTATCTTGGAAAACAGCTCTGCTCCTAGCAACTACTTCTGCAGGATGGGTTTCAGAGCTACAGGCACTCATGGCTGTGGAACCTTTTATCATTTTTTATCCAGACAAGGTCTCCCTGAGAACAAACCCAACATTTATGCCTAAAGTGGTGTCCAATGTGGCTCTTAACCAAACTATTCATCTGCCAACGTTTTATCCAAATCCACAGAACAAGGGGGAGAGAATTCTGCACTCTTTGGACGTACACAGACAGCTTAGATTCTACTTGGACAGAACCAAAGCTTTCAGGAAGACAAAGCAATTACTAGTGGCATATGCTGCAGGATCACAAGGAAAGGCTATCTCAAAGCAGACTATATCTAAGTGGATAGGCCACTGCATTCATTTATGCTATTTACACCATGGCAAGCCAGTGCCTAAGGGCATTAGGCCACATTCCACCAGAGCTGCAGCCACTTCAGCAGCCTTTCTCAGGGGAGTACCAACCAGAGACATTTTAGAGGCGGCTACTTGGAGTTCATTGCACACCTTTACAAAGCATTATCATCTGCCACTCTACTCTAAATCCAGGGCAGGCTTTGCAACTGCAGTTCTGCAGGGCCTTATAGCCGCTCCTAATGCTGTTTAGCTCCACCCTCCCAACCATAGCTTTGGGACTCTACCCAAATGTAATGACTGCAACAGTGAAACACGAAGAACATAGTACAGTTGTGTACACTTGCCATAAATGTAGATGTTCGAGTGTATTCACTGTTGCAGTCCAGGTTACCCACCCACCATCCCCCTTTTTTCTATGGATCTTATCTTTCCTTCTCTGATTTACACAACCTGTGTGGTGTATTTGCTTATAGATGAAGGTAAAATTTATATTGGTGCATTTATTGATATATATATATATATATATATATATATATATATATATATATATATATATATATATATATATAAAGTTTGGCTACCCTTTTAGGGTGCACCTGACATCTGGGGCAAGAAAAACTGAAGAAAATGGCGTCAGCTGCTTCTTTTATACCCCTGACGACCTGACGTCAGGGAAGGGGCGACGGCAGCCGACGCAGGACCCAAGACTTTGGAATTCAGGCCGGCTGAGGGCAACCTGCCAGCAGGATTACCCAAATGTAATGACTGCAACAGTGAATACACTCGAACATCTTCATTTATGTTAAGTGTACACAACTGTACTTTGGTGAACTGTTGCCTTTCTCCTGAAGTCCATAATCATTTCTTTGGTCTTATTAACATTCAGGTCCAGATTTTTCCTGTCACACCAGGCAATCAAAGTATTCACCTCATCCCTGTAGTTATGTTCATCCCCACAACTAATGAGACCCATGACTGTGATAACATCAGCAAATTTTATAATATGGTTTGGGTTATGTTTTGCAGTATAGTCATGGGTGAGGATGGTGAAGAGCAAAGGGCTGAGCACACAACCTTGGAGAACACCAATATTCAGGACAATGCATTGAGGGGTGTTGTTTCCAGTGCATGTCCATTGGGGAGTACCAGTCAGAAAGTCAAGAGTCCAGTTACATAGGTGCTTGTTTATCTTGAGTTTCACAAGCTTATCCACTAGTTGCATCAGTGTCACAGTGCTGAATGCAGAACTGAAGTCTATGTACAGCAGCCTTACGTAGTTGTTCCTCCCTTCTAGGTGTTTTAGTGCAAGGTGTATTGCAGGTGGTATTGCATCCCCAGTTGAGCTATTTGATTGGTATACAAACCGGAGTGGATTGAAGGACTTAGGCAGACCCGCAGATATATGTTTCTTCACAATCCTCTCAAAGCACTTCATGACGTTTGAGTTTAAGGCAACCAGTCTGAAGTTATTATTCTTTTTTTTATTTATATATTATTTAACATTTGTTTACTGGGAAAGTCCAACTTGGAATGAAGCCAGTTTTCAGCGGAGGCCTGGGGAGAAACACTCCAGACACATGTCTTTTTAATATGGGAGGAAACCGGAGTACCTGGAGAAAAACCACACGAATGCGGGGAGGACATGCAGACTCGACACAGAAGGCACTCCAGCCAAGAATCCAATCAGAGAACCTCTTGCTGTGAGGTGACAGCATTACCGCTGCACCACTATGCCATTCAATTGAGACAGAGTTGGGTTTCTTCAGAAGTGGGACAATACTAGTTTCCTTGAAATGTGAGGGAACTTTGTCCATAGCAAGGGATGAGTTGAAGATGTCTGACGGTACAGGACGTAACTGATCAGCACATCCCTTCAACACTTTGCCAGGTATGTTAACTGGTCCAGCAGTCTTCCTAGGATTCGCCGTCTTAAGCTGAAGTCTCACCGCCTTAGAGTTTAAGGTGAACACTGTCTCCTCTTTGTCAGTGTTTGTTTTAGAAGGTACGGTGGTGTTCTCCTCAATTCTGCCAAAGAAGAAGTTCACTTCATTTAAGAATTCCAAGCTGTCATCACATTGGGTTATTTTGGTCTGATAGTCTGCAAGCTGCTGCCATAGCTCTGCCATAAGCTTCTCGTGTCCTTCATGTCTTGGAAGTGGATCTGAATTTTCCTCCCATACTCTCTTTGCCTGTTTGATACCCTTTTTCAGATTTGACCTGGCTGCCTTTAACCGGTCATTTGCCTTGAAGGCTGTATTTCTTTCCCTCAGTACTTCATAGGCATTCCTGGTGAGCCAGGGTTTCTGTTTAGTTGTTATAGTGATGACTTTCATGGTGGTTACATCCTCCATGCATTTATTTATGTAGGCAAGAACTGATTCGGTATAGGTGTGTATGTTTAGCTGGAAGTTGTGTGTAGCCACTTCTCTGAAGACCTCCCAGCAGATGGTGTTGAAACAGTCCTGAAGGCAATCCATGGAACCCTATTGCCAGACTCTGATCTGTTTAGTTGTCATTTTTTCTCTGATCAAAGCCGTCTTATAGGTAGGCAGAAGCAGGATGGCAGTGTGATCAGAGCTACCTATGTTGAGGTGCTTCAAAGCTTTAAAGGCTCCTTTAACATTGTTGTAAGCTTTGTCTAAGGTATTCTCCCCTCTGGTGGGGAAATCCACATATTGATCAAAATGAAAAAAAAAGTTAGGTGGTATGTTGCATACTGTTGGGACAGATAAAAAAATTATGAAATTAGAACAAAGGCTGAAGCAGGTCCACTTGCAGAGAAGTTCAAATAGAGCAGATTATAGTGATTTTGTCACAGGTGCAGGAAAACAGACAGTGATTTGGTGAAGAAAATTTGGGAGAGACAGGAAAAAGACGAGGAAAAGTGGATGTTCAGCAAAGAGATAGCTGAATTGTATGATAAATGACCTTCCGCAGTCAGGCATGACTGAAGAAGGTAGGAGAGTGGCATTTAATCCAAAGAGGTGGCAACAATTGACATGACACATGAAACCCATGTAGACAATGAGAAAAGGGTGTTGATGATGATAAAGTAGCAGCTATTCAGATGAGCTGATAAAACTGAAGGAATCAGAGATTCATTTTAATGTGTGTAGGGATGGTATTCCAGAGCTTGGAGATGTAACAGTGAGTCTCCTGATGAATTATTTGCCTAGTTTTGTTTATTAGAAATTTATCACCAGAACGGAGGTTCCTTGTGGGGGTATATGGCAATAATATATTTCTTAATGCAAGACATTGTTTAGGAAAATATATCAGTTTGTATGCCATAACTAGCTTGAGAGTATGTTACATAGTTAAGCTCTAGCCAGTTTAGCTGCTGTAAGGCTTGGCAGTGGTGAGTTTCATGTGCAGCATTAGTAGCAAATGTAGCTACTTTATTGTAACAGGAGGCTAGTTTGTATTTTAGTGTAGAGCTTAGATCTGTAAGGATAGGTGAGTCATATAAAAGGGTTGGAAGCAAATAGGCTGAAGCTATGTTTTTTCTTGCTGGGTCTGTAAGGTACTGTTTTGCCCTGTAAAGGGAGCCAAGTTTCTGGTGGGTCTCCTTAACTGTTTGAAGAATATGTTGATCAAATTTGAGGTTGTCATTTATAATAATGCCCAGTAATTTAGTCTGTGGTACTACCTCAATTTTAGTATTTGCAAATGTAATCAAGAAAGAATGTTTTTGATGTAGGTAATGTTTTGGGGTGAAGAGGATCATTTTTGTTTTATTTGCATTAGACCTACGTCGGGCCCTCCTACGCTACATAAAGCAGACCTGCATGGGAAACAAGCATTTCTTTCCACCAAAAGAACCTGCTAGTGATTGGCAGCAATTCACTCAGGGCCTTTTCAATGCCATTATGTCACTTAGGCCTCCTGCAGGTTTTACAACCACCCAACCAGTACTCTCTCTCCACTTAAAAGAACTAGAGAAGAGGATACATCTGAGGAAGAGGCATATTCAGGGGATGAATCACTGGCTTACTCTTCTCTGAGCCCTTCCTCCCTGGAGTATTCCTCCCCAGAAGAGGAAATCAAATGGTACAGACTCAACAATGGAAGACCTGTCCTTTGGAGAGACCCTAGCTAAGATGAGAGATGGTATAGCACCCAAGTATCTGAAGTACAAAGAAGATATGAGCTATTACAATTGATCAGCTATCCCTTCTGTCTTGCCTGCCTTTCTTGATGTTTTTGCCACTGTTCACTGGCACCAGATTTCCAGCCACCTGCCCCCCAAAAAAGTCTGATCGCTTCTACAAGGTCCCAGAGGTCTGCAAGTTTCTCTTCAGATGTCCTTCTGCAGACCCTTCAGTAATTTCTGTGGCTTCTGACAAGCCATCAAAATTGCTGCCTTCTACTACCCTCTTACCATCTGATAGGGATAGCAGGATCCTGGATGGACTAGGCAAAAAAGTATGCACTTCTGCCACTCTGACATTTAGGATCATAAATTACCAAACATATATGACCAACTTTGCTTTAGAACCTGTGTCCCAACTTTCACAGATAATTGCAGGCTTACCTGACTCAGAAAATAAAACCTTGGCTACTTTTTGCTTGGTGCTTCTTCTCAAGTAGCATGTCACTCCATAAAATGCAACTGTGATACTGCAGAGGCTTCCACCAGAGCAGCTGCCCCTGAATCAGTGATAAAAAGATTTTCTTGGATAAGACTTCAGGCCTTTCTTGAGGACATAAAAGCCAAACTTATAGATGCTCCTCTGAACAGTTCTGCTTAACCTGTTCAAATCATTGCAGGAAAAGAGTAATGAACTGCAGGAATTGAACCATATTTTTGTTTCCCCAGTACTCAAGTTCCAAAGAAATTACCCTGCAAAGACTGTATTTGTGCATAGACATTCACGTCACACACAACCCAGAACAAGAAAGAGTGACAGGAGACCACAGCAGCCTATGGCCCCACTGGCAACTCCGCCACCTAAGCGGCCCTTTCCAGACAAGCTGTCTTCTTAGACTGCTTTCGCCATCCCACCCACACCCCTCTTTCCCAGCGCCTTCCCCTATCCCCATCAGCCTGGGAAAGCATAACCAGAGATGCCTGGGTCCTCTCAATTGTTCAAAAAGGGTACCGCTTGGTGTGGGATCAACTACCCTTCTTCAGGGACATCCCTCAACCTGCCATGGAACAACTTGCCTTTCTCCTAGAGGTTCTGTTAGAATTATTGAACCAAGAAATCATCCAATGTGTCCCCAAAAAACAAATAGGCAAAGGATTTTATTCCAGGTTGTTCCTGGTGCTCAGGAAGGAGGGTTCATGGAAACCCATCCTCGACCAATCCCATCTCAATACTTTACTAAGAGTACCCACTTTCCACATACTGACTCTCCAGGCTCTGTTCCCACTCATTCTGCCTCAAACCTTCGTGATTACCCTGGATATCAAAGAAGCTGCACATTCCCATCCATCCTAACTACAGGAAGTTTTTTCGCTTCTCTGTATCATCATGGCATTTTTAATTCTTTGCGCTGCCCTTTGGGCTTTCTTCTGCACCATGGGTCTTCACCATATGCCTTGCTGCTGTGATTGGCCACTCCAGAGTATTTACATCTTTCCTTATCTGGGCGACGTTCTCCTTCTAGGTACCCCCACAGAGGAGTTGGAACTAAATATTGCCTTTACCATAAATCTTCTACAAAATCTAGGGTTCACCATAAACTTAAAAAAATCAGTTCTCACCCCTTCACAGGATCAACTTTTCCTGGGGTGCAGGATACAGACAGATCTTATGAGAGTCTGTCTTCCCCCACAAAAGGTACAGGATCTCATCTCTTACTTCCAAAACATTCTACTGATTTACCACATTATAGCGAGTTCCAAAGGGTCTTGGCCCTCATGGCATCCACCATTACCATGCTCCCCTTAGCCAAACCCCACGAGAAAATGACAATGGTATCTAAAATCAGTTTGGATGCAACACCAGCACTCTTTAGAACTCTCCATTCCCCTCAGCCCCTGTCTGAAGAGAGAACTTCAGTGGTGGATACATCGTGTCACTCAACCCAGGACTACCCTTACTCCTTCCTGCTTCTCTTCAAGAGATCTGCACAGATGCCTCAGACAGAGGTTGGCGAGCAACCTTCGGCCACCTGAAAGTACAAGGGATCTGGTGTCCCTCTCAATTAAAGGAACACATCAGTCTAAGAGAGATAAGGGTGCTGCTATTAGCCATGCCGACTTTACACCCCTTATTCCAACCAAGACCTCTAAAGCTGTTCACAAACAATATGACAGTCCTATGGTATGCAAACAAACAGGGGGGGTGCCAAATGCTATCTATTATGCAGGCTGGCTCTTCAGGCCTGGGAGCTGGCAGTAAAATTCCAGGTAACCCTTCAGGCAGTGTAGATCCCATCCTCTCAAAATTGTTTAGCAGATTACCTGGGCAGGTCCCAAACACCATCCCATGAATGGATGCTTCAAGGAATGTTTTTCTAGATATTGTCCACCAGTGGGGTATTCCTCAAACAGACCTGTTTGCCTACCCCATGAACAGACAGCTTCGACAGTTTTGTGCCAGAGAACCCCATCCCATGGTCTGGAAAGTGAACACCCTTTCTTTGGGATGGGAGTGTTTCTTTATGCATTCCCTCCCCTTCCTCTCATCCCTAAAGTCCTGTCCTAAATTCAGCTGGACAAAACCAAAAATCTTCCTGGTGACTCCCTTCGGGCCAAGACAGCACTGGTTCCCTCTCCTCCTATATTTAGCTAAGGGCAGTCACCACAAGTTACCTTACAGAGTGGACCTCCGCACACAAGACTTTGTGACTCTTCAGTTGACCCTGTGGGTGATAGGGTACTAAACCCTCTCAGACACTTATTCTCTGAGGATGTGCTTACAGTCCTGCTGGAGGCCATAAAACTAAATACCAGAAAATCTTACTTAGTAAAATGGAAGAGATTTTCAATCTGGTGTCTGACATGAAGTCATGGCCCATTAATAGTGGAAATTCCCCTGGTTTTGACTTATTTGTGTGAATTGCTCAATGCTGGTTTGGCTTACTCTTCAGTAAAAGCTTATATGTCAGCCATATCTGCCTTTCTGCCTCTGTCTCCCCCCTTGGCTAGCAGGTTTGAGGCAAAGCAATTTCTTAAAGCCATCCAACACATTAGACCTCTCAGGAAACCTGTTCCGTCTCCCTGGGACCTTAAATTTGTTTTGGAAAAGCTGACTTTTCCGCACTTCAAGCCAGTTTCCTCAGCTTTTCTTCAGTACTGTTCCTGGAAAACTGCATTACTCCTAGCCTTAACTTCAGCCAGACGAGTGTCTGAACTACAGGCCCTTATGATATCTCCTCCCTTTCTGGTCTTCCACTAAGACAGGGTCTCCCTGCACACAAACCCCTCATTTTTGTCTAAGGTAGTCAGTCCATACACTTACCTTTTTTTCCTTCTCCCCAGGACCCTAGTGAGTGGGTCCTCCATACTTTAGATGTCCACAGGCAACTTTTATTTGGATAAGACCAAGCCTGTTAAAGTCAAATCAGCTTTTTGTTTCTTACCATGCCAGGCCTCTGGGGCAGGCTGTGTCCAAGCAGACAATTTCCTCCTGGATTTTAAAGACTGTTTCTTTCTGCTGCACTCACCATGGTAAGACTCTCCATTCCCCTGTTAGGGCTCATTCCACCAGGGCTGTTGCCTCATCTGGCACCTTTTTCAAGGGATTGGACACTAACTCAATTCTTGAAGCAGCTACATGGATCTCAGTCCATACCTTCAACAAACACTATAAATTAGATGTAATTTCTAAATCTAGAACAGGATTTGCCAGAGCCATCCTGCAGGGCTTCCTGGAAAGCTCCTCAGCTACTCCCTCCTCCCTTACTTCATGAGCTTTGGTATTCTTCGTCATGTTATGAATACTGCAACAGATGAACAGAAGGACATAGAATAGTTGTGTAAAATCTTACCATAATGATAGATGTTTTTTTCTTCTCTATTGTGGTATTTCTATTCATCCCTCCTTTCCCCCTGGCCTTGCTGCTTCTTGAACGATTCTTACCCTATTTCCTTAGGCTGGCATTCCTTCTGGAGCAGTCAGTTCTGAGGATGGTGCACGCGTACGTCACTTTTATGGCCAATGTCCGATCACAGCCTATGTACCATGCACTCTATAGTAGTAAAGTCTTTTGTATACTGGCTGATGTTGGGTCACCTATGGCAGTGAGCTCCCTCTTGTTATGAATACTGCAACAGAGAAGAGAAGGACAGCTATTGTTATGATAAGATTTTACACAACTATTCTTTATATTCTCTTAAGAATTTGATAAACGTGTGTTGATGAAAGTTTTTAGAGTTACAAACTTTAATGAAAATTGTATGTTTATCTTGGATATTGTAACTTCTAAGAGCATAAGTAGGTTGATGGCCACTTCAGTTGTCTGGAAGGCTGACGCTACCCTAATTTTGTTGGGTCTGTTAGTAAGAATCCAGCCTAAGATTGATTTCTTACCAGTACTTTTGTGGGCTGTAGTAACTTATGTAATCAACTGTGTAAAGCCTTACAAGTTTATGAATTGCTATTAATAATTTGCCAGTGTGTGTTTAGGTCTCCAAGTATTATTGTATCATTTTGTATATGATGGGATATCCAGTTTAGGATATTTTGCACAGTGGTAATGTTTTTATCTGGTGGAATATATACGGCTGCTAAACAAAGCATTTTCCTAATTATTTTGAAATGTGATGAGAAGTTCTGCCTTGTTAGACTGCGGTATATCCTGGGCATATGCAGTTACATTTAGGGAATTCTTGTAGATGATGGCTATGACACCTGCCTGCTTTTTTTTCCTGTCAAGCATAATTATACTGAAACCAGGTGGGGTAATTTCATTGTCTTTTATGTCTTTTTTCATCCATGTTTCCGTAGCTATGGTGACATCTGGGGAATATGTGGCAATACAAGAATGTATGTCTTGGATTTTATTTCATATACTTCTAAGATTGACATTTAGGAACAGATGCTGGAATTAGGTGAAAGAAGAGGACAGGACAATGGTTCATTTAATACTTTGCTGTTAGTGTGAGTTTTTTGCTGTTCTGTGGGGCCAGGGTTTGGGTAAATGTCTCCACTGATTTTTTTGGTGGAAGTTTTATGAAGGAAAGTATGTAGCTAAATGCATTTGTGCTTTAGTTTTACTGGATTTCATATGGTAACATACTTAGATTTAAGATACCTATGACTGAAAAAATCTACGAAGGTTTGCTGGTACAGTCTGGGTGCTGTGGTGAATGATAGATTTGGTAACTGTTGGTGTAGTGAGTATGGGTTTGTAGGACTGTTAATCACATTTACTTGGGAGGAATGGTAGCTGGTAGAGTGTGTTAAGATGCTGAGGAGGCACACTAATAGGGTGTGAGCGAGAGCCATTTTTTATAATATGTAAGTTAGATTTTGCTGAAGATATTAGTTTGCACTGTAAAATGTTACTGGGCAAGACTAGCTGTCCTAGTCCTATGTTGCAGTATTCATACTGTGGGATTTCCAGCCCTCAGGCAATCAGACGTCAGCTCCTATACAAAAGCTTAAGCCTGGCTGCTTTAGGTGTGTGGGACGTCACATGTAGGACCACAAACCAGGGACTGTAAATGTGACGTCTGCATGCACAGACCTCAGAACTTTTCAGCCACGGACAACGTATGCTTCAAACGCTCCACTCCTTAGTCTGAAGACTTCAAAAAAAGATAAGTACCCCATTGGGGGTTTCGTTTTTCTTAACACTTGAGCTTGGTTGCTGTAGGTTTTGTTTCAGCTATTTAGCTGGTCTGAGAAAAATAGCAAATGTAATTGCGGGCATCAAATACTGCATAAGGATTCACGTGACAAGTGCTTGTTTTGCTTAGGTGAGAAGCACGACCATAAGGCCTACTCCATTTGTCAGTCATTCGTACCAAAAACCTTTCTCAGCTGTCTCGCAGCTTTAAATTTGTATCTTGAGAATCAAAGATTGAAACGCCTTGCTCGCAGGATGGATCCTGAGTCGACCGCCCAATCTGAACAACTGAGGAAGAAGGCCAAGGTTTCCAGGCCTACTTCCATTGCTGCTCCGCCATCAGACGTCCCACCGACTACCAATTTAGGGGCAGGGGGACAGCTGATTCTTCCGTCAACTTCAGCAGATCCTCTGGAAGAGGCCATTACTGCAGCTATGGAGAGCACGTCAGCAGAACTGACCCAGACGCCGGCCTCAACTGACGTTGAGGGGGAACCAGTACTTGGTTGGCTGACCGAGACTCCTGCTCCAGCCCAAACCTCGGTTTCTAGGCCAACTCCTAAACCAACGCCAACTAAGAAAAAACAAACACTTGAGCTCAATACCTCAAGCTACTCCAGTTTGGCAGACGTTCACCAATTCCTTGCTGCATGCTTTATAGCCCTTAGGCCTACAGGCTCTGCACCTACAGACATTCCAGTGCTGAGCCCTAGGCCAGCCTCTGCTTCTTCCCTCCCTTTAATCACTACTCAGCAGGGAGAAGAAGCAGAACCTGAAGAATATGATTCTTCTTCTGAGGAATCTGTTTCTTATGTGTCTCAAATGGCTTCTCCTGTGGACTGTTACTCCCCAGATGAAGACTCTGTTGAGGGTGATTCTTCTCCAGAGAATATTTCCTTTGGGGAAACTATCACAAAAATGAAAGAGTACTGCACGTGGGATACTACCTTGATGACAGATACTCAGAAAAGATATTTTGAGCTTCTGGAGTTAGAATCTCCCTCCCCCTCAGCTATTCCCCCAGTTCTACCAGTCTTTCTGGATGCCTTTAAGAATCCGGTTTTTCAACCATCTGCCCCTAAAAGGCCAGCTAGATTTTATAAAGTTCCAGATGAACAGAAGTTTCTAGTGAAACCTCCCATGGCTGACCCTGTAGTCATTGCTGTGTTTCCTGACAGACAATCTAGGCAGTTACCCTCTGCTTCCCTTTTGCCCACAGACAAGGACAGCAAGACCATGGACAGAATGGGTATGTACCTTCTCCACCTTAGCCTTTAGGGCTATAAATTGCCAAACGCACATGATAAAATATGCCTTAGACCTTGTTTCCCAGGCCTCCACCTTGCTAGCTTCTACCCCTGTCCCACAAAAAATGAGATTGCATCTAAACTGTCTTTAGCTACTCAAGTAGCCAGACAGTCGATTAAGTGCAGTTGTGATGCAGCAGAAGCATCAGCCAGGCCTGCTGCATCAGCATCTGTCTTGTGTAGATATTTCTGGCTACACCTCCAACCTCTACCAGAGGACTTTAAATCCAAGATAATGGATGCTCCACTAGACCACAATCTCTTATTTGGTAAGAGTTCTGCAGAACTTCTCAAAAATCTGCAAGAGAAAAGTAAAGAGCTTCAAGACTTGCTGGTGTCCCTCTTCCCCAGATACTACAGGAACTACCCTTCTAAGACTTCTTTTGCAAGAAGAAATCCATCTACATCTCATCCTTCTTCCTCTAGACCTCGTAAAGGGTTCAGGAGATTGCCTTACTCCAGACCTCCTAATTCCCAGGGACCTGCCAAAGCAGCCTTTTCCTGACCGAGGAGGTTCCACTTCAGGGTGACTGCCTGGATCAGCTCCCTCTGTCCGCCCACCTTACCAGTGCCCTCCCCATGTTCATCGTGCATACAGCTGCAGTAATCACAGATGGGTTTTCTGCCATCAGGCGGTCCCTCGGTCGGCCGAATTCCAAAGTCTTGGTCCGGCGTCTGTTGTTGTCGCTTTCTCTTCTGACGTCAGTGAGGCCAAATTACTTGGCTGCTTTCCATCATTCAGAAAGGATATTTTCTATCTTGGAAGTAATAGCCAAGGCCAAAAAGAATTCCCTTACCTCCAAGAAACTAGCTGCATTTATTTCCTCTCATATTGAAAGAACTCCTGACTCTAGGAACTATAGAGCCAGTTCCATCAGGACAGGAAAGAAAAGGCTTATATTCCCGGCTTTTCCTAGTCCCCAAAAAGGATGGCCCTTGGAGGCCAATCCTGGACTTAACTTATCTAAACCTGTTCCTAAAGGTTCTGTCCTACAGAATGCTTTTCCTGCAAACTTTGCTATCCCTCATGCCACCCAAAGCCTTCATGGTCACTCTGGATCTAAAGGATGCCTACCTGCACATCCCTATCAGACCCTCCCACAGGAGGTTTCTGTGCTCCACTGGACATTCTTCACACTTTCAGTTTACAGCCATGCCCTTTGGCTTGTCTACTGCTCACAGAGTATTTACAAAGTGCCTGGCCCCAGCTATTGCCTATTGCAGAATCAAGGGACTCCAAATCTACCCTTACCTGGACAGCATTCTTATAATGGCAGAATCCACCCTGCAAAACCATCTCAAATTCACAGTGACTGTCCTCCACAATTGGGCTTCACTATCAACCCCCAGAAGTCCTCACTTCTTCCTCAGCAGGACATAATTTTCCTAGGCTGCAGGATAAGAACAGAATTGCTGAGATCCTTTCTCTCACTGGACAAAGTGCACTCTCTCTCCAGCCATTTTCAAGGCCTACTTATGAAATCCCATCTCTTTGCAAGTCCTAGGCCTCATGGCAGCAACCATTCCCATGCTCCCCTTAGCCAGGATGCACATGAGAAAATTTCAATGGTATTTAAAAAAATGTATGGTCTCAAAGCCTTCATTCATTAGACAAACTTATTCCTCTCCTGCCCTGCCTAAAAAATGAACTAAAGTGGTGTATTCAGCAAGTTTCACAGAACCAGGGCATCCCACTCCAACTACCCTCCATCACTCAACCCATGCACACAGATGCATCAGATTTAGGGTGGGGAGCAGAGTTCACGGGCTTCAGGGTACAACAGCGTTGGAACCCTCCACTTTAAAAGTAACGCATCAGTGTCAGGGAAATTGCAGCAGTATTACTGGCTCTCAAAGCTTTTCTTCCAGTCTTGCAACCAGGCCTGCTTCACATTGTGACAGACAACACAACTGTTATGTGGTACCTCAACAAGCAAGGAGGGACAAAGGCATACCAGTTATGCCAGATAACTGTACAAATCTGGGAAATAACCATACACAACCTCTTACTGCAGGCCTCTTTCATCCCTTCTCAGGAAAACAAAAAAGCAGACTTATTCAACAGAACATCCTCCCCTCAGCACGAATGTATGTTGCATAGGGAAACCTTCTTAGACATTGTCCACCAGTGAGGCATACCTCAGATGGATCGGTTTGCCTCCCCCCAGAACAGACAAACAGATTTTGCTCCAGGGATCACACTCCACTAGCATGGAGAGTGAATGCCTTTAGCCTTCCATGAAATGGAATGTTCCTGTATGCTTTCCCCCTTACCTGTAATACACCAGGTCCCACTGAAGGTCAACAAGGACCAACCAAAAATCTTGCTGGTGACTCCCTATTGGCCAAGGCAACTCTGTTTCCCCCTTCTTCACTTCCTAGCCAAGGGCAATCACCACAAGTTACCCCACAAGGTGAACCTACTCACTCAACAAAAGGGATCTCTCATTCACCCTCAACTGCCTTTACTGCATCTGACCCTTTGGGTGATCAACTTCTGATCCCTTTCAGGCAACTTTACTCAGAAGACATGCTCTCAGTCCTGAGGGAGGCCAGGAAACCATCTACCAGAAAAATATTTGTCCAAATGGTATAGATTCACAAATTGGTGTGCGCTTAAGGACAGGGACCCTTTTCAAGCAGATCTTTCATTGGTCCTTAGTTATGTATGTGAGCTCATTAAGGAAGGACTAGCATATTCATCTCTGAAAGTCCACCTTTCTGCCATTTCAGCCTGCTTGCCTTTACAGCCACCTCTGCTCTCCAGACTGGATGTTAAACTTTTCCTGAGAAAGGTCTTGCATATCAGACCACCAAGGAAAACCCATTTCTCCTCCCGGGGACCTCAACTTTGTACTGGAAAAACTAACCCTACCTCATTTTGAGCCAGCAAGCACAGCTTCCCTGCAAATGTGCCCCACATGGAAAACCATATTTTTAGTGGCCATCGCCTCCGCAAGAAGAATGTCTGAACTGCAGGCCCTCATGGCCTGTCCCCCTTACACCACCTTCCACAAGGACAGAGTGACATTGCACACAAACCCCTCCTTCATGCCCAAAGTGGTGAATGAACTATCTCTTAACCAGTCTGTTCATCTACCGACATTCTTTCCCTCTCCATCTAATAATGCAGAGAGGATCCTTCATTCTCTGGATGTGCACAGACAACTAAGATTCTACTTAGACAAAACTAAATCTTTCAGAAAGTCTGATCAACTCTTCATCTCCTTCCACCCCAGAGCTCTGGGTAAGGCAGTCTCCGAACAAACCACTTCCTCCTGGATTAGGAAATCCATTTTCTTCTGCTACTCTCACCATGGCAAACCATTGCCCCTAGGGGTTAGTGCTCATTCCACTAGAGGAATGGCTACCTCTAAAGCCTTTCTCAAAGGTCTACAGTTCACACTTTCACTAAGCACTACAAGCTAGACCACGTCTCCAGGGCCAGAGCAGGATTTGCCAGGGCAATCCTGCAGGGATTCTTAGAATCCCCTTCTTCTGCCCCCCCCCCCCCATCACTCTTCCTAGAGCTGTGGTACTCTCCCACAGTATGAATACTGCAACATAGGAATAGAAGGACATAGAATAGTTGTTTAAAATCTTACCTTAACTATAGATGTCCTTCTCTTCCATATTGCCGTATTCATTCCCTCCCTCCATACCCCCTTCTCCTTTTTATGGATGCTTGTTCTGCACCTATGTATCCTCTCCCTACAGGAACCATTTACTCTTCAGCTTCTCCTTGTGCTTATACACACTTATCTGGGCTTCATGCTCTGAGGTCTGTGCGTGCAGACGTCACATTTATAGTCCCTGGTTTATGGCCCTATGTGTGACGTCCCATGCACCTACAGCAGCCATGCTTAAGCTTTTGTATAGAAGCCAACATCAGATCGCTTGAGGGCTGGAAATCCCACAGTATGAGTACTGCAACTTGGAAGAGAAGGACATCTATGGTTATGGTAAGATTTTACACAACTGCTCCTTCTAGTTACAGCAGTATAAATTGTAAAAGGGCAAGCTAGGTACAATACTTGAAGTAAATAAGTTAGAGATGCTACTTGTAGGGCAACGGTGTATGAGCTGTGTTCTGATAGTTGTGAAACAAGCTGGAACTGTGCAGTCACACATTTTTTTCTGATCATGTTCATGAGCTAGAGGCATACCTAATCAAAAACTGGCATTTTTGGAGGATGGGGAAAAAGTCTTTTGTGAATCATAGGATATCTACAGTCATTTGCTCATAGATAAATAATCATCAAACTAGCTTGGCAAGGGCTGAATGAGTGAAAGGGGAGAGAGGGATATATGAGTAAAATAATCATCACATTTTTATTTGTAGATAGATTATTTGGCTACATAACTGTTGGATAAAGTGTACTTTGTCAGAATGGGTATATTTTGCTGGATTAGTATGAGCAAAAGGAGCTAAATCTTTTGTTTGGTGCTATTTTGTGAGAAAAATGTTTGGCTCTCAGATTTGTTACTTTATTTTTAATATGATTTCATATGCATTTGATGTATCATTTATTACTTTCATTTCACACCTAACATGCATTGTTCTCTTTCTCAATGAAATAAATGAATAATACAGTTTTAAATATGTTGTGGTAGTATAAAATATTGTGCTGGACCAGTTCCCTTTAGAGAGCAAGCTTCAAAGTCCTGTGCTCACTGGCTTCTGGGATAGGATTTGTCATTAACGTAATCCTGTAAAAGATAAAGATTATAAGAAAATGGATGGGTAGATAGTATAAAACTAAAAATAAACTGACTATTTGTGCTTGGCAATCTATGTGCTTTATACTCAGTTTCAATAAGGAGTAGATTTATCTTTTTAGGATGGGTAATACAGTACAGTCCCAGAATCTATCTGTACTCACTTGGCATTACATCAAAAGTAGCATTATATGCATTTCTTCAAAAAAAAAAAAAATAAAATAAAAAGACTGACAATGTTTATTAAAAAGAAAAATGCTGCCTTCAAAATATTTTTTATTGAGCAGAACAAATTAACTCATTAACAGTTATTTTATTAGCTCACCCAACTTCATTGCTGAGCTGCATACAAATCCTTAAGAGAAAATACACTGTTAGCTGTTGGAGATGGTTATACGAAATATTAAATGGTTGTCATATAACTTGTATCCAGTCTTAGCCAATGTTTTTATTATATCGAATTTGTTATAGTTATTTAAAACTGCAGATGTTTCTGTTTTATTTTTGAAGATTGTATAATTATTGATATTCTTCATGTTTCACTGTTGCAGTCATCACATTTGGGTTATCCCTGCCAGAGAAGCCCTCGGCTGGCCTGAATACCAGACTCTTATTACGATTTCTGCATCGGTTGCTGTCGCTTGAGGACTGACGTCAGGTCGTCGGTGGTATAATGTAAGGCAGCCAACACCATTACATCGGTCTTTCTTGCCATGAAGCCCGAAGCAGAAGCAGTTTGCACGAGTGCCAGTCGGCCGCCACTTGAGTTTTCATTTCCGAATTGAAGTTGAAGTCTTCTAAAGCTAAGTACCCTGTTGGGGATCCTTTTTTCTTGCACTAACCGATGTCAGAAAAAGTTAATGATTGCCTCGCCTGTGGAAAGCAAGTACCACACCGAGATTTCCTCTCTTACTGCATCACTTGCCTAGGCCCAGACCACGACATCACCTGTTGTCACTTCTGTGCTTTGTTTAACGCCAAAACTGTCCATCGTTGGGCCCTTGTTGTTGCCAGATATTTTCATTTGCAGTCCTCGAATTCTGATATGGCTTCAGTAAGCCATCCGACAGCAGATCTTCCGAAAAAATGTGAAGATAAAGACAGAGACAGACCGAACAGGTCCAAATCTTCCGACGACGCTTCAGTTAAGCTAGTCATCAGTCAGTCCTCAAGCGACAGCAACCGACGCAGGAATACTAAGTCTCTGGTGTTCGGGCCGGCCGAGGGCTACCCTAGCAGGGTAACCCAAATGTGATGGCTGCAACAGTGAATACACTCGAACATCTACATTTATGGTAAGTGTACACAACTGTACTTTCTTAAAATATTTTGTAATAAGTTAGAGCTTTTCTGTTAGGGCCTCTGCTGAAAATGGGCTTCTACCCAGTCAGACTTTCCAGGTAACCAAATGTCACTAAATAAATTAATATGACATCTCTTTGGGGTTAGGAAATCAGAACATGTCCAGATTTTATCTTTGATGCAGTTCTCATTGCATTGAAAGAAAACTGTTAGTATTTCTCAAGACTGTTTTCCTGACTGGATTGATATAACCACCAAAACTCCCTGTACTGAATGTGGAAACATAGTTGTGCCAGCTTCAACATCAAGCTGCAATTCAGTCCTTAAAGGTTTAATGGTAGTTGTAGGTGCACTTTGTACCTTTGTAGCCGCATATAATTCCATGGAACCTTTACTAAGAAATTTCAAAGTGGATATTTGTCAGTTTCTTTACAGCAGCTCATGCTGTCTGTTTTCTTTCCTCACACAACGTGATGTACTAACTCTTAGTTAATGCGCTACAGACTTTTAGATTCCCTCTCCAGATTTGCATTGGGCATCATTTTGTATTTTAGAAACTAAGCCAACATCAAACTTAGTAGCAGCGCTGCTTTATAATTACACATACTCCTGCTTTCTGAGAAGAGCTTTATTAATCTAGTTGGTCTGTCCTATAGTAATGATGGGAACTCTGTTTTCTCTTCATAATACAGTCTCAAGAAAATAACCTGGTCAGGTCCCTTCTCTGTTTGATTCCACATCACATTGTGTCTGTTTGATGACATGTATTTCTTGTGCATTTCCACATATACTCTAATGTGCTCTCGTGCGTACACACACACACACACACACACACACACACACACACACACACACACACATGAGTGCGCATGCTCCATAATTCTTTTGGCTGGTTTTACACTGCATTATAAACATTTGATTTTACAACCCATTTGGTATATATGCATTATAGTACACTTTATGCTTCCAGGGTATTTTCTGTAGTTATCTACTCTTGTCTGACTTTGCAAAATGGACATTTTCTCTGTCTTATTAGCATAATGGTAACGAGTGCACCCACAAGCCATTGATCAAAATGGAGAGTGTTATTAATGAAGCTGGAATTACCCCGTTATTATTTGCCATAATCACATGTTCATGATGCCCTCTTAAATGGTATGGTACATGATGTGTATGATGAATTAAATTTCTTTTGCTGTAGGTTTAGGGAATGACTTTTGGGATGAATGGCTAAAGGAGCTCCCTAATCCTACAATGCAAGATATTTCATTTACTATGCAAACAATACTGTCATCTAGTATATTTTTCAGTTTTCCCGGTTTTATCCTGTAACAACTTTATTTACATCAAGATACGTTCATCATAGTGGACATTCCCCCATGCATGGTGCACATGAACTATTTTTGCCGGTGACTGATCCTTATCATGTTTTTATATAAATAGTCTTTTGCTGCACATGCTTGCATAATCGAGGGAATGAGGGGAAAGAAGCATACAGCTAAGTTACTGTTGACTTTTTTGTCTTGGCTATTTCTGTAGCTCGTACAGTGTTATAGATAAAACTTAATTTTATTAATATAAGCCATTCAGTTTAAATGTAAAAAGAAGGAAAAAGTAAACAAGTAGGAAGGTGCTTTATTAGTCAGATATCACATAGTTAATGAATCTTATATCTTTTGATCCCAAGGTACCCATTTGTTTATTATTGTATTCATTTTTCAGTTATCTGCCCCTCTTAACTCCATGTCCCGAATATCATAACCTCTGTAAATGTGAGTTTATTCTTCATTTTCCAGTTTCTGTAATGACGTTTTATTACAAATAGACTTTGTAAGGAGATTAATGCTCTATTACTTTTTGACTTCCATATTTATTTTTTTTCCATCTTAGCAGCATCAATTCCTTGCTAAAACCAATTTCCACATGTGAGATAGTTGTTATTGTCAGTTGTAATTTTTGTTTCAGTTCTGTCAAATGACCACATTCTCAGAAGACATGACCCTTTATCTGCAGTTACAGTAGATATAAAAAGTGTACACACCCATGTTAAAATGCCAGGTTTATGTGATATAAAAAAATGAGACCACAATAAATAATTTCAAAACTTTTCCCACTTTTAATGTGACCTACAACCTGTACAATTCAATTGAAAAACAAACTGTTAGGGGAAAAAAATATAAAAAATAAAAAACGTACAATAAGCTGGTTGCATAGGTGTGCACACCCTTAAACTAATACTTAACATTGAAGTATTATATATTTTAAGACCAATAAAGTAGGAACACACAGATGTAACAAATGTGTACATTGTACCTGTGTTAATACTGATAAAAGTTTTACCCATCTAGTCATTGGCAAAATATTTAATGTACGAGTGTTTGGAAATTGTGATTCTAGGAATATTATATACCTAGTTACTTCCGAGTTATGTGATGCATATTATGTGGGAAAAACCAACAGAAGGTTGAAAGATTGTATTATTGGTCATCTCTCTGAAATTAACAGGAAACTTAACACAAATGCATTATATAGACATATTTATAAAAATAGACAATACACACTATTTTAAATTTATGATTTTATTTCAAGTTAATGAATCCCTACGTGATGGTTCAACGTACTGAATTAGAGGAATATAGATGGATTTTGTGACTTAGAGCTTATATATTGCCAGGTTTAAATGAATTTTATCTTTAAAACCCTATCTGAGAGAATTACATCAGAGGGTGTAATTGTATCATGTGACTTTTACCATGTGATCATTACCATGTGATTTTTACCATGTGACTTTTATCTGTTTAAATGGCTCTAGTAACTGTTTTAAATGTTTATGTGCCTGAGGAAGCTTTTAAGTCAAACTACAAAGTTGCATATTAAAGTATTTGACTCCAGTTTGGTGCTGCGTAGTTTACAGTGGATTTTTATCTTTTTTTTGGCCGTATATGTAATATACATATACATACACACACATATACATTTATCTGTATGAATTTATAATGAATAATCTCTGGTGATTTTTTTTCAATACATATCTTTATTAATTATCACTTATGACAGACAGTCTTACATTTATATAAATGAAAAACAAACAACATTCACACCACTTTAGTTGCAAACATTATACATCACAGACACCTCTGAAACAACTGTAATTGCAAACATTATACATCACTTATAATCTATCCAGTCATTGTCAGTTAAGCATTATATGGCTCATTCAAATCCTGCCTCTTAAACGTCATTCCTTCTCTGCATATATTGTTCCCACAATTCCCATTTTTCCTGTGTAGTTTGGTCCTCCCATTTTCTAAAAATCCCAATTCCAGTTGTTTTATCTCTGTTAAAATATTCACTATGTCTAATAAAGTTGGTCTAGACTTTTATTTCCATTTTCCAGTAATTGCTTTTTTTGGCAGCCACCATAATTAGACTCGGCAAGGCCTTACTATGTCTAGGCAATTCCGATTATAACTCAAAAAATTAATCTCCCCAGTCAATACAATCCGCTCACCCAGCATCTCCAACAGAGCGGTCCTTAAGGAATCCCTAAAGTCTCCCAGCTCATTACACTCCCAAAAAATATGTTCCCAGCCACATCTTTCTTGCCTGCCACACCTCCAACATTTGCTATCCACCTGAGGAAGAATTCTTTGGCGTCTACTTGGGGTATAAAAATGCCTATGTAAACACTTCCAGGCTAAGATCTTAAATCTTTTAGACTTTGTTGCATATTTAAGAGATGTACATATATTCCTCCATTGTCTCTTTGTGAATTCCTTATCCAATCTCTCTTCCCAGTCCTTTCTAAGCTCATCTGATTGATTTTTGTAATTATCATGCAATATTTTATATGCTTATTTATGTAATTATTCCTTTTTTAATGGCAGCTTCTCTTCTGGATTCTATTAAAAACTCTGTCAGTGCTGGTCTTTCATTTAGGACCCCCTATTTCTTTCTCTTTGCCTATAATCCGATATCAATCCTTGATAGGGAAGTTAGTCTGTAACCTGCAATCCAAATAAATTCTTGGCCTCTTTCCATTCTATTACCTTTCCCTTTCTTATTATTTGCTACCAATGCCTTTGTTCCTTCGCCAGTTTTCTCCAATAAATTTCAGCCCCCTCTTGCCTATTATCTGTATCCCTAAACACAGTCATCCCTATCGGCAGAATCTTTTTCCTTCATTCACATGCTGGTTTACTTTTTAGAATACTCCCTGCTATTTTATGAATATAATACTCTGTATGATTTTTGTTATTCTCCTTAAGATTCTGCATCCAAAATCCCAATCTCTCCTTATTTCTTGAGCTTTCCCGTGTCATCATCATTCCTTTCCAGTTTGAATTATAGTTTTCTGCTTGTGCTGTGTATAATAGCCTTAACTGTGTTGCTGTAAAGTACCCCCTCAAATTGGATAATTCTAGTCCACTTTGATGTTCTTCGTGTTTCACTGTTGCAGTCATTACATTTGGGTAATCTGCTGGCAGGTTGCCCTCAGTCGGCCTGATTAACAAAGTCTTGGGTCCTGCGTCAGTTGCTGTCCCTTCTTCCATGACGTCAGGTCGTCAGGGGTATAAAACATGCAGCCGACGCCATTACATCAGTCTTTCTTACCACGCGGTAGCAGAAGCAGTTAGCAAGTACCGGTCGGCTGACTCCTGAAATTTTCATTTTTGAGTTTCAGAACCGAAATCTTCAACTAAAAAGCTAAGTACCCCACTGGGGAAACTTTTTCTTGCTCCTTACCGATGTCAGTAAAAGTTAATAATTGCATTACTTGTGGGAAGCAAATACCTCATAAGGATTTTCATTTGTACTGTATTCCTTGCCTAAGCTCTGACCACAACGTGCCTTGCTGTCGGTTTTGTGCTAAATTTAATCAACACACTATTAAACGTCGGTATATTTTTGCTTCTAAATATTTTGGATCACGCTTTAATTATCCAGAAATGTCGTCGGTTAGCAATCCGACTATCGGAATACCTAAAAAATGCAAAGAAAAAGACAGAGACAGACCATCGAGGTCCAAAACTGACAACACTTCTCCTAAGCCAGTCGCCAGTTCGCCGGTACTCAGTGAGGCACTTTTGTAGCCCCTGATACCCTCTACTTCTTATTCGCAGGCCTCTACTGAGACCCATTCGGAGTCCGGCATGCAGCGAGATGCTTCAATTACGGAACCCGCAGATGTCTCTACCTTAGATGGGTCCGGAGCCGCTGTGCAGGCACCGGCTTCTGAGGATGTTTTCAGGCCTACAGATTTGTATATTAGACCGACACCATCTTCACAACTAAGGCCAAAAACTAAATCTATGTCTAAAAAACTGATGCCTGGGCCACATGTGCAGGCCCCTATGCCTAAAAAACAAATGATCAAAATGGCTGAAGATTTAATTACTCTGATCAGGGGTAGCCAACCCTCCTTCTAATAGATCTAGGCAAGACACTGATTATGAATCTTCTGAACAGGATTCTATTTCTTCTGACTCTTCTAATGAACAGGATTTGTCTATACCTACTTATGAAGACTCTGATGCAGAAGATTCCATTCCTTCTGCTTCTCCCCCCAAGGATTTTTCTTTTGGGGAAACTTTACATACCTTGCGGGAGCATTTCCACTGGGAAAGTCAGGATTTCGCTGAATCTAAAAAGAGACTTAGGGATTTTCTTCTTCTTCCTCAACATAGGCCTTTGGCTATACCTCCTGTCCTAGACATTGTTGATGATGTCTTTAAAGAATCTTGCATGGTACCTGATTCTCTGTAAGCCAAACTGATACTACAGGGTTCCTGACTCCCACAAATTCCTTTTCAAAAATCCTATTGCAGATCCAGAAACCATTTCTTAGGGTCCCAAGGGCATTAAGGCCTCTGCTGCTAAAAATCCAACCCCTTCTGATAGAGATTCCAGGGCACTGGATAGATGGGGTAAGAAGGTTTACACTTCTGCAACCTTGGCAATCAGGGCTTTAAACTTTCAATTTCATATGCTTAAATACCAGCAGCATATCATGGGACTGCTTAAACAGAAAATTATGTTAATTTCTGATTGTGTGGAAAATAAAGATTTACAGGATTTATTGCATTCAGCTGAAGTACTGTGGTGGTGGTGCTGCGGTAGTGTTGTCGCCTTACAGTGAGACGTCCTGTTCGATTCTCAGCTAAACCGTCTTCTGTGTGGAGACGTGCGTGAATGGGCGTTCCTTTGTTGAAGGTTGTGCGTCAGGGCTGGCAACTCGGCATGTAAAAATCTACTGCAATCATTAGTGGACCGGAGTTCCGCTGTGGCGACCCCTAACCGGGAAAAGCCAAAAGACACAACAACAAGACACAACATTGCATTCGGCTGAACAAGTTGGAAAACATACTTTGCAATGTGGTTTTGATTCTTTGGAGGCCTCTTGCAGGGCTGCTGTAACTGACTCTGTGCTAAGAAAGCATGCTTGGCTCAAAGAGCAGACTCTATCTGATCATGTTAAAGCAAAATTGTTGGATGCTCCTTTACAACAGGACCGTCTTTTTGGTAATAAGGCTGAAGAAGTTTTAAAAAAAGATGGAAGATAAAGCTAAATCTATGCAAACTGTGAAAGATTTCTTACAAATGCAACCTCCAAGATTTAGTAGGCACTGGCCTACTAAGAACTAGTCCTTTCCAGTTCCTTCGAGAGCCACTCAAGTCAAATTCAGACATTCCAAAGGCTCCAGGTTTCAGTTACAAGGGACTTTTAGATCAAAACAATGGGGTGCCTCCTCTTCCAAATCTGGAAACACCAAGGCACCTCCCTATGGTAAGCAGTCTCAATGACTTCCCTCTACACTTACCAAGCACTTACCTTTCAGCCTCCCCTTTGGGGGGAAAACTGACACTTCATGTAAGAAACTGGCAACTTATAACCCAGGACAAATGGGTTTTAAATTTAGTCTCCCAGGGATACAGATTTCGTTTCCACACATTGCCAATTCCAAACGGATGGCCAGACCTGCCCCCTAATCAGTGGGCAGAAGCCCAGAAACAAGTACTGTCTCTCATGAACATGGGGAGCTATTCAACCAGTCCCAGAAGAGGAAAAGGGACAAGGTTTCTATTCAAGACTTTTCCTGATACCCAGAAAAAAACAAATCATGGCATCTACTCCAAACACATTTCTGGACATTCCAAAATTCAAGATGCTGACTCTTCAACAGTTACTTCCTATGCTAGGCAAAGATGCTTGGTTGGTAACTCTAGACTTAAAAGAGGCTTACCTGCATATCTCAGTCAGGGAATCTTGCAGAAGATACCTCTGCTTCAAAGCAGGCTATTTGCATTACCAGTTCTCTGCACTGCCCTTTGGCTTATCTGCTGTGCCCAGGGTCTTCACAAAGTGCCTGGCTCCAGTAATTGCATTTTGCAGGCAAAGAAATATTCAAATATATCCATACCTGGACGATTGTCTAATTCAGGCAGAAAACAGGGACATTTTTCAAAAACATCTGGCGTTTGTAAAAAAGGTTCTAACTTGTCTAGGGTACACCATAAATGAAAAGAAATCACAACTGGTACCCTCTCAAAAAATTACATTCCTGGGTGCAAGCTTGAATACAACTACCCAGATGGCTTACCTTACACCAGAAAAGCAAATTCATTTGGTGACTTACTTCAAACAGATGGCCACAAAACCCCTGTTATCTGCAAGACAAATTCTGCAAGCCTTGGGGTTCATGGCCTCCTGCATTCTTCTAATTCCATATGCAAGACTGCATATGAGGAAACTTCAGTGGTACTTAAAGAGTTTATGGAGTCTACATTGTCACAGCCTGGAAACAATGATTCCTGTCATACCTTGCCTGCAACTAGAGTTCCTATGGTGGGCAGAGGCCTGCCACCAAAACAAGGGACTGCCATTCATTCCACCCCCTGCTGCCCAAACCCTAACTACAGACGCATCAGACTATGCTTGGGGGGCTCCTCTGGCAGGGAAGTGCATTCAGGGCAAATGGATCCCAAATCACATGCACCTTCATATCAATCAAAAAGAGATGCTAGCTGTGCAGAATGCACTGACAGCCTTCAAGGACTACCTTCATCCATGACAATTAATGATAAAGACAGACAACATCACAGTTATGTGGTACATAAACAAGCAGGGGGGTACACACTCCTACTCCCTTTGCAGACTAGCCATGGCATTGTGGTACACGGCGTTGACCTATCAAATTCAACTACAAGCTCAGTTCCTGCCAGGAAAGCTGAATACTCTGGCAGACGAACTAAGCTGAAATCTCATGGACCCACACGAATGGAAACTGGAACCATGGATTTTCAACATGTTGACATGCAAATGGGGGAGTCCAGACATAGATCTTTTTGCCTCACCCCAAAACTATCAGTTGGACAAATTCTGCACAAGAACTCATCACAAAAATGCTTGGAAAGTGGATGCTCTATTATTCAGCTGGGAAAACCTATCAGTCTATGCCTTTCCCCCTCTGCCTCTGCTCTCCAAAGTTCTACTAAAAGTCAAACAGCACAAGCCAAAAATTATTTTGATTGTTCCAGACTGGCCTCGCCATCACTGGTACCCACTCCTGCGCAATGTGTCACACCTTCCACCGTGACACCTGCTTCAGACACCTTACTTACTGTCTCAGCAGAACAACCAAATTCTGCACACTCAGCTCCAAACTTTGAATCTTGCAGCGTGGCTAATCACCTGAACTCACCCTTGGCATCCCTCAGCAAATCTGTGATGGATGCCATTTTGGAGGCAAGAAGGCCTAGTACTAGAAAATTTTATGCTGACAAATGGAAAAGATTCTGTGCCTGGAATCAATCACAAGGGATAAGCACAACAGTGTCCAATATTCCTCAGATTTTACAATATCTAACTGAAATGCTTCACAAAGGCCTGTCCTTTTCTTCCATAAAAATCCATGCCTCAGCCATTTCAGCTCATTACAACACAGAACCTCTCCTCTTCTCTCATCCTTTACTAAAACAGCATCTCAGAGGGGCCAAAAACTTAAGACCACCCCTGCCTGGGACCTCAATTTTGTATTGGAAAAGGTCAGTCTCCCTCCATTCAAGTCAGCTGCTACTGCAGACTTAAAATTTCTCTCTGGAAAACAGCTTTCCTTTTAGCAGTCACTTCAACTAGAAGGATTTCCGAATTACAGGCTCTTATGGCAGTGGAGCCTTTCATTATTTTTCATGCGGACAGGATGTCTCTAAGGACCAATCCATCCTTCATGCCTAAGGTGGTATCCAGTGTGACTCTTAATCAGACCATTCATTTGCCAACCTTCTTTTCCAATCCACAGAACAAGGGGGAACAGATTCTGCATTCATTGGATGTGCACAGACAACTTAGATTTTACTTAAACAGGAGAAAACCTCAAAGAAAATCTGAACAACTACTGGTGGCATTTGCTGCAGGGGCAGAGGGAAAGGCTATTTCAAAGCACACTATTTCCAAATGGATAAGCCATTGTGTTTTTTCTGCTATATGCACCATGGTAAAACTATCCCCCAGGGGATCAGATCTCATTCCACCAGGACTGCATCTACTTCTACTGCCTTTCTCAGAGGTGTTCCTACCAGAGACATTCTAGAAGCTGCTACCTGTAGCTCAGTTCATACATTCACCAAACATTATCATTTACCTTTTTTCTCTAAATCCAGAGCTGGCTTTGCCTCTGCTGTCCTGCAGGACCTTATAGCAGGTCCTAATGCTGTATAAATCCATCCTCTAAACCATAGCTTTGGGAATCTACCCAAATGTAGTGACTGCAACAGTGAAACACGAAGAACATAGTACAGTTGTGTACACTTACCATAAATGTAGATGTTCGAGTGTATTCACTGTTGCAGTCTTGGTTACCCTCCCTCCAGCCTCCTATTTTTCTCTGGCTATACCTCTACTATCTTTCACTATGCTTAAAAGCCCTTTTGGTGTATTTGCTTTTGGGATTGGAGGTATATTTTTTGTGTGTTTTTTAATTTTATTTGCTCCCCATTTGGGGGGCACCTGACATCTGAGACAAGAAAAACTGATGTAATGGCATCAGCTGCATGTTTTATACCCCTGACAACCTGATGTCATGGAAGAAAGGACAGCAACCGACGCAGGACCCAAGACTTTGTTAATCAGGCCAACTGAGAGCAACCTGCCAGCAGATTACCCAAATGTAATGACTGCAACAGTGAATACACTCGAACAGCTACATTTATGGTAAGTGTACACAACTGTACTTTCTGTTGGACGAATCAGCTTATCCCACTTGACCCTTGCTTTCTTTCCCTTCCCAGATAAAATCATTCAACTCTTCGTAATTGCTATCCACAGCTTCTCCTCTGGTTGATAAAAATATGCCTGACCTGTGTATAAGACTAAAGGGACTAAAAACATTAAATTTCTTGTATCTTAGTAGCCATATACATATAACAAAGTTTCCAGTATCTTAGTTTTTGTATTATCTTCTGTTTAGTCTCTTCCCACATATCCTTAGCTGCCATAACAGAGTAATTTCTAATCTACACTCCTAAATACTTCATTTTATCATGTCCCCATAAATATGGATATTTTGTTGGACCAATTTATGTGTGGGTACATAATTTACCACTATTGCCTTTGTTTTAACTTCATTAATTTTGTATCCTGAGAAGATCTGAAACTGTCTTAAAATGTTCCACAACACTGTAATGTCCCTTTCTGGTTTTGTCATGTGTAAAATAATATCATCTGCAAATAGAGCCAGTTTTTCCTAACTACCATACCAATTATAACCTTGAATTTCTGAGTCCTTTATTTTCTTTGCCAGTGTTTCCAAATACAATGCAAACAACAAAGGGAAGAGTGAACAACCCTGCCTGGTTCCTCTACTCAAGCAGAAGTTATCCAAGAGGACCCCACCCACTTTAATTTTTGCCTCCGATTCCATCCCTCATATATACTCCTAATCAACCTTATAATTGTATCAAGGAAAGGAAATGCTTCCATTGCCCTGCTCATGAAGTCCCAGTCTACTCTGTAAACTGCTTTCTCTGCATCAAGACCCAGCAATAACTGTGGTATTTTCTTACATTCTGCTTCTGAATCATCAGTGTTCTGTTGTGTTGTGAAATGTTTACCTCCCCAACACAAAACCACCATGATCCATATCTATCAATTTTGGTATCATTTTTGCCATTCTTTTAGCCATTATAGAAATAAACACTTTATAATCATGGTTTAGTATTGAAACAGGCCTTTATGATGCTGGATCCGATGGATCTTTACCCTCTTTAGGTGTTACTGTTACCACCACCTTTTTCCGGGATGCTGGTACTTCTCCTCTTAAAATGCTGTTAAATCCTTCCTGATCTTTTATCAGTTTTTCCTGTCTAGCTTCCAGACTTCCACAAGAATACCATCTATTCTTGGGGACTTTCCTGTAGATTGGTTATACATAGCCATTTGTATCTCATCTCTTTCTATCCTACCTGTTAGTAATTGAGCCTCCTCTACCTCTAACTTTGGCATATTTAATTCTTCCGTAAAATTTCCATTTGTACCTTTTCCTGATTTCCATATTTCTCTGCTTTATGCAAACTTTCATAACATTTCTGAAATATTTCTAATACTTCTGCAAGATCTCTTTATCTTTCTTGTTATAGGCTCCCTAAGCTTGGTGACAACCCTTTCCACTTTCTGTTGCTTGAGTTGTTGTGCTAAAATATTTTGTGCTCTAGAATTATTGTCAAAAAACAGTTGTTTAACAGCAATCTTTCCAAATTTATGCTAATTATCTAGGTAATCCCTTAGTTTCTGTTTAGCATTCTGCAGTTGCTTCTTTTCTTGTTCTGAGAGATTCCCTGTATTTTGCAATACTTTAACATTTGTCATTCCTTCTAAATAATTATTGTTACTTCTTAACCATATCTCCCTTTCCTTTATTTCCAGCCTACTTTTAAACGCCACTTGAATTTTATCCCACTCCCTAGCTATATTTTCAGAAAAAAATTCTATCTTCTCTAGTAGCTCCTGAATTAATTCCAAAACCTATTCCTTAAATTCCTCTCTTTTCAACCGATAGTAATCTCAGGTGAGTTTGATCAAAACACAAAACATTGAACAAACTCATCATCATTACTATTAATCATCACCAAAATCATTGAAAAAATTAGTTGCAACTGTAAACCAATACATTACATTTGAGATTACCAAAAGTAAATCAAAAAACAACTTTTACCTCACACCTTCAGAAATTAAATATACTAACTCCAGGGTTGCACAAACTCTGTGAAAGGGCAGAAAGTTTTGTATTATTTTAACATTCAAGCTAATGAACTTTGAATGTTACATAATTCAACAAACTGAACCACTGAAAAAACACCAGCATTTCAGCACATGTTAAAATGTGTGTAGCATTAACTCATAAAACACTCACAGTAGTACCATGAGGGTTATGCCAGGATTTGTTAGAGTTCTAGTTTCGTTATATGTCCTGAATATGGAACCATTTTGCTAACGGTGATATTTTCTTATTGGCTAGTTGTGATCAGTGTTGTATTTTGTTTTTATTATTTAAATTCTAATATGTTTTTTATTTAACAATAAATTTAATTTCTAAGAGATTGATGTAGGTAGATATTTTTTGGGGTTCACTGTATCCTTGTATTTTGTATGTACAGTATGCAACATTATTTTAAGTTGGAATGATGTATGTACGGAATGCAACATTATTTTTATTTGGAATGACTGGGCGAAGTGATACGTTTTACTGTTTGCAACTGTAATATTTTTTTTTTTGTCTAGGTGATTTTTGACCCCATCCCTGCTGACCACGAAGCTTCCCTTCAGTCAGATAGTGTCTATTCATTCCTCAGTTCAGGAGATTTCTCCTGAAACTCAGGTGAGATTAGTCAGAGAAAGGTGCCGTCTTTCAGACAGCCTTATGGATGTCTCATGCTCTCCCCATATTCCAAGCAGAGAGAGAGTTTTTGGATGGCCTAACTCTGTCCCTGGCATGAAAACATGAAACCACATCACTTTACGAATTCGCAACACCTTCCTCTTGCAAGTTCACACTTACTCACAGTCGTTGTGTAGGCCACTACCTATTGGTGGTTTGATAAGCCTAACATACAATTCAACCATCCTCCTCTGTCCTCTGAGTGATAATTGTAGTGTATATATTTCTGTCCCTTGCCTACCCCAAGGATGGGACCCACCCATCCTCTTTTCCAGTTCTGTCAAGTGCCCAAGCTGCTAGCCACCCTCAGATTGTCTAGGCTGTAGCCAGGGCATTATCCGTTTGTGCTACCTGTACTGGATTTTTTAAGTTGTCTATTTTATAGTATCTATAGATTTGGGTTTTGGAAGTTGTTTTCAAGAAACTAGGGTAGTTATCTTTTTTTGTGTGTGTATGTACGGAATATGAAATTTTACTTTTTTTCCTGTTTATTTTTGCCCCCCATGTCTGATGACTGTCAAGCCCACCAGTTAACAGACTCAGCCCATTTGTCCCTCTTTGCAAAGTATGTTTGCTGAGTATCACAAAGAGGTGAGAGCCACCCAGGGAAAGCTATTGTGCAGACAACTATGAGGGTTGCTTGTGCCGTTGCTGGCATCTTGGCAACTGAGAAGAGTATGTTATGGCCCTAACCCCACCTATAGGTTCATAAGTGTGTACTAAGCTAATGGCCCTGGAGCCTATATAAGCCTAGCCCAAGAAGATTTCCTGGCATCATGCCACCCAAAGTTAGTTCCCAGTGCCCCTGTTAAGCAAGGCCACTGAAGTGATCCCCGAGGTGAACTTTTTATTGCCCACCCACTCATCAAGATTTCTCTTAAAGAGGGCCAGTGAAGTGCTCTGCTTGACATGAATGGGAAGTTTTTCCCAGAGTATGGGAACTCTCTGAGATAGGAACTTGTCCCTCCAGCATGTTCTGTTTATTGTGGTAATGAGGTTAAAGTCCCTGAAGTGTGTGGCATGGAGGGATTGGCATTTCTTTAGGTGTGGCATATCTAGCAGCTCTGGGTCAGACATGGCTTTGTAGGTCAAGCAGAGATCACTTCTAAGTAGACGATAAGAGACAGAGTATAGCTTGAGTTTTTTGAGTCTATTCATATAGGGCATGTGTCTAAGGCCTAAGATCCTGTTATTGAGGTATTTTTGTGGCCTTTCCAGTTGTTGTAGGTGTCTAGTAGGTACATAAAAAATGGGGCATTGTATTCTATAATAGGTCTAATGAGGGACGAGTAGAGAGGGATTATGACCTCTTTCTTCCTGGATGAGAAACCTTTTGAAATGAGATGTGCCACATAGAAGGACTTTCTGACTACAGTGGCAATGTGGTTATCAAAGGAGAGGTTGCTGTCAACCTGTGTCCCCAGGTCTCTTATCACACCATCAGTGTTTAGTGGACTACCGCCTATGTGGTAGTTCATGGGCACTGAATTTTTTCCAAAGGGAATGATAATGCACTTTTTGGCATTGAGCTTAAGGCCATGGTTCCGGCACCAGTCACTGGTGTCAGTGAGGCCTTTTTGTAGAATGTCTACATCAGTTGGAGAATCAGTAATGGCTCCCAGTTTGCAATCATCTGCGAACTTGGTCAGCCAGAGTCCCTTTGTGTTGGCTTGAACATCAGAGAAGTAAATACCAAACAGGAGAGGACCTAGGACCGATCCCTGTGGGGCACCAATTGTAACTGGTCGGTAGTCAGATTTGAAGACCGCTACTTTCATAGTGTGGGTTCTATCAGTGAGCCAGTTGGCAACCCATCTTATTACATCGGAGTTTATGCCTAGTTTAATGAGTCTATCTATGATTCCTGAGTGAGGGATGGTGTCGAAGGCCTTGACAAGATCTAGGTAGGCTGTGTGAACTATCTTGCCATCATCCACAGCTCTGGTGACAGACTCAAAGAAGTCTATCAGGTTGATCAGGCATGATCTGCCTTTCACAAACCCATACTGCGTGGGTTCCAGAGTTTGGAGATTCCGTATGTCCTTATTTATAAGGTCTATGATGATGTGCTCCATAGCCTTACATATCAGACTCATCAGACTAATGGGGTGGTAGTTTCCAGAGTCTGTAGTCGCTCCCCCTTTGTGGAGTGGGATGACCGTAGCAGTACGCCATTCAGTAGGAACAAAGCCTGAAATGAGGCTATGATTGAACAGGGTACTCAGGTGTGGTGCCAGTGCAGTTTGTAATTCATGTAGAACACAGACAGGGATATTATCAGGTCCCATGGAAGCTGTATTCTTGGCTTTGGACAGTGTGGTTTTTACCTGTGTAGCCAGGATAATAGGGACTTGGCATTCCTCAGGTATTGTGATAGGCCCTTTAGGGGGTGAAAAGGGAGTAAAGTTTGCACTGAACCTGTCAGTCAATATGTTGGCAATATCAGTTGGTTCTGTATATGTATTGCCATTGTGCTGTAACTCAGAGCAGATCTGAGTATTGCCATGTAGATTCTTGACATAACTATAGAATGCCTTGTGGTTGTCTTTTGAATCTGTAGCAATGTTGTTTTCATAGCTAGCATTAGAGTATTTGATGATGGATCTCAGTTTTTTGCTGAGGCTAACAAAGGAGATTTTCCAGTTTTGGGACTTCACCCTTTTCTGCAATAGTTTTTTTCCTTCTGTTGTAGAGTTTTATGGCAGGGGACCAACAGATTGGCTTCCTTTTTTTGGAGGAGAGCATCTTTGTTCTGTTTGGTATGGCCCGTTCCATGCACTTGTGTATGTGCTCATACAGTGCATTGGTGTATGATTCAGCAGTCATGTATCTTTTTTCTATTTGCATGGGTGTCATGAAAGTTAGCCACCTCTGTTTTTAGAAGCCCAAAATTGGCTTTAGAGAAGTTTTTTATGGTGGTCCCCTGTAGGGGGGATGAGGATGGGATGTGGATATTCATGGTGATTAGCTTGTGGTCAGATCTGACCAGGGAGGAGTTGATTACTGGTATAGAGCAACGGTCACCCATGTTAATGACCAGGTCAAGGATGTTTCTACCCCTGATGGGGGTAAGAATGAGTTGGTCCAGGGCATTGGAATTAATGAATTCCAGAAAACGTTGAGCAAATGTGCTGATACATGAGCAATTTTCCCAGTTAATGGAGGGGTAGTTAAAGTCTCCCAGTATAAAGGTGTTGGGTTGTACCCTAATATTTTCCCGTGTGTTTAGGAATATGGAGTGGAGACACCACTGCCTTTAGTGTTTCGGTCCAGGTTTAGGGGCCGAAAAGTGTGGTAAGAATTATAGCCTGGTAGTGCTGGGGTGCTGTCTGGAGCCTTGAACCAGGTCTCGGTCACTGCACAGATGTTGATGTTCTCCATTTTAAGGAGTACTTCCAGCGAGTGCATTTTGAGATTTAAACTTCTAGCATTGAATAGCGTAACTTTCAGATTTCGTTTGCTTGTAGCTGCTATGGTGGTAATTTTGTTTTAGAACATTGCCTAAAAAAGGCACTATAGGGATGGCAAGAGCCTTGGCCAGTGTCCGGAATCCCTGGGGTGACAGGTGCAGGCCATCTCTAGCAAAGCATCAAGGTTTGTCGATCATGTCATCCCAGGCAGATACCGGATCCCCTTAGAATGATACCAGAAACTTAGCCAGTTGTTGAAGTCAATCATTTTCTGCTTGTACTGTTGTATCATTCTGGGTGACGGTAGGATGCTACTCAGAGCTAGGGTCATATCTGTCTGGGCTACAAGATCAGAGAGCTCCTCTATGTTTCTTTTCATGTAGTCCAGGGAGGTACATCTCAGGTCATTCACACCAGCATGGACAATGACAAAGTCATATTTGTACCTGTTGAGGAGTGACCTATCTGCATGCGTTATGTGGCGGATCCTGGCACCCGACAGGCAGCTGACCATAACTTTCTCCTTATCCAACGTAGTGAGTGAGACATCATTGTGGCTTACTATTAAGTCACCTGTGACTAGTGTATTGGGTAAGTTGTTTTCCTTATGGGATTTGGTTGAGTGGCACACCGTTTATGTGAGCTATGCGTCTCGTGGTTTGTGCTGGGATGTGGTGGTTGTTTGTGTTTCTGCCTCCGAGGTCTCTGTTGTTTTGGCACATTTTATTGACACCCTCAGCGAAAGTAGGTGTGTGTGTTTTGTGTTACTATGTGAGGGTTGTGGTGGTGTATGTTCTGGAGGGCTATGTGTTGAATGTGGTGTGGTGCAGGTATTATCCTTCTCCTCTTGACTGGCTAATCCAGTCTTGGCTGGAGAGTGCTTGGCTTCCAGTTTGGTTATATATGTGCATCTCTCACAAGTCATAGTGTTGGAAGGTAAGAGGAGGGGGTTGTCTGTGTACATGAGGCAATTGCTACACTGCCTCAGGATGCCCAAGTTCACCAGGCTAACAGGAGAAAGCACAGGGAACTGTCCTTTAGACATGCCTGGATATGAGCTCATTATATTAAGTACTGAAGCCTTTTATAGGAAAAATGTCACTCAAAGTGTCTGCGTCTGTGCAGAGCATTGCCAAACACTCAAGGGGAAACCAATACGTAGACTCTGAAAATTTAAGAATGAAGTATTTAGGCAGATATTCTGAAGTTAGGAAGAAATCAAGCAGTAGTTACTGAAAATAAAGAATTAGCTTGTCAAAAATGACGAAAAGAGGGGAGTCACATGAATGGCTACTGCCTGGCTACTACTAATGCTGGTCTCAGCACAACTTCACTCTGTTGGGATACAATACTCCTTTGCTTCTTCTCTCACCAGAAGCAAAATATTAGCACCAATCCCAAGAAGAGAATCAGGCCACAGCCTGTTTGGTGATCCACAGTCTTGTCCCAGATGATGCAAGGGTCTGCAGGCTTGTAGCCTTTTTCTGGTAGATGCCTCGAATATCAACCAGACCAATCAGATATGTTAAGCACATACACTCACTCTCCAACCAGAAACAGTCAGGAATCAAAGCACTCTGCTCCAACTCTCACCAGGATCAGCATATAAGCACAGATTCCAAGATGTCACCTATACAGCAGTTATTAAGCTTTCAGGTGATCAGCACTCTCCAGAAAATAATGTTACTGCACTGCTCCTCTCACCGGGAGAAAACAGAAGCACTAATCCCAAGATGACTACTGAGAGGCAGAATGTGGGCTCTCCAATAAGTGGTGGTCTTGCATTAGATGCTTAAAGGTAAGATGGAAAAAAATGTGTTTATCCTAAACACTGCAGTGTGCACTAGAGGAGTTAGATGTGAAAGTAGGTAACTTAAGATGTAATGGGATCCTATCTCACCTACATTCATAACAGATGGGTTCGGAGCCGATCCATCGGCTCCGACTCGGCAACTAATACACTAGCACAAAGTCTCTCATTGGCTGGGCTACTCCCTATCCCAGGATGCACTACACCTGCTTCCCCAGATCTCATTTGCCGCTTTACAAGCTGGACGTGGTCTCGACTTGGCTGGAGCTAAGTGGTTCTTTTTTACCTTTATTGGTCTTTGACCTTGGGGTTTTTGTCTATATTAACCAAACAGCTGTTTTAACAGCTATTCCTTACTATTTTATATATTTTGTGTGTTTGAGTGTCTTCTGGTACTTTATTCTTTTCAGTCGGGCAAGGCCCGTTTAAGTTAGAGGGCCTTTGCCCTACCTTTGAGTGCTGTTCAGACTTAATTAACTTTTTTGGTTAATTGTTTTTCGGGCCAAGCCCGTTTAAATTAGAGGGCTTTGGGCCGTTGAACTTGTTTTGTCTGTGACTGTTTGTTGTGAGGTAAATTTTTTTCCTCAGTACTCACGCCAGTGTGTCTCGCGCTCTTCAGTTGGCGCAATTTTGTTTATAGTGCTTACTTGTTGTTGTAAAGTCAGGCTTTAAAAAACTTACTTGTTGAAGGGCCTGTATTATGTCTACGGAGCAAAAGTCAGGCTTTAAAAAATGCACTCGGTGCAGTTATAAAATGTCCATTACAGACAGCCATTCAGTCTGTGTTTATTGTTTGGGGCCGAAACATCTGCAAGAGACTTGTAGCATCTGTCATGCGTTCTCCTCTAGAGTTCTTCAAGAACGCAAGAACAAGCTAATTTTGAAAGGGCTTATTAAACCTTCTTTTGAGGAAGCCTTAGATCCACCTGTTGCTTCCAAAAAGAAAAGATCGTCGGCTCCGACAAGTCCGTCGGAGCCGTCTACTAAAAAGCCAAAATTGACTTCTTCTTCCTCGGCTCCACTGACTTCGGGGCCGAGGGTCGAAGGGTCTGCCTCGATACATCCTGCCTCGGCTCCATTGGTTTCGGAGCCGCAGGTTGGAGTATCGAGAGGTGAATCACCTCCATCGGTTCCAGTGGCTTCGGAGCCGGTGGAGGTGTGCAGCTCAGACTCTTCCCCCTCGGCTCCGAAGAAAGCTCCGTCGGCGCCGATGGTGGTCCATGCTGTGGTGGAACCGGCACCGATAGCGTTGGAGCCGTTTCGGAGCCAGTCCCCTTCTCTCTCGGAGCCGAGAGGAAAGTCTTCTCGATTGTCTACCTCCTCTAAATCATCGAGACTCTCTGATTCGGACCTGGATAGGGTGATACAGAGGCTATTCCAATCTCCAGTTTTTACTAAATTGGTCTCGGCTCCAGCACAGTTAGCTTCAGAGCCGATCCCCCCTCCAACACATTCGATTCCTTCTCTAACCTCCTCGGAGCCGTTGGAGTCGGTGGTGGTGGAGCAAAGCGGAGCCTTACGGTCGGAGCAGAGACCCCTTCGAGGTCTCTCGGTTCCGACTGTGCTTCCTACCCTGTCCTCCGGTTCAGGGTTTGGTACTGCGACCTCTTCAGCCGGGCCCGAGGGGAACACTTTGGGATTGGGTGCTTCGGTGCCTAGTCTTCCTCTCGGAGCATCGGCTGCTGGAATTCCCAGTGCCATCGTGGCCTCTAGACCAGTGACCTCCTTGGATTCTGGAGGTCCGGCCTTTGAGGCCATGAGGAGCACGCTGGCCATGCCTTTGCCGGTTCAGCAAGATTCTACCTCACCGTCCCTAGATTTGGAGACTGGTGCCTCTGTTGTGTTGCAGCTCCTGGGCAGCGGGGCCCCAGGGCCTGAGGATACCCCCATCGGGGGTTCCCTTCTTCTGGGTGGTCCGTCCGAAACTGCTTCGGACGAACCCCCACGGAAGAAATTGTGTAAGAGGAAGCACGTAGACTCCCAAGATGAGTCTGTTACATCGGATACTGACCTCGATGACGCAGAAGGGTCCCCCAAATCATCTTCGGATGATATCTCCTTCTCAGATATCTTGGAGATTCTGAGACAGAGAGGTGACTGGCAAGCCAAAACCCCTTCAGCTGAGGAGTCAGTCTTCCTCAAGGCCTTTGGGGCCCAGCCTTCCGCCTCCTGGGTGTCTCCGCCCTTCGATGAACTCCTTGATTTGGTTTCTCGAAGGGCGTGAGAACACCCTGATTCTGTGGAACCGGTGCCTGCGAGGCCCAATAAGTTTTTGTCAGCCCCCCCCCGAAGGAATTTCTCACAAAGGGTGTGCCTGTAGATGCTTTGGTGGTGGCTTCTGCCACACAGCAGGACGTGGCAGAGGCTTCAACGTCTGTTCATCCTCCTAATAAGGATTCCAGGAGCATGGATAGGTACGGGAAGCATACCCTGTCTTCAGCGGCCTTTACCTTACGGTCGCTGAACTACTTATGTCATTTTACTAGGCTCCAAAGGGATCTCCTCAAAGAGCTAAATGACTCCCTTGTTGGTAATCTACCTGAGGCACTGGCCCCGACTGTTGGCGCCCAGATGACTACCCTGTTTTCTATTGTTAACTCGTCCATGAGGCTCATTTCCTATGCGGCCGAAGGGGCGAGTAGAGCAGCGGGAACAGGCGTTGCCCTCAGGAGACATGCCTGGTTACGCTTGTGTTCGTTTGCGGAGGCCTTCAAGTCTTCCTTCGCCGACGCCCCCTTTGATGGGTCATCTTTGTTTGGACCCAAGGTGAAGGACACACTAACTCGGTGCGAGCAGGAGGGCAAGACTTTGACTGCCGTTGGGGCCCGATTTTCCGCTCCTTCTAGGCCTTACCCCAAGGCTCAGAGAGGAGGGAAAATGTGGTTTAGAAAATCTCAGAAGTCTTTCCCTACTCCACCCAGTGATTCCCCCTCCAGAGGCAGGGGAGGGGGAAATTCTGGAAGACGCCGCCCCAGAGGTGGCAGAGGCCCCCGTAACTCTGGAGACCACGATTCCTTTTGTGGTTCTTCATACAACCAGCGTCCCTGAGTTGTTGCCCGACTGTGCATCTCGGAGCCAGTCGGGGGTCGATTTGCGGCGCACCCACAAGCTTGGGAATCCATAACAAGCGATCAGTGGGTGCTTCGCATTATTACCGGAGGATACATCATCCCCTTCAACAAACCCCCCCCTTCTTTAAGGGAAATCCCGGACGTACCACCCAGTCAGCGGGATCAGGCAGCATTAGAGGTTTCAAAGCTGCTAGAAAAAGGAGCCATCCAGCCTGTCCCCATCGACCAGATCGGATTAGGAACTTACTCAAGATTATTTTTGGTACCAAAAAAGACAGGGGACTTCAGGCCCATTTTGGACCTCAGTTCATTGAATCGTTTTGTAAAAAAGTCCAAATTCCGAATGGTCACTTTTCAATCTATTCTTCCTTTGCTGGAAAAAGATGCATGGATGTGCTCCATAGATCTCCAGGACGCTTACTATCACATTCCGATAGCTCAAGAGTCCAGGAGACACTTACGCTTCTGCCTCGGAGTCAGTCATTTCCAATTCCGAGCACTGCCCTTTGGTCTCACCACAGCCCCCAGGGTGTTCACCAAGTGCCTGGCAGTGGTAACTGCTCACCTGAGAAGTCTGGGATTCCAAGTGTTTCCATATCTAGATGACTGGCTCCTTACTGCCACCTCCGAGCATCTACTATTCCAGGCGCTCAGCGCCACGTTCACCTTGGGCCGTTTCTTAGGGATTACGTTCAATTTGCAAAAATCTGTACTACAGCCATCTCAGCGTATTACTTTTATAGGTGCAGACTTAGACACAAAAAGAATGTGCGCCCTTTTACCGGCAGCAAGAATTCAGGTCCTACAAGATCAAGTCAAATCCTGTCTTCCCCTACTAAGAGCCCCGGCCCATCGGATTCTACAACTGTTGGGTTCGATGGCGTCAACCATACTTTTAGTTCCCTTGGCCAGACTTCACATGCGAATTTTACAATGGCTACTGTCGGTTCAATGGTCTTATCAGGAACTTCCCTTGAACCATTTAATCATGATCACGGAAAGTTGCCGCCGAGATCTGCGTTGGTGGCTTCTCCAATCCAATCTCGACCAGGGGCGACCCTTTATACCTCAATGTCCCGTTGCCACTGTGACTATGGACGCCTCCCAGGTAGAGTGGGGGGGTCATTACCTGGACAGGTCGGTCCAAGGCACATGGCAGATCCAGGAAACGCATTTGCATATCAATGTCCTGGAGATGAGAGCGGTACTCTTGGTACTCCAAGCTCTCCATCACGCTCTCCCACAAGGCCCGATTGCTATCCTATCCGACAACATGTCGGTGGTGTGGTACATAAACAAGCAAGGTGGAACCAGGTCTTACCCTCTGTGCAGAGAAGCCATGAGACTTTGGCACTGGGCAGTAGCTACCAACCGCTTTCTAATGGCAACGCACATACCGGGGAAATCCAATGTGATTGCGGACAGATTAAGCAGGACCATTCTTTTACCCCACGAGTGGTCCCTCAACCAGAGAGTAACTGCGAAAATCTTCGACAGATGGGGTCTCTCTTGCTGCGACCTGTTTGCCAGCCCTCACAATGTGAAATGCAGAGAGTTCTTCACGCTGTTCCCTTCTCAGGGACAGATTCCCAGGGACGCTCTGACCCACATTTGGCCCCCCGGTCTTCTCGCCTTCCCCGTTCCCCTCCTACCGAGGGTGATACAGAAGGCCATTTACCTGGAGAGCGAGATGATTTTGATTGCCCCGCACTGGCCTCGTCAAGTTTGGTTCCCTTTCCTACAGAGGCATGCGATAGAAGGTCCATGGTTTCTGGATCCGGTGCCAGACCTGCTGACTCATCAGTCAGGACGGCTTCACCCGTCTCTCAGGTCCTTGAAGTTGGCAGCATGGTTACTCCACTTCCATCCTTAGTCCGAGACAATGCTCTTTCTCCAGACATGGTCCACATATTGTCTTCTTCTCATAAACCTTCCACTATCAAACTTTATTCCAGCAAATGGAAAAGGTTTGCCTTCTGGGCTCAGGAATGGGGTATAGACCCTCTCACTGCACCAGTATCGGAGGTTCTGAATTTTCTGGCCTCCCTTTTTCAGTTGGGCTCTTCAGTTTCTACCATTAAGGTTCAGCTAGCGGCGATCTCTAATTTTCATGCCTCATTTGAACCTTCATTGATGTCTCACAAACTTTGTAAGGCTTTCCTTAAAGGTGCGTGGCTCCTTAGGCCTCCATTATCTCATCCTGTCCCCCCTTGGGACTTGAATATGGTTCTTGCTGCCCTAACTGCCCATCCTTTCGAACCAGCTGCTACCTGTGATTTAAAATTTCTGTCTTGGAAAACGGCCTTTTTAGTGGCCTTAACTTCTGCCAGGCGAGTTTCAGAACTTCAAGCTCTTTGTTCTGATCCTCCCTATTTGATTTTTCACAAGCATAGAGTTTCATTGAAATTAAACCCTTCCTTTATACCAAAGGTGGCCTCCTCTTTCTGTATTCAACAAACTATAGAACTCCCTGTGTTTTTCCCAGAATTCTCTAATAACGCAGAATATACCTTGCATCAATTGGACGTACATAGACAACTGCGTTTTTACTTGAATAGAACCACTCACGCGGAAATCAAATCAATTGTTTGTTTCCTTTGCAATGAACAAATTGGGTCAACCAGTAACAAAAACCTCCATCGCTAAATGGATTAAAGATTGTATCATTTTTATTTATTCACAGGCTAACAAAGAGCTTCCCTTTCCAGTCAAGGCTCATTCTACCAGGGCAATGGCTACTTCTGTAGCTTTTCACTCCAAATTATCAATAGATGATATTTGTGCTGCGGCAACCTGGAATTCTCCGCACACTTTCATTTCTCATTACAAATTGGATGTGGTTTCTCGAGGCAGGGCTTCCTTTGGTTCCACAGTTCTCAGGAGTGTTTTCCAATGAGCCACCTGGGATTTAGGTGCTAGGGACGCTGTCCCATCTGTTATGAATGTAGGTGAGATAGGATCCCATTACATCTTTTAGTTATGTACTTACCATAACTTCGGATGTATGGGATCCATCTTGCCTACATTCATAAGTACCCACCCTCCTTCCCCCTTCCATTCGGATTTAGAGGAGCTGTAGTCCCATTTTGTGATCTTTCTTGAAGAACTTTAGTTGGTTATAGTGACTACTAGTTTTTCTGTGTTTGCATGGATGTATGAAAGCGAACAAACAAGATCTGGGGAAGCAGGTGTAGTGCATCCTGGGATAGGGAGTAGCCCAGCCAATGAGAGACTTCGTGCTAGTGTATTAGTTGCCGAGTCGTTGCCGATGGATCGGCTCCGAACCCATCTGTTATGAATGTAGGCGAGATGGATCCCATACATCCGAAGTTATGGTAAGTACATAACTAAAAGTTTTACCTGTCTAAAAAGTTAGGTTTTAGTGGGAAGTCACTATTTTTAAAACACCAAGATAGATTGAAAGGGGGTGGTCACTTTTTTATTCTGGTACTGTGGAATACAGTAGGATGGTCAATAAATTTAAATAGCTGAAGGGGAGTGAATTCACAAAATGATAATTTTGTGCTTACTCACACCAACCAGTAAAAGCAGAGAGGAAATGAGATATATGGTCAAATTAACATAAGGGGCAGGCAACCAGAAAGACAGTGGTGTTTAAGCACACAACAGTAACTGGGTCGGATGGTAGGAAAAATTTCTGTCTGACTCACTAGAGACAAAGCTGTGTTGTCTTTTCAAGTTTTAATATGCAGTTAAAAGCAGAATACAGGTAAAACACAGTGTAAAGAAAACAAATCACAGTATACAAAATAGAAAAAGGTAATAAAGTAATACAGAATACAACAAATAAAAAGCAAACTAACTTTTCCCTTAGCAAACTGTAGCAGAATCTGGGTGGTCATTTGAGCATGTGCGTCACCACAAGAACTGTCTGTGACCCTGAACTCTGTGAATGCACAGTCTGTGATATGAGGAGGCAAGGGCTACCTTCACTGATTTTGGTGACCACTGTCCATCTCCTGTTTGCAGCTGACTCATTTCTGTGGGCAAGTGCCTCCACTTATCTTGCTGCATCAGTGAGCTAGCTGGGAGCCACATTTTTCCCCATTCAGCCTGGGCACAACCATCTTCCTTGCCACCTCCATCAAGTACCTGAGCCACTACTTAAACTTTGGTTGCCCAAACTTTTGTTAGGGCTTTATCCCATCATACCATGGAGCTGGCTAAGTTTTACTATAGTTTTTAGCATGTAGCATTAAAATTGCAGGATTCGGATATTTTTAGTAGGATTGATGGCATGCTAGGAATATAAACAGATGTTTAATGATGAGCCAAGGATGTAACTAAACCTTGGATGTTGTAGCAAGAGTTTAGCTAAACAAAAATATCTACAAACTGCATCAAGTACTGTACTAACTATATGTTTTTATCGCACCATTTGCATTGGGTTTGCCATTAGGTTAAATTATAACTGTAAATAAGGGATTACATTCTGACTTTACCAGGATAACTTTTTTATACATTGTGTTTGTTTTGCATAGATGTATTGTACTGCACATGATGCTAATGATGTTCTTTAAAAAGTATTTTCTCTGTGAAATCAAGTTGTACAATACTGTTTGTTGTGTGCAGTTGTGATGTCTGGTAATGTGTATTATTTACTGTCTCTTACACAATACAGAAATAGATGGAGTTTGTTGTTTATGAGTATCAGGCTGCTGGTAAGTGTAGAATTAGCTAAACTCTGAATTCATTATGGAAAGCAGGTACCTAGGATCATATACAAAGTAAACAACATGTAGTATTTAAGTAATAACCGACAACGTGGTGTGGTATATTGAAGATTTACCCATGCTTGGTGTGGTTTAATCATGAGGACAAAGCCTGAGTGATTAAATAAAGCCAACCTTGGGTAAATTTAAATATAGCATAACCATGGAGTTGGTTATTGCTATTATACAATGACATTATTTAAGAAAAAATACTTATTTTCTTAAATAATGTCTTTGTATAACTGCCCATTACTGTTCTTCCGTGGCTGGTGGTATACTGCTCTGTTGTTTTGATGTACTGCGCATGCATATAGGACTTGTGTTCCCATGCATACCCAGTACATTAATGCTTTGAAAACGAAGCAACGGAGGAAAGAAAGGCTCCGTTTTTTTTTTTTTTTTTTTTTTTTTTTTTATTCTTTAAAAAAAAAAAAGTTTGGTCTACTTTAGGGGTAGGAGAGAGAGAGAGAGAGAGAGAGACTAGAGGAAATGCAAAGAAAATCAGGTATGTGTCTTTAGTTTTAAATAACGTAGATGATTCTGTTTGTATTTCCTCCATGCTGCCTCTCGGGTATGTCCGGAGTATGGACTATAGGTTTTTTTTTTTTTTTGTTTTTAATTTTTGTTTAAAAAAAATAAATAAATAAAAGTGACTGGGCCTTTTTCCTTTGGTATATTGTGGGATTTACAGCGGGCACACTGGTTGGGCTGGCTGTTAAGGATAGATATGCAGGTTGAATAGTACTGGCCATGGCTTGCAGTAGTGACACTAATTGTGATTAGAAGGCATTGTGTCCGTTCCAGTGGTTTGTTTGTCTGCCTGTGGCAATTGCACTTGTTAATATACTTTATGTTGGTCTTTTTGTGTGGTTTCTTGAAGGTTTGCTGTGTTTTTCGGGTATTTGGTGGTGATGTCCCTGCTTAACATGTTTTCGGTTTTCTAGTGTTGATTATGTGTGGGATTGTGTTTTTCAGAAAGTGATTCTTACTGGATTCTGTATTGCATTATCACTATTAGTTGGACTGAATACTGCTTGTGTGATTACATAACATGAGTGTTATCTTGTTCAACAGTGGACAGGTGTCATGCTAGTTATGTGCCAAACTGATGTTAACGGAATACTGTGCTCAGGAAAATTGCAGTCAGACCACCATCTAGGTCTAGAAGATGTGGGATAGAGAATTACGTGTGTGTGTGCACATATGCATTTGTGTGTATGTCTCTGTGTGCCTTGCTGAGACTGTTCCACTTCTGAATATCTAACATTTCTCCAAATCATGCAGTATTCCTTATCATACAGTTTTAATAAAATGGTTTTAAATGGTTAATGGACATTTTACTTAAACAGCTAAAGCAGGAATGTAATGCTGAGAAGCAGTAAAACATCTAACAGTTTGCAATTTATGAAAAAGTAACAAGGGTAATGTTTTGACATTTGACTATTAATAAAGTGCCTAACTCACTTATGTAAACCGTGTGTACTTGAAACAAATTGCACAGAAATGAAGTGCAAGAAAGGTTATAGCAAACTGCTGAAAACATTTGCTCAAAATCCAGTTTTCCATTCAGTAAAAACACTAGTGTTTTCAATTAAATGTATTCATCCTGAGCTTCCCTTTTCCTATTTTCTGTAAGAAAAGTATCTCTTATTTTTTATATTGAAGTTACAATTTAATTCAAAGTAGGTCTGTATCAGCATAGCATAAATCAAAGGACTGAACATGGAGGTTGTGTTTTACTTAAGGTTCAGCTGCTCATGCAGTCTTTGTTCATAGCTGAACACTTGTCTGTGTATGCGATTGTGAGAAACGTGGATACATAGTCTCTCCTCGGGATTCAGAAAGGGTCACCACCAGTAGTAGTAGTAAGACCTAGCATGAGCAGCCAACTACTGGCAGGTGCCCTTTCTGATTAAGTGACAGGTCAAGCTCAGAGATTCTATACAGTCTATATAGAATCACCATTGTTGTCTTTTTAAATTGGTCATGCTAAATGTAAAATGTTCCTGGTTTGCCCTTGTAATGTTGTGATAGTTCATGCAAGAGATTAAGGCTATGAGGTGTTAATAACCTACCAAATATAACTAAATAGATAAATATTATTGTTTGGATATTATGTCATTAATCTGTATTCGATTTTGTGCACAGAGTTTATTTTATAAAATAACAATCTTGATCAGTTCTTTTATTTGTGCCCATCCTAATATATGAATTTTGAATAGCCTTTTTATTTTTATATATAAACGTATGATACGTTATCTGTTCTGTGGTGATAAACTGTATAGTAAATTTTGTAGCAACACAATAGTATTATCTGTGGAGTGGAGTGGATCGTTGCTTACGTTAGCCTAATTAATGTTTAAAAGGTACATGCTGATTAGTTCCATTATCTGTTCTAGAATTTATTTCTGGAAATCTGCTACCACATCATATTTTTGGTCCAGTTTTCATAAAATTGTGGTTTTCTGACAAATTATTGACAAGTCATTAAAATTGAAGTTAGAAAATAATGATAGATATTTGAGTTTCAGATTCCATACCCTTCAGAAAATTCACACTAATGCAAGACCTACTATTTTACTAACTTTCTAAGTCTGTAAGAGCAATATTTAAAAAATGTCCTTATTTTTGGGCCTTTGTCCCACTTTTATTTTTGGCTTTGTCCAGATGTCTTGCTCTGAGGTTGAGAGTATGACAAATGTGTCAGGGCCATCACTGTCAGCCAGCGACATTTCAAATTGTGACATACTTGTTGTACCCCACTCCCCCATGTAGTGACTTTGGATGCCTTCAACAAGGCAAGGAGCAATTATGCAGTGTAAGTGTGCAGACAGAGTATCCCCCATCCAAGGTAGACACAAGTACAGGTGTGGCTTTTCATCTGTCCTTGATTTTGCAGAATGTTCTGATTTTCTGTCATATTTTTATATTGTTGATTTATGCTTATTATTCAGGAAATGCATGTTGTTTAGTGCCTGTTGCTCTGAGTTTAAGTAGCAATGCTTTAATGACCATCAGGTAAGCTTATCTGAGATTGTAAGATGCAAGTAAGCTTTAGTAAGCATGCTGTTAAAGAATTGTCAGCATTGAAAGCCTTTTTGTTGTTCTCATGCAGAGAATATTTACATAACTAGATAACGTACAAGTCTTTGGTATTGAAATGCATATGACAGTATTTGTAGTAAAGGACAGGATTACAGTATTTTCAGAAGCTCATTACATTTGTTGGAGACTTGCAGTTATCTTTGCAGGCTTTACCCGTAAACTAAACAGAATGCCAATCTATCATATGTGGTCCATAACTTGTGCAGTAATCCTTAAAGCAATTTATCTTGAGCTTGTTTCTTGTTCGCTGTTCATTTTACACTTTGATCATGTGTTCTCCATGAAACAAGTAGACAGTTGTCAGGCAGCAGGTCTTTTTTGGATAAGAAACATTTTTACAAGTGGAGGTATCGCAGAGATTGCTACTTTCAGCATGTTACTTGGTAATTTTATAAAGCTGAATATAAATTATAATTAGAACTGCAGTGCAAGGAGAAGTGGTTTAAGCTGAGTGCTACTTGCTTTTTTTTTTACACTTGATTTTGACTGGCATTCCAGTAATGTATTTAAAAAGCAATTTATTTTTTCATGCCTCACAACCTTTGTGTTTCCATCTAGATATTAAGTAAGTTGTTATGTAGCCAATGCATTGAAATATTTTTTTCTTCTGCACTTCATTTTGTCTTTATTGGACTCTCGTAATGACGGTTTGGCACCCAGGGCAGCGTATTTAATTAAAGTTCCAGTTGTTGTGGTTTTGAGCATAGCTCCACCCCTTTCTAGTTGGTCACACCCTTCCCATTGGCCCCACCCATTCAACTGTCTCTTGCAGCCCCCCTTTAATTTGAAGTCACCAGCCGCCACTGGAACCAAGGTGTTAGGAGCAAATAATTAGAGAGGGAAAGATAATACAGTGGAAAGTGCCCAGGAATTTATTTGTTCTGCAGGCTAGAGATTGCCTTCCCCATCAAGGATTGATATCCGAGTATAGGCAAAGCGAAAGAAATAGGGGGATCCTAAGTGAAACACCAGCACTAGTAGAATTTTTAATAGACTATAGAACAGAAACTGCTGTTAAAAAAGGGATATTTAGTACAGCATATAAAATACTGCGTGATAACTAAAATACTAAATCAGCGGAAGTTAGAAAGGATTGGGAAGAGACTTGATAAGCAATTCAGAAAGAAACAATGGGGGGATATATGTTGTTGTTGTTTGTCTTTTTGGCTTTTCCCGGTAGGGGTCGCCACAGCAGAATTCCGGTCCGCTAATGATTGGCATTTGATTTTTATGGTGCCGAGTTGCCAGCCCGATGCCCAACCTTCAGTGAAGGCACACCCATTCACGCATGTCTTTCGGAGGCCACTCGACCGCAGGAGGACATGCAGACTCCACACAGAAGGCACTCCAGCCGAGAATCGAACAAGAGAACCTCTTGCTGTGAGGCAACAACACTACCGCTGTATGACTCCTAAATATGCAATAAAGTCTAGATGATTTAGGATCTTTCCTTGTAAGTGTTTACATAGGTATTTTTAAACCACAAGTAGACTCCAAAAAAATTTTCCTCGGGTAGATAGCAAATGTTGGAGGTGTAATGGGGAAGAAAGAGTTAATTGGGAACGTATTTTTGGGAGATAATTAGTTGGCACACTTAAAAAAAAAAATTTCTGCAGATGACTCTATCGGAAGTATTGGCTGACCAAATTGGTATAACTAAGGAAATTATTGTTTGCACTATGATACAGAATTGGAATTGCCTAGATATAATAAGGCCTTGCTGAGTCTAATTATGGTGGCTGCTAAAAACGCAATTACTAGAAGATGGAAATCTAAGTCTAAATCAATTGTACTAGAAGTAATGAATATAGTAATAGGGAGAAAACAACTGGAAATTGAATCTTTAGAAAATGGTAAGAGCAAAATGCATAGAAAAATTGTGAATTATGGGAACATTGCATGTAGAATAATATTTTGGAGGAGGAATGAGATTTAAAAGAAGGCAGAATTTGAATGAGCTCTGTAATGTTTAATAATGACTGCATAGATTATAAGTGATTTATAATATTTTCAACTAAAAATATGTCAGTGTGGTTTGTTTTCATTTATATAAATGAGTGCCTATGTCATAAGTGATAATTTAATAAAGGTGTTTCTTGTTTAAACAAAGACATCTGTGGGGTTTCGTATGTTATAATATTCTACACTAATTACTCAGAAATCACTGCAGCCATTTTTACCTGCAGCAGATTAGTATTGTACTGTTTCCTCTTGATTTTATGTGAGATAATGACAAGATACACAGCTCCTGACTGATATGCATTTCTAAAATGCAAATAAATTCACATTTATTAACTTAACCTTTTATTATTGTTTTGATATTGATTTATTTTATTTTTAAGATTTGACTGGGAAAGGCATACTAACCTGGAGCTAGGTTGCAGAAGAGAACTTATTAGAAAGGGGGAAGTGCTGTCAAGCAGCACTAGCAAATGGTTGAAACTAATTTTACTTGAGCTGAGTTTAAACATTTTTCCGTATTTTGGTTAAAATAGTTATGTTGCCTCCACAAGTGCTGTCATAACATTAGCAAACAACTGAAATTGATTTCATCTGATTAAAAAATGTAAACCACATGGATGTAACGTATATAATTTCAGTCTTGATAAAGAAGTCAATGGCATTGCTTTCAGAAGTGCTGTTAAAAGCAGTAGCTGCCATTTGAAACTGATTTTACCTTAGGATAATTGAAACATTCTTGCTTTGTAGTTAGTTTATAGTTATCAAACCATACATTCAAGGCATAAGCAGTACACCATGCATTACACTGATATGTTTTATTGGCATCATTGACAGTTTCAGTGATGGTCTGCTTTGAATGTGACTATGACAAGCAGTAAAATAGTCATGGCCCCAGCTGTGGACTTCTGGTACAGTATAACATTCAAAGCATTTATTACTTGTAGTATCTCACCAGAAAATCTTTTTGATGTTTTTTCTTCTTAGCACAAAAGTCACTCTACTGAACCAGAGTGTTGTACATACATAAGCAACACAAAATAGAAAGGACCTCCCAAGCAAGTTCAAGTTTTCTAGCAAGCATGCCATGAGATGTAGTCAAAGTTGTAGCATTTGTGTCTGTCTAAAGCTAGGACACCCAATGGGACATTTGGGTTGGGCACTCACCTACTCTTAGCTCCTTTTCTTCTCTTTGTTACAGAGATTTTTTAACTAGTTTTTTAATTCTCCTGCACTCGTTCATGCATCGCAGAATAGTCTGAAACTTAGCAAATCACTTAGGCGATCAGGTAAGAGCAGAGGTGAAGCAAATCATATTTTTGTGGTAAGCATTGTGTTTGTCATTGTAGTGGTGCAGACCTTTAGCTGCTGTTTAAAAAGTTGGGATGCATTAATAAGATTGTTACAGTTTTTGCTTTTTAATATGAAAGTAACTATAATGTTGCCATGTGGTTAAAGTAACTAAATAGTCTCGCTTCATTTAAAGAATATGCCTTTGAATAAAGTATATTGATCTTCTCCTTTTCTTTCTCCCAACTGAGGTATTTTGTATGAGATTAAAAGAGTAGTGCTACTGGATGGACAGAGCCTATTTTGTGTCTGGGTCGTGAAGGACCATGTTCAGAGCCAGAAAGAGGCTGTAATGAAAACTTTGTTCCTCGTATCCAGTTTAAACAGCTCCTTTGAGTCTCAAGCAGAACAGTCGGCCATTAGTCTGGGAGAGGTGAGTATTTAAGGAGAAAATAGTACCACACTGACAACTTTGAACCATTTAGTTCCACTACTGGTCCAGTAATCAGTATTCACCGCCATACTTCTCAAGTGGCTCTTCTCAAAATATATCCCTGTTCGCTTTTAACATGTGTACTTTCATAATAAAACACAGAGGATTAAAGTTGCAAACTAATGCTAATATTAAAGTTAAAGACATCTTGCTTCTCATAAAGTTCCTCTTAATTTATTTTGTTAACTTTCTTAGTGAGTAAGTACAGAATTTGAAATGCATCCCTGATTTTGGAGACTGACATTGATTATTTTTGGTTTTGTTCTGATTCTTCATTTAAGAGGTTAAGAACTGTATTTGTCACTGTTCCACTTACACATCTATGTCAGTTGCACTAAGATCCCACAGGAACAAAACTTTTGTCCAGTAAGTTAATCACAGCTACCAGGTGTAGTCATTGTGCACTGTCCATTATTTGCCAAATATTTAATAGCAACTACTTTTCACCTTGTTAAAAATCTCAAGTTTTCTTCCTTTTGTTGTTGAAATATTTTTAGTGCTATGTTCTTTATCACTACATATTGTATTGCACTGCTGTAATCGTTTTCCTGTCGTTGCCATAATGCCTATATTTATCATCTTAGAATATTAACTAAGTTCTGTATAAAAACAGGACTACTCCTTGAAGGATGCTTGACAGAAGTGCATTTAGTTTGTGTCACTTTTGAGAGAAACTGTCAGTTGTTATGAAATAGCATCCCCATTGTCATCCCCACTGAATTACAGTCATCCATCCATCCATCCACATCCCCTTTTCCCAGTCGTTGCACATGGGGTTGTGGTGTATCTTCAACACCAACAACCATCTAGGGCCAATGTGCTCACCATCTGATGGCATAGGCTATAAATGCTTGCTGTTTTGTAGGCAGTAAGTACACTTGAAATGTACATGTTACTGTGATTCACCTTTTATCCAATTTTTAGAACTGGCATTGCAGATGGAATGCAGACTATCAAATGTTCATCATAACAATCACTAAGTATTGTCATTCCTTTTCCATTGGATTTAGCTGCAGGCAGATATCTTCCCTTCTGCTTTATGGCTGGAGTTTTCAGATGTATGACACTGAGAGTTGTTAGCACTTCTGTCCATCTGTCTCTTCCAAGGGAGTTCCCGAGAACAATAAATACCCACTTTGGGAAACTTCTGTACTTTGCCTGTGTCTGTCATTTATACAGTGTTTTCTTTTTTGAGTCTTCCTAATTTTTGGACATTTTTTCTGAGACCCATTACATCTTCAGAAAATACCACTGTCAAGGTGTACCTTTGGAAAGCCCATTCTGCCTTATACCTTTTTGCATGGGAAGAATCACCACATTTCATCCACTGAGCTTCTCGTGAATTTTTATTAAAAAAAGTTTGATCATGCTCATATCCTTCAGCCCTTTTTAAAGCAGAGAGAACATATGGCACTGGGACAAGGGATATAACCTTCTCCAGAAAGATGTACCTTGACCAGCAGACATAAGACAAGAATTAGCTCCTAAAAAGGAATGTAGATGCAGGATGATGGAGAAACCAAGAGGTAAGTAGTTAAACCAGTGATCAAGAAATATGAGCAATTAACAAAACTGCAAGTCCCACAGATGACTGACAGCATTGATCCTGGCGAGGCGTCGCTTTATTAGCCTCTATCTGACAGCATACTATGAGAATATACCCACCTCTCTTCGGCCTTCTGGAGACAGAGGGAGCATGTTATTCACCCTTAATCAGACTTACACAGATATTTTTCAATATTCAGGCCTGCTACTGACTTCCAGATGCACATGATGGATGCCAGCCCTTAACAGTTTGCATTTGTGTTGCATTATTTCTAGTGCACTGGACTGCAGAAGGCCAATGGTGGCATTAAGACATAGCTGCCAACGAAGTTCACATACTTCCAGGTGTTCTGGCACCAACCAACCATGGCCCCAGGTTTACATGATAACATTATTATTACTAGCATTTTAAAATTGAAAAAATATGGGTGCATTTTGTAACGTGTAATTACTGGTAATAACTTTTCTTAGAGTTTAACTGTTTTCTTGGTATACTGTGTTCAACAATATCATTTTAAGATGTTCTTAATATGTTTATGTTCATTAAGGGTTGTTTCTTTAAGAGTTTGATTCATTATAGTTAATTGGTTAATTGCTTTTTTAAGGAGTGTATATAAAGGTAAGTGTTTTTCTATTACATTGTTTTGAAGAAGTCCTATTATCAGCTGAGACGAAAGCGCTTAACCTGCTTCAATAAAGTTCTCACTTGGTTGGATTTTGGCTTTTACCTCTGTAAAAACTGATAAAGAAGGGTGAAGGCTGCCAGCCTAGCCAAATAGAATTTAATGCATAATTCTGGCATTTGTAAGTATAAATGTAAAATACAGGCTTGTTTCTTAAATGTAAAGAAATGCTGTTTCATCAAAGTGGCAACATTGCCCTCTGCTGTAAAGAAAACTAAGTGAAGCATTTCACATCTGTTCTTTGAAATTAAAATTATGTCTTGTATGTTCTTTTGATCTCCAGAGCTTGAGGTCATTATGTCTGGACTAGCACATTCTTTCTATTGTTTTAACTTAAGGAATAATTACTAGAGTGTACATGTTTAATGCCTTTTATTGTTGTAGCTTCCTGAGCAGGTGTTAGCTTGCTAAATAATGTAGCCTGTTGGCCTGGGAACCCCAGGCTAAGTGTCAAAGAAATGATGTAATGGAAACTAACTGAGAATGATGTAATCTGGGAGGGCCCAGCAGAAATGTTTGTTAGTGTTTTTAAAAACTATTACTCGGAGCGAGACTGTAAGCATTTTGATCTTGGACATTCAACTCAGCACTACCTTATGCTGTCTTTATTTAAGTAGTATGTTAGAACTGTGTTTTCTCCTAGAAGTAGCCAGGAATTATAAAAATTAGACTTAGTGTTTTTCTGTTATGTCAGAACTGTACTACTGAATTATTTTAAGTTTCTGTGTGATCTCTGAACTCTGAATAGCATTGTGGTGTAGTAGTATTATCTTGTGTTTTTAGTATTTATTATTAAATATTTTAAACCCTTTTCAACTGTGGCTGGTTTATGTAGAGATAAATTAAACTCTAGAGTACATTGCATGCTTATAAGTGATCCTGTACTAAGCCCTTCCAATAAGCCTTGATTGCTTAAGTTACACTACTATTGGATAATAATATTGCACAGTAATAATTGGACACCCTTTTAGGGGCCTTTTACTAGCTGATAAATATTAGCTGGTGGTGGCAGTAATTACTACCGTATAGTCTGGGTATAGAGGCACAGCTGAAGAATCTGTGTCAGCCTTTCCTAGGAGTGTCTGAAGTTTTATAAATACTTATCTCAAAGTGCGTGTGTGTGTATGTGTGTGTCAGCTACTTGGGCAGGGACATGAAGCACTGGTTGGACAGAGAGGGTACTGGAGGTTAGCTTGCCAGCTAGGCTGAGATCTGAACCCTGTAGCTGTGCCAGTGGGAAGTCTTATTGGGGACCTGGGCAGCAAGGGAGCAACCAGCCCCAGACTGACTGTGATCTCTGTGTGCTCTTAAGGGAAATTGCACTTTACTGTGTGTATTGGTTATCCTTTCCTCTCATATGAGACGCCCTCTCTGGTGTTAGTGGTGAGGATTGAGGCTCCTTGATTGCTGAGCCAGGGCACGGGCATCACAAACTCTTCCTTATCTATTTTTATTACTGTTGTGGACTGTCCTCTTTAAAAGAAAGAGATTCTTTTCCCCATCATTTTGAATTCAGAGCTAGATGTGGAGGATCTGTCTTTTTTGGCACAGATCTCCCTTTTCAATTACATTACTAATGATGATGAGAATCTGGAGGTGAGATGCTGAACCCTAAGAATGCACCTTCAGCCTACCTCCATAGCATGGAGGAATGAAACCGTGACTGTAACCAGATGACCGATCTTCATTTAGCATCACAGGTGCTGGAAGACACCCCCCCCCCCACCAGTTAAATGAATGGGTGAATTAGGTTAAGACAGAGTCACCATCGGGGGAGATGTAGAGAATAGGGGGAGTTCCAGACGGGTTTCTAAACGAGATCTCAGAGATTCACGAAAGGTATTCAGATGTCCTGGTTATGAATGAACCACGAGCAGCAGAGGTCCCCTGTTTAAAGTATTGAGGCATATAAGAAAGCACTTATTTCTCAACCATGCAACTCATGAAAGCCAGCAAGTTTTATATGGTTCAGGAATTATATAAATGCCTGCATAACAACCCTGTGGTAGACCCAACATTAGTATCCCTATACTGTGCTGGTGGGGTCCACGTTGTTTTCAGGCTTCAGCACCCACTGAGTGATAAGAAAAGTAGGACATTGGATTGATATAGCAAAAAAAGCATATCTTTCACTGTGGCTATTAGGCCCTTTAATTACTGGACACATATTATAGAGTACAAGGAGACATTATAAAATAATTTGAGGAGATGGCTGATGAGATCCTGATGAGGCTTTAAGGGACAGAATTTGCAGGTTGACTCAGACTCCTTTCAAAGCTGTGAAATGTGCATTTAAATGTGTTTACATTGCCACTAATGCAAGTGGTAGGGGCAGAGACAAACACTATTTTACACAGGCATGCATAACTAAGATTTTAACCCATAGCAGAGGATGTCAAAGGACAGTTAAGTGCATCTGGACAAACAACAGTTGTTTTGGCTTCCTTTTTAGGAAATTAAAAAAAATAATAATAAATAGAGGAAAAGAGAGAAGATTATGGAGCCAGTAAATACTTTTTCATTCAGCACTGCATAGGTAGAACAGAAATTATCCCACTGAACAATAGTTGTTTTACGGAAAGCAGGAAAGGAAGCCTCCTTGGGGAGAGAATGTAGCTGAGGGTGAGTGAGTCTCCTTATTCTCAGGAAAAGAACAGACAATATAGAACACACATTTCTTCTCTGTCATCTTCTTTCCCCTCCCCTTATCTTGGGAAAGATGCTTTCAGGAAAAAAAGTAAGTTTCAGCACTCTTCAAACAGATGGGTAGGGCAGAGTATAGCTGCAGGTTAGAAAACATTCTCTCCCTTCTAAGGAATGTCTCCTATCCTGTCAGACCAAGTAGAGGTAGCACAACCAGTTTTGATACATCTCTTACTGGGTGAAGCCATTCTATGAGTTCCAAAGGAAAGTGTTTTGGTCCAGACTGTTTCTTGTCTCAAAGATGGTCAACCCTCAGAGAGCATTTCTGGACTTAAAAGGCTAAATATTTTTTTGAAAATTAAAAATCAACAATGCTAACAATATGGGCAGTCTTTTATCTGCTTGCACAAGATGCAGCACTGGTGACCCTGGATATGAAAGATAACCTATTTGCATTTCCTTATCTGCAAGTCCACTTGCAGGTATTGCATTTCATATCAGGGTAAGAGTATTAACAGTTCACATTCTTGCCATTTTGTCTTCCCACTGCATCAGGAGTGCTCACCAAATGCTTAGCCCAAGTATTTGCTCACTTTAAGACCAGGGTGATTCATATTTACTGCTGTTAAAATGACTGCTTTATTCAGGTACCTCCCTAGAGAAGTTACAAATGACCCTGCAGTATGTACTGCCTTACTGGCTTTGGAACTTCTTGAAGCTGCAAGAATCCAGGGTGACATGTTTATCTTTGACGCTCTTCTTGGGAGCACGCCAGGCAGAACAATGGACAGGGTTGCGTTACTTGGGGGAAGTCCCCCAACTTATGCTTTTCTTTGTCCACTTGACCAAAAGAATGCATATTGCAACTCAAACCTTCCTTTTTTTTGTTTTTAAACACCTTTATTGAATTATCACTTGTGATATAGACAAATTTACATTATACAAAAGTAATCAAACTATTAACAAATTAACATAAACATTATAATTCACATATATTGCTATATATCATATAACCCAAGCAGCATTACATAAATTGTTCAGTTCCTGCCCTTTTTTTTTTAAACAAGAAACATCTTTGTTAAACCATCACTTACGACATAAGCAATCATACATTTATATAAAAAAAAAACACACCAACACAATCCTATTCAAGCAGTTTACATCACAAACCATACTGACACACTTCCAGTTGCAAACATTGTACATCACTTCTAATCTATCCAAACATTTTCATTCAAACATTACATAGCTCATTTAAGTCCTGCCTTCTTTTAAACCTCATTCCTCCTCGTATGTATAGCTCATTTAAGTCCTGCCTTCTTTTAAACCTCATTCCTCCTCGTATGTATAGCTCATTTAAGTCCTGCCTTCTTTTAAACCTCATTCCTCCTCATATGTATAGCTCATTTAAGTCCTGCCTTCTTTTAAACCTCATTCCTCCTCGTATGTATAGCTCATTTAAGTCCTGCCTTCTTTTAAACCTCATTCCTTTTCGTATGTATTGTTCAATTTCCATTTTTTTTTCCTATGTAGTTTGCTCCTACCCTTTTCTAAATATCTCAGTTCCAGTTGTTTTATCTCTGTTACTGTATTCACTACTTCTAATATAGTTGGTTTAGATTTTGATTTCCATTTTCCAGTAATTGTTTTTTTGGCAGCCACCGTAATGAGACACAGCAAGGCGTTACCATGTCTAGGGAATTCTGTATCACAGCTCAGAAAAATCTTGTCCCTTGCCACACCAATCCGCCCACCCAGCATCTCTGGCACTGCATCCCACAGGGAATCCTTAAAGCCCGCCAACCCATCGCATTCCCAGAAAATATGTTCCCTTTCTTCCCAGTCACACCTCCAACATTTGCTGTCTACCTGAGGAAAAATTATCTGGTGTCTACTTGGGGTATAAAAATATCTATGTAAACAGTTTAAGCAAAAATTCTAAATCTTCTAGATTTTGTTGCATGTTTGGGAGACATACATATATCCTCCCATTGCTTCTTTGTGAACTGCTTTTCCAGTCTCTCTTCCCAAACCTTTCTAACCTCCTGTCATTGATTCTTACAGTTGTCATGTAGTATTTTATATGCTCCAATGTAGCTCAAACATTACTGACGGGACTGGGCTACATGTTGTTCTCAGTCCTGCTGATGCCAATAGCCTAACTCTATATGGAAAAGATGAAGTGGTACTGCAGTAACATTGAGACTTAACACCATCACTCCTGAAGAATGTACTACCATTCCGTTCCATAGACAGGCAATTCATTTTATTGCCTCACCAGGTATTAGCAATCTCAGTGATGTCAATCAATGTTGAATCAATACTCAGACCTCCACTGAGTTTTTTTTTGTTTGTTTTGTTTTTTATTTCAGCTTCTTTCTGAAGTTTTCACTCAAAATATCAATCCTTATTTTCTATTTATAGCAGTTATTTATATCCCATTTTTTAGGCCACAGACTGAGTAGTATATACTGTTTGTTGTTTCCACAGTATTCACAACCCTTGAAAAGAGATATGTTAGATATGTCTTGGGTGGGGCACAATAATTAAGTAAGGTGGAGCGCAGCAGCAATAGGCAGACATATCACTGTAAAGGAAAGGAAATGAAACAACAGCTTCCATACTAGTCCTGTTGACATTCTTCAGAGCAGTTTCACATCCTTGAACTTTGAAAGTAGTCACAGGCTACACCACTGAGATATGATAAATAAACAAGCAGCAGGGCACTTATTCACTCTGTAGACTGGCCATGATATCCTCGGACCTGGTCTCTCAGCAAGGCCTGTATCCCATGGCCACAGATGTACCATCATAACAAAATTCCCCAAGTACAAGTTCAGCACTTCCTCCCTCAGTCTTCATGAATGAACAAGGAAAACTGCCAGGATCTAATGCATGTGTGGGAAGCCTCAGAAATGTATTGAATGTACTACCTTGTATATGTATGTTACTCACATAGAGTGTAGCAGGTATAGCATTATAGCTGTTAGCCTCAAGGTTACTAAACAGTAATTTCCAAAAATGAAAACGTGAGCTTCAGTAAAAGAGCTAGCTAGGGTGTTAACTGTAAATGGTAATTTCCAAAAAGGAAAACTTAAGCTTACGTAAAAGAGCTAGCTAGGGTGTAAGTTATGTGATACTTGTTTGGGTTTTCAGTAATGTAATGAACAAGAAGTAGCATTTGTGTCTACTTCTTTATTCAGCTATTCTGAACTTCTTGATAACTTTATCTTAGATTTAACAGAAAGATTATTTTAACATCAAAAAATGTCAAGGAAAATATGAAACTGTTGACAGTTTTTTGACCATGCTACATCTTTTGTTAAAACTTCCTTCTTAAAAGTTAGATGGGAGTGGGATTAGTTTGCAGGAATTAATTATGATAACAATGCAAACTAATAGTGTACAAAAAAATAAAACAGGCAGAAATCCTGGAAAAATAAAATGACACCAGCAACACCACCTCCAAGCACTTCCTCAGCAAGGTATATCTATAGTAATAATTAGTGACAGTTATGTTCCAGCACCTCTTTCTGCTTGTCCCTTCACCCAAACCACAAGCTAAGTGGGAGTCCATAATAGATCTCACAAAACTGAATGAACGTATAATGACAAAAATGTTCAAGATATTGATGGCACATAAATTTTCCTGTTTTGATGCAGGATGCAGCAGTGGTGATTATGAATTTGTAGGGATGCTTGTCTACACGTTAACATCCACAACGCTTTCAGACAGTTTTGTTGCAGGCTTCATGTGGCGATTGCCATTTCACCTCCTTGCCATTGGCCTTTTCTATGTATGATAGAGCTTTAGTCAAACTCCTTGCTCCAGTATCTAATAACTGCGGACTATGGATTTAATATTACTCTTACTTTATCAACTGGTGGATTAAAGTTAACTCTTAAGAGCGTATTGCCTGCAGTTCTTCATATTCAGTAGTACTTTCACAGTTTTGGTGTCTACCTTATTCAAAGATAAAGATTCAGGTCCACTCTCCTACCAGGCTGAGAGATTTTTTGGGGGTTATCCTGTATACTAGAGTGTTTATGATAAGGTTTTTCTCAAGACAGACTCATATAGCTGATACCAGCCTTTTTCTTTTTTTCGTGGTGCAGCGGCAGCGTTGTCGTCTCAAAACAAGAGGTTCTCCGGTTTGATTCTCGGCTGTGGTGCTTTCTGTGCGGAGTCTGCATGTCCTCCCTGCATTTGTGTGGATTTCCTCTGGGTGCTCTGGTTTCCTTCCACATTAAAAATACATGCATCTGGAGCATTTCTCCCCGGGCCTCCACTGAAAATTGGCTTTGTTCCAAGTCGGACTTTCCCAGTAAACAAATGTTAAATAAAATAAATAAATAAATAAAAATAAACATATTTACCTCTATACTTGTGGCCCCCTGGGTCAAATTACTGAAGAGGAATGTACAGTGGTATCTTCAAAGTCAGATTTTCTAGTATTGGAATCAGAGTTCCCAGAGTCTGAATCATCTTCTGTTATTGATACCAGTTCTTGTGAGTAAACTCCAGTGGTGGTTCAACCATTGCTGTCAACCAGTAACTGCATTTTGGTCTTGTCATTCCAAACTCCACAAGCACACTGCAGACTCGTTGGATTATGCTTGGGTAGCCTATGTCTAGAACATGTAAGTGAAAGGTCTCCATTCTCCATCTAAAACGGAATAATGCTTCAAACTCATACCAAACATCAGTACCAGTAGCAGCAGATGTAAAATATGATCACAGAAGATAAACCCACAGGCATGTTGTACTTCTCATTTTCCACTATCATTTAACATTGCCTGAATTGAATTAATTAATCATTTTATTGTAGTTCATTGTATAAATATTTATTACTATTGTTTTCCTGGAAAGTCCAAATAAGTAAAGAAACCCATTTTGAAGGGAGGCCCAGGGAGAAAAGCTCCCAACACAAAATGGACTGCTTCTTGCTTGTCTTTTTAGGTTGTGTGGTCTGTAAACACCTGTTCTTTTCGTCTTATGTTACTGGAGGTGTACTGTGTCCCCTGAAGACCAGCATGTTTAAATGAGTCTGCAAAACTCAATAATATGCTTAGTTTATAGGGCATACAGTGAAGACATATTCTTGTGTTTGTTATTGCAGTTATGCCTGTGGCAGAGTGATAGAATACGATTTTTGCAGAATGTTTTTTATTGCTCTGTTCTTAGTAAAATGGTATCTTAACTGGGGAAAATGTCCTGTCTTATACTAAATTCCATTAATCTGTAGTTCTGCCAAATTAAATGTATTTTTGTTGTTATAATAGGTGTTTAGCAGTGTATAAAAGCATTAAAATGCCCCCACAGTAGATCTATAAAAATAGTTTAAAATTTCAAGTCCACTTATTGTATTTCTTGTTCCTCTGTGTTGCCACAGGCTGTAAGAAGTGCAGCTCAGGCCAATGTTTCAGGAGTGCCCGAGGAGCTAGAAAAGTGGCGGGCTTGTGAAGGAGAATACTCAAAACAGTATACTACAGTGAGCCCCTTGGGAAATGGAGCATATGGGTTTGTCTGGAAAGCCCTGCATAAAGAAGATGAAACAGAGGTAAGGACTAACTGTTAAAGGATTTTACATAGGTTACAACAGTTGAACTTAGGAATGATCATATTAACATTTTTCATGCTTGATTTCTAGGCGTATGTAATTTAACACCACTCCCTTCACCCATCACTTCTGTTAGCTGTTACCACTAGGTCAACAGTAAAGATCCCAGCCATTGCCATTCCTTTTACTGTATGTTATCCTATGCCAAACCTAAAGAAAATAAAGGTAATGTAGCCTTTAATAAGTATATATTTTTTCAGTATTTAGGTAGCTAAAGTATACCATTTTTATTCCTTAAAACGGTGCAAGCAGAAACATAGTATTCTATTCCTTATGGTGAATACCATATTCTGTTGTCTGCAATTTAACTAATACTACTTGTAAGCGGGGCTGTTTCCCCTTAACTCTCACTTCCCTTTTCATAGTCAGAGTAAACTTTATTGTCATTCAGAAATCACACAAGTAAAAAAACTGAATAAAATTCCATGTCTCTGGACTCAATGTGCAGACAACATATAAACTATTTTCACAGACATTTAGACATATAATATCTAGCTATTACATCACAGACATGCAGGTAGACAGTCTAATACTGCATATAATTAGAAATACATTTAAACACTTTTCGCAGTGACCACTTACTTGCATGAGACGTTAGTATTGCACAGGTAACTTGGTTAAACAACTCATTCCCTCCAGTACAGCTCTTTTGAGTATTTACCTTTAACTCCTACTGGGTGAGGCCTGAGCCTTTTAAAAATGAAGTTATCACCTTACATTTCTAAGAAATACTCATTGACAGAGGTAAAATATCAATACAGTTGTATTTGCCATCATGTGTGCTTCAAAATAAAATATTCCAGTGCCTTGTATGTAGCATAGTTTTGGAATTATTAATGGAAATATAAACAAGCAACATTTGACGCCTAAAGGAGCAGTAGGAGGTAACTGCAGAAACACCTAGAGGTGCACTCGGCTGTAATGAATATTGCATTGATCCTTGCACAGAAAGAGACATTTAAGTATTACACTGTGAACATTAAAGTATTGCACTGTTGACCTTAGAGTATTGCAGTATGGTTAATTTATTAATTCTTAACATGTATTGCATTGAAAGAAGAGATATTTTATTGCATTGCTACTGCACTAGATGACCTATAAGTTAACATTCATGGTGAATATTGCACTAAATATTAGATGAGACTGGTAACCATGTTAATGCACAATATAAGACAAGCTACTACAGTTTCTATTGATCCAGATGGCCGTCATGGAACATAGTTGTTACTAAAGCTGAGCAGCCTGATGACATTAGGGAAGAAGCTGATGTTCTTCGTGTTTCATTGTTGAAGTCATTACATTTGGGTAATCTGCTTGCAGATTACCCTCAGTCGGCCTGATTAACAAAGTCTTGGATCCTGCGTTGGTTGCTGTCCCTTCTTCCATGACGTCAGGTCATCAGGGGTATAAAACATGCAGCCGACGCCATTACATCAGTCTTTCTTGCCATGCAGTGCCCGAAGCAGAAGCAGTTTGCAAGTGCCGGTCGGCCGACTCCTGAATTTTTCGTTTTTGAGTTTCAGAACTGAAGTCTTCAACTAAAGCTAAGTACCCCGTTGGGGAAACTTATTCTTGCTCCTTACCGATGTCATTAAAGGTTAATAATTGCATTACTTGTGGAAAGCAAATCCCTCATAAAGATTTTCATTCATACTGTATTCCTTGCCTAGGCCCTGACCACAACATACCTTGCTGTCGGTTTTATGCTTTATTTAATCAGCGCACTATCCGTCGTCGGTATATTTTTGCCTCTAAATATTTTGGTTCTCGGTTTAATTATCCAGAAATGTCATCGGTTAGCCATCCGACTACCGGGATTCTGAAAAAATGCAAAGATAAAAACAGAGTCAGGCCGCCGAGGTCCAAAACTGCAGATGGCGATTTTCCTAAGCCAGTCGCCAGTTCGCCGGTACTCAGTGAGGTGCTTTCGCAGTCCCTGATACCTGCTAGTTCTGATTTGCAGGCCTCTACTGAGACCCATTCAGAGTCCAGTATGCCGCGAGATGCTTCAACTATGGAACCCGTGGATGTCTATATCTTGGATGGGTCTGGAGCCGCTGTGCAGGCACCGGCTTCTGAGGGTGTATTCAGGCCTATGAACTTGCATGTTAAATCGATGACTCCTTCATTACGTAGGCATAAATCTCGATCCATGTCTAAAAAACCAATGCTCAGGCCTCTATGCCTAAAAAACAAATGATAAGAATGGCTGAAGATCTAATAACTCTAATCAGGGGTAGCTAACCCCCCCCCTTCTAAGAGGCCTAGGACTGAGGTTGATTATGAATCTTCTGATCAGGATTCTGTTTTTTCTGACTCTTCTGATGACCTGGATTTGTCCTTGCCTACTTATGAGGATTCTGATGCAGAGGACTCTATTCCCTCTGCTTCCCCTCCGGAGGATTTTTCTTTTGGGGAAACCTTACATACTCTAAGGGAACATTTCCACTGGGAAAGCCAGGATTTTTCTGATTCAAAAAAGAGGCTTAGAGATTTCCTTCTCCTACTTCAGCATAGGCTTTTAGCTATTCCACCTGTACTAGACATTGTTTATGATGCTTTCTCGGAATCTAGTTTGGTCCCTGATTTCCTGCCTCCTGCTCCCAGAAAACCTGACAAGATACTACAGGGTCCCTGAGTCCCACAAGTTCCTTTTCAGAAATCCTATTGCAGATCCAGAGACTATTTCACAGGGACCAAGAGCATTAAGGCTTCTACTGCTAAAAATCCTACCCCTTTTGATAGAGACTCCAGGGCGCTGGATAGATGGGGTAAGAAGGTTTACATTTCTGCACCTTTGGCCATTAGGGCTTTAAACTGCCATTTTCATATGTTAAAATATCAGCAACATGTTATTGGACTGCTTAAACAGAAAATTATGTTGATTCCTGACTGTGTGGAAAATAAAGAATTACAGGATTTAATGCATTCTTCCGAACAAGTTTGGAAACATACTTTGCAATCTGGTTTTGATTCATTAGAGGCTTCTTGCAGGGCTGCTGTTACTGGGTCTGTGCTCCGAAGGCATGCTTGGCGTAAGGAGCAATCTTTGCCTGATCATGTTAAAGCTAAATTGTTGGATGCTCCTTTAAATCAGGACCGCCTGTCTGGCAACAAGGCTGAGGAAATTCTTAAAAAGATGGAAGATAAAGCTAAATTTATGCAAACTGTTAAAGATTTTTTTACAAGTTCAGCCTCCTAGATTTAGAAGGCACTGGCCCTCTAAGATTTGGTCCTTTCCAGCCCCTTCCAGGTCTTCTCAAGTCAAACCCAGACACAGCAAAAACCCCAGGTTTCAGTCCCAGGGAACTCACAGAACTAAGCAGTGGGGGGCCTCCACTTCCAAGTCTGGGAATAATAAGACTTCCCCCCTATGGTAAACTGTCTCAATGACTTCTTTTTAAAATTTCCAAGTACTTATCTGACTGCCCCTTTGGGGGGAAGATTGCTCTTCATGCAAAGAATTGGGAACTCATTACCCAGGACAAATGGGTTTTAAATATAGTGTCCCAGAGATACAGATTTCACTTCCACACATTGCCAACACCAAGTGGGTGGCTGGACCTACCCCCAAATCAATGGGCAAAAGCCCAAAAACAAGTACTTTCTCTCTTAAGCATGGGGGCTATTCAGCTGGTACCAGAAGAGGAAAAGGGACAAGGTTTCTACTCGAGACTTTTCCTGGTACCCAGAAAAGACAATTCATGGAGTCCTATCCTGGACCTGTCTACTCTAAACACCTTTTTGGAGATTCCAAAATTCAAGATACTGACTCTTCACCAATTACTTCCTATGCTAGGCAAAGATGCCTGGTTGGCAACACTAGATTTAAAAGAAGCATACATGCACATCCCAATCAGGGAATCTTGCAGAAGATACCTACGCTTCAAAGCAGGCTACACACACTATCAGTTCTCTGCACTGCTCTTTGGCTTATCTACTATACCCAGGGTATTCACAAAGTGCCTAGCTCCAGGTATTGCATTTTGTAGGCAAAGAAATATTCAAATATACCCATACCTGGACGATTGTCTAATTTGGGCAGAAAGCCAGGACATACTTTTGAATTATCTGGCCTTTGTAAAAAGGGTTCTAACTTTTCTGGGGTACACCATAAATGAAAATAAATCACAACTGGTACCCTGTCAACAAATTATATTCCTGGGAGCAAGCTTAAATACAACTTCCCAGATGGCTTACCTCACGCCAGAAAAGCAAATTCATTTGACAACTTGCTTCACACAAGTGGCCACAAAAACCCTGCTATCTGCAAGACAAATACTGCAAGCCTTGGGGTTCATGGCCTCCTACATTCTTCTAATTCCATATGCAAGACTGCATATGAGGAAACTACAGTGGTATCTAAAAAGCCTATGGTGTCAACATTCTCAAAACCTCGAAACAATGATTCCTATCATACCTTGCCTACGCTTAGAGTTCCTTTGGTGGGCAGACGCCTGCCACCAAAACAAGGGACTACCTTTCACACCACCTGCCGCCCAAACTCTAACAACAGATGCATCAGACTATGCATGGGGAGGGGCTCACCTGGCAGGGAAGTGCATTCAGGGCAAATGGAACCCAAGTCAAATGCACCTGCATATCAGTCAAAAAGAAATGTTAGCTGTATCGAATGCTCTGACAGCCTTCAAGGACCACATTCTTCCAGGACAACTAATGGTAAAGACGGACAACACCACTGTTATGTGGTGCATAAACAAGCAGGGGGGTACACATTCTTACCTCCTCTGCAGACTAGCCATGGCATTGTGGAACACAGCCTAGAGCTACCAAGAGCATCTACAAGCTCAATTCCTGCCAGGAAAATTAAATACACTGGCAGACGGACTAAGCAGAAACCTCATGGACCCACATGAGTGGAAACTGGAACCAAGGAATGTTAAGTTGTCAATCTTGCCTTCATTCTTGCTGGATGGGTTCAGAGCCAAACCTCGGCTCCGACTCGGCCACTTACTAAAGCTCGAGAGCTAATTTTACCGGCTCGAGGCAACCCTATATCCTATGATGCCAGGCGATAACTACCCAGATCTCGTTTGCCACCTTCACTTGCGAGGTGTGTTTTTACCGGCTCTTGGTAAGTCTTGGAGTTCATATATATATGTATAGTACCTTTCTACTTAGTTTTCCCACTCCTTTCTTGTTTATCTAACTTAACAGTTAATTTAAAACCTTTTCCCCATTAGTACCCTTTTCTTTTCCCCTTATCCCAAATTATACATCCCTCCCTTTAGGTTAGGCCTTAGGCCTGCCCCTTTCCTAATTCCTGACAGGGATTCTGTACTGTGTTTGTGGTGTGTTTGTACCCCTGTATCCCTGTTTTTCTTAGTTTGTGTGGATTGGGCATGTGTGTTTGTGTGTTTTTTACATTTGTGCCCTTTTACTTCAACAGCATTATGTCGAAGGACACAAAGGTCTCAGGCTTCAAGAAGTGTGACTCGTGCTGTCAGAGGATGTCTCTGACAGACGGTCACACTTCTTGTGTTTACTGCCTGGGACCTCTGCATCTTGCAGGACTCTTGTTCTGTGTGCCATGCATTCAGCCCAAGAGTCCTGCAGGAGCGCAGGAACAAATTAATCTTAAGGGGCTTATTAAAGCCCGAGGGCTCCCCGTCTAAGTCTGTGCCGGGGAAGCCCTCAAAGCCAGCCAAACCGTCGGCTCCGAGTCCTAAGCCTTCGGCTGCTGGCTCACCATCTGTGGCAAGATCGGCTCTGGCTGGAGCCGATACTTTTGTGTCGCAGCTTCCAGCATCGGCTCCACTCGGCGCCGATACCGCTGAGCCTCTACTCTCAAGGTCGGTTCCGGCTGGAGCCGACGTATCTTCCGCTCCTTCGGCTCCATCCATCTCCAGGAAAAGGTCCAGATCCCCATCTTTGGAATCGATCCATTCGGCTCCGGGGTCACCCTTGCTCTCGGAGCGGAGCCATCTGAGCCGTTCTTCTTGGTCGTCCAGGCGTTCCGACCATGACCTTGAGAGAGTGGTCAGTAGACTGTTAAAGTCTCAGGCACTGGCCCAAATGCTTCATAGCCCGTTTCATCAGACAGTGGCTATTTCAACTCCACCTACTATTCCTCCTTCGACTCTCCCTCAGAGTTCGGAGCCGGAGCTCCTCGGAGCCGTGACTGTTGTGGCTTCGGAGCCAATACCTCCCCCTTCGGCTCCATCGTCCTCTGCTCCGATCACCTCCTTGATGCCTTCATTGGAGGGATCCGGGCGCCTGGTTTCTCTCGCCGGCTCCGAGGGGGTGAGTGGCATCGGACCCTTGTTTGACCCCATTCTCCCTCTCGGAGCGTCGGCGCTGATGAGCTCGGCCCCGACATCGGCTTCGGAGCCGTCCCTGTCGATGCAGCCTGGGGTTCCTACTTCTTCAGAGCGGGAGCCCTCTGGCCTGTCTGATAGGGGAGCCTTCAAAGTGATGAGGAGCGTACTAGCCCCAGGGCATGGTCAGCAGTCAGCTCCATCAGCTCCTCCCACTACAGTGCCTGCTGACATCTCTTCCCACTCTCTTGCTCCTGGACCCAGAGATCCAACACCTCAGGTTTCCCCACTGGGAATATCTTCCTCTTCCGAGGCTTCTCCTGACCCGTCAGGTGAACCTCCGTGCAAGAGGACATGTAAGGGGAAGCATGTGGACTCCCCTGAGTCCATTACATCTGATACCGACTTGGATGAGTCGGAAGGATCCCCAAGGTCCCCCTCTGAGGATGTCTCCTTCTCAGACATCCTTGAAATCCTGAAACAGAGGGGGAACTGGTCTTCCCTTAATCCTTCTGAGGATGAGTCGGTTTACCTGGAGGCGTTTGGTTCTCGACCCTCCACCTCCTGGGTGTCTCCGCCTTTTCACCCCCTTATGGAAGTGGTGGCACGGAAGGCGTGGACGGCCCCGGATTCGATGGAACCCACCCCACGGAGGCCTTCTAAATTTATTACGGCTCCAGCTGATAGGCAATTTTTAACAAAAGGTGTCTCAGTTGATGCCATGGTGGTGGTGGCTGCAGCCACCAAGAAGGAACTAGCCGATCCTTCAGTACTTATCCATCCTCCTAACAAGGATTCTAGGACTATGGATAGGTACAGTAAGTGGATGTTTTCTTCAGCAACCTTTGCCATGCGGTCGCTGAATTACTTGTGTCACTTCACCCGCCTTCAGAGAGATGTTCTCAAAGAGTTGGGTGAAGTTTTACAGGATCCGTCAGCTGCTGGGTCCCAAGATAAAATCAACTCACAGCTAGGAACCCTAAACTCCATTGTTAACTCCTCCATGCGGCTCATTTCCTATACAGCCGATGGAGTGAGTAGGGCCGCAGGCACAGGTGTGGCCTTAAGGCATCACGCCTGGATGCGGCTTTGTAATTTTGCAGACCCCTTCAAGGCGTCCTTCACTAACTCCCCTTTTGATGGTTCGACGTTGTTCGGGCCTCAAGTGAAAGATACTTTGACAGATGCGAGCAAGATGGCAAGACTCTTTCTGCCGTAGGAGTCCATTTCTCCACCCCTTCCAGACCATATCCTAAGGGTCAAAAGGGTGGAAAGATGTGGTTCCGCAAATCACAAGGAGTCACGCCTGACGCAAGAGGTCAGTTTACCCCCAGAGGCAGTGGGGATAACAACAACAGACGCCACCCAAGAGGCAGAGGGGGTCCGCAGAATCAGGGTAGCAGAGAGTCTCTCTCTGACAAACCCTTCCAACATCCCTGAGGTGTTGCCCGACTGTCCACCTTCGGAGGCAGTCGGGGGAAGATTGTCGCTGTACCCAAAAGCATGGCTCTCCCTCACTTTAGACAAATGGGTACAGTCGGTTATATCCGAGGGTTACAAAATTCCCTTTATCCAAACCCCAACTCAACAAAAGGGAACCCTTCCAGACGTTCCACCCAGTCTAAGGGAACAAGCAGTGCTAGAAGTATCAAAACTACTAGCAAAAAGAGCCATCCAGCCAGTCCCAGCAGACCAACTAGGATCCGGAGTCTACTCAAAGTTCTTTTTGGTACCAAAAAAACCAGGGGACTGGAGACTAATATTAGATCTCAGCAAACTAAACAAGTTTGTAAAAAGGACAAGATTCCGGATGGTCACGCTACAGTCCATTCTACCCTTTCTGGGCAAGGACAATTGGATGTGCTCCGTGGACCTTCAGGACACATACTATCACATCAAAATTCACAGGTGCTCCAGAAGGTTTCTCCGCTTTCGGCTGGGGGCCAGTCACTACCAATTCAGAGTGCTGCCCTTTGGTCTCACTACAGCCCCCAGAGTGTGTTCACCAAATGTATGGCAGCGGTTACGGCTCACCTGAGGCTTCAAGGATTCCAGGTGTTTCCATATCTAGACGACTGGCTCGTCATCGCCACCACCAGGCATCAACTTCTTCAGGCCAGAGATTACACCATTCACATTTGCAGAGGGCTAGGAATCTCTATAAATTTCGAAAAGTCTGCCTTGTCGCCTTGTCAATCTATTACCTTTATAGGCGCCAACTTGGACACCGTGCAGCTCTCAGCAAAGTTAACAGATCAAAGGGTCTTAGATATTCAAAACCATGTCCATGTTCTGCTTCAGAGCGACAGAATTCAGGCCAGGTATATCCTGAAAGTATTGGGGCTCATGGCGGCCGCCATCACACTTCTTCCTCTTGCCCGCTTTTACATGTGTCTTCTACAGTGGATGCTTTTCGCCCAATGGTCTTTCCAACAACTCCATATGCACCACAAGATCATGATAACTCCGATTTGCAAAAATCATCTGTCTTGGTGGATGTTGTCCCCTCAAGTCCATCAAGGCAGACCCTTTATTCCTCCCTCCCCGGTCGCCATAGTCACATCGGATGCCTCCCTGATCGGGTGGGGGGGTCATTTTCAGGTCAGGACAGTCCATGGCACATGGCAACCTTTCGAATGCCACCTGCACATAAATGTCCTGGAGATGAGAGCAGTGCTTTTGACGTTGCAAGCCCTCCACGACTCTCTTCCCCTGGGGACTATTGCAATCCCAACGGACAATATGTCCGTAGTGTGGTATATCAGCAAGCAGTGCAGAATCAAGTCCTATCCCCTGTGTCGAGAAGCACTCAGACTTTGGCAATGGGCGATCTCTTCTCAGCGGTTTCTGATAGTAACGCATATCCCCGGGAAGTCCAACATCATAGCGGACAGGTTGAGCAGAGCTATTCTCATGCCACACGAATGGTCTCTCAAACAGTCTGTGACAGAAGAGATTTTTCAGAAGTGGGGCCTTCCTTGCTGCGACCTTTTTGCTACACCTCAAAACAGCAAATGCCCCAACTTCTTCACCCTCTTCCCCCTTCCAGGCCATCCCCCCAGAGACGCTCTAGTCCACGATTGGCCTCGGGGACTTCTTTACGCCTTTCCACCCCTTCCGTTAATATCACAGGTAATTCAGAAAGCAACCGCCTTGAGAGCCAAGATGATTCTCATTGCCCCTTATTGGCCTCGACAGATATGGTTTCCATTCCTGCATCGTTATCTCTTGGAGTAGCCTTGGCATCTGGATCCAGTGCCAGATCTTTTGGCCTATCAGTCGGGGCAGCTGCACCAATCCCTCCATTTTCTCAACCTCACTGCTTGGTTGCTCCACTTCCATCCCTAGCCAGGCTTCCTATGATTTCAAATCCCGTCCGGGATATTATAGTAGCTTCCATTAAATCTTCCACCAGAAGGATCTACACTAGTAAATGGCAATGTTTTTCCTTATGGGCAAAGGCTAGAAATATAGATCCGTTCACTGCTCCAATTCACTCGGTCTTGGATTTCCTAGCTGAAATTTTTAATTCAGGATCTTCATCCTCCACAGTAAAAGTTCAGTTGGCAGCCATTTCAAATTTTCACATAGGCCTGTCGGACTGCAGCATCATGTCCCATAAGCTTCGCAAAGCATTCCTTAGAGGTGTCTTTTTACTCAAACCCCTGATCAAAGATCCTCCACCACAGTGGGATCTAAACTTAGTTTTAACATCCTTGATTCTACCTCCCTTTGAACCTGCGGCTTCCTGTTCATTGAAATTACTTTCCTGGAAAACACTCTTCCTGGTCGCTGTTACATCTGCTAGGAGAGTATCTGAACTTCATGCCCTCTGCATTCGTCCTCCTTACTTAGTCTTCCATAAAGACAGAGTTTCTCTAAGAACGAACCCCTCTTTCATACCCAAGGTGGCTTCGCAGACAAATTTAAATCAATCAATTGACCTCCCAGTTTTCTTCCCTAATTATTCGAACAGGGCGGAGCAAAAACTGCATTGTCTGGACGTTCATCGTCAGCTCCGATATTATTTGGACAGAACTAAACAAATCAGGAAATCTGATCAACTCTTTTTATCTTATGCAGAAAATAGGAAAGGCCTTCCAGTATCCAAGGTAACCCTGTCTAGGTGGCTCTCTTCTCTGATCACGTATACTTACCAACTCAGAGGTAAAGAATTGCCTTCTTGGCCAAGAGCCCGTTCAACCAGGGTGTTAGCCACTTCAACAGCCTTTCAAGCTAGACTACCAATAGACACTATTTGTGCAGCAGCCACATGGGCTACTCCTCATACCTTTGTTTCGCATTACAAATTGGACATGGCCTCCAGAAACGGCAAATTTTGGTTCCACCGTTCTCAAGAGTCTGTTCCAATGAGCCACCCAGGATGAAGGTGCTAGGGACGCGGTCCCATCCAGCAAGAATGAAGGCGAGATTGACAACTTAACATTGAGAAGTTATGTACCTACCATAACGTTCCATGTTAGTTGTCTTCTCTCGCCTTCTTTCTTGCGTCCCGCCCACCATCCCCCTAGCCTGGACAGACCGAGAGGATTTCCCCTTCTTTGAAGGGTCCTGATCTTGCACTTTCAGCCAAATAGCTTATCCTAGGGTAACTACAGCTTAGATAGCGATCCTTTCGGGGTTATCCTTTTTCCTCCTCCTCTCCAGTTGGAGGACTATATTGCCTAATGTTGTTTCAGCTACCAAACGAGATCTGGGTAGTTATCGCCTAGCATCATGGGATATAGGGTTGCCTCGAGCCGGTAAAATTAGCTCTCGAGCTTTAGTAAGTGGCCGAGTCGGAGCCGAGGTTCGGCTCCGAACCCATCCAGCAAGAAAGAAGGCGAGAGAAGACAACTAACGTGGAACATTATGGTAGGTACATAACTTCTCATTTTCAACATGTTGACAAGCAAATGGGGGAGCCCAGATATAGACCTGTTTGCCTCCCCCCAGAACTACTAATTGGACACATTTTGCTCAAGGACTCCCCACAAACAAGCCTGGAAAGTGGATGCTCTGTCCTTCGGCTGGAAAAACCTATCAGTCTATGCCTTCTCCCCTCTGCCTCTGCTCTGCAAAGTACTACTAAAAGTCAAACAGGACAAACCAAGGATGATTTTGATTGCTCCAGACTGGGCATGCCAACACTGGTACCCCCTCCTGCGCAGTGTGTCACGGTTATCTCCATGGCACCTGCCTCTGACTCCTTCCCTGCTGTCTCAGCAGGAGAACCAGATTATGCACCCTCAGCTTCCAACACTGAACCTTGCAGCCTGGCTAATTACTTAATCTCTCCTTTACCATCCCTCAACAAACCTGTGATGGTTATCATCTTAGAGGCAAGGAGGCCTAGTACTAGAAAATCTTATGCTGAAAAATGGAAAAGATTTTGTGCCGGGAACCAATCTCAAGGGATGAGCACAGCAGCGCCCAACTTACCTTAGCTTTTACAATACTTAACTGAGATGCTTCACAAGGGCCTGTCTTTTTCCTCTATTAAAATCCATGCCTCAGCCATTTCAGCTCATTATAACACAGAACCTCCCCTCTTCTCTCATCCACTGCTCAAGCAGTTCCTCAGAGGGGCCAGAAATTTGAGACCACCCAGGAGAGCTCCAACCCCAGCCTTGGACCTTAACTTTGTCTTGGAGAAACTCACTCTCCTTCCTTTCGAGCCAGCTGCTACTGCAGACTTCCTTTTAGCAATCACTTTAGCTAGAAGGGTATCTGAATTACAGGCCGTTATGGCAGTGGAGCCTTTCATCATCTTTCATGCGGACAGAGTGTCACTCAGAACCAATCCATCCTTCATGCCCAAGGTGGTATCCAGTGTGGCTCTTTATCAGTCCATTCATTTGCCAACCTTCTTTCCCAATCCCAATCCACAGAATAAAGGGGAAGGGATACTGCATTCCTTAGATGTGCACAGACAGCTTAGATTCTACTTGGACAGGACTAAACCTCAAAGGAAATATGAACAACTGTTGGTAGCATTTGCTGCAGGGGCAGAGGCGAAGGCTATTTCAAAGCAAACATTTCTAAATGGATAAGCCATTGCATTAGTTTCTACTATAAGCACCATGGAAAACCTATTCCCCAGGGGATCAGACCTCACTCCACCAGGGCTGCATCTACCTCTACAGCCTTTCTCAGAGGCGTCCCTACCAGGGACATCCTAGAAGATGCTACCTGGAGTTCTTTACATACTTTGACCAAGCATTATCATTTGCCAATTTTCTCTAAATCCAGAGCTGGCTTTGCCACTGCAATCTTGCAGGGCCTTATAGCTGGCCCTAATGCTATCTAAACTCCTCCTCCCAACCATAGCTTTGGGAATCTACCCAAACGTAATGACTGCAACAGTGAAACACGAAGAACATAGTACAGTTGTGTACACGTACCATAAATGTAGATGTTCGAGTGTATTCACTGTTGCAGTCCTGGTTACCCTCCCTCCAGCCCCCTAACGTCTTTTGGCTATACTTCTACTTTCCTTTACTATGCTTAAAAGCCTTTTTGGTGTATTTGCTTTTTTGTTGGAGGTATATCTTTGTGCTTTTATGTTTAATTGCTTCCCATTAGGGGGGCACCTGACATCTGGGGCAAGAAAAACTGATGTAATGGCGTTGGCTGCATGTTTTATACCCCTGACGATATGACGCAGGACCCAAGATTTTGCTAATCAGGCTGACTGAGGGCAACCTGCAAGCAGATTACCCAAATGTAAAGACTGCAACAGTGAATACACTCGAACATCTACATTTATGGTAAGTGTACACAACTGTACTTTCCTGAATCTTGTAGTTCTGCAGTGTATGCATCGGAAGTGATTTCTGGATGACAGATGCAGGAACAATCTGTAAGCAGGGTGAGTGCAGTCTTTAATTATTCCTCTGGCCCTCCTGAGACATCCGGATAAGTACAAGAAATGGATAGATAGTAAGGTGATCTCGATGATCATCTTGGCTGTCTTCACCACTCTCTGGAGGGATTTGCTGTCAGAGGTAGAGCAGCTTCCATACCATACTTCGAGGTTGTTCATCTGGATACTTTCTATAGTACCTCTGTAGAAGGTAGTGAGAACTGTCAATGGGAGATTAACTCTCCTCAGCCTTCTCAAAAAGTGCAATCTCTGGTGCGATTGCTTGACTATGGCATTTGTATTGGTGTGCCAAGACAAGTCCTCATCAATGTGCTTCTCACTCTTTCAACTGTTTCCCCATTGATGGTAAGGGAGAATGTTCCTTGTGCACTCCCAGAAACTTTGTGCTTCTCACTCTTTCCACTGTTTCCCCATTGATGGTAAGGGAGAATGTTCCTTGTGCACTCCCAGAAACTTCGTGCTTCTCACTCTTTCCACTGTTTCCCCATTGATGGTGAGGGGAGAATGTTCCTTGTTATTTTTCCTGTAGTCCACAATTATCTCTTTTGTCTTGTTTACATTTAGTGCTAAGTTGTTATTTCCACACCAGGTAATCAGTCGTTCCACCTCATCTCTATATGCTGTATCATCGTTGTTACTAATGAGCCCCACCACCGTTGTGTCATCAGCAAACTTGATGATGTGGTTTGTATTGTACCTGGCTGTACAGTCGTGTGTTAACAGGGTGAACAGCAAGGGACTTAGTACACATCCTTGTGGGACTCCACTTTTAAGAGTGATGCTATCTGAGGAGTTATTTTCTGCACACACTTTCTAGGGCCTGTCTGTGAGGAAGTCAAGAATCCAATTACAAAGTAGCTTCATTACCAGATGAAGAGGGATGACCGTGTTAAAAGCAGAGCTGAAGTCAATGAATAATATCCTGAAGTAGGTGTTTTTATTCTCAAGGTGTTCCAGGGATAGATGGAGTGCTAGAGTGATGGAATCTGCCATAGAGTGGTTTGCTCGGTAAGCAAACTGCAAGAGGGTCAGGATCAGCAGGCAGCCCAGATGTTATGACGTCTTTGTCTGGCCTTTCAAAGTACTTAATCATTGTGGAGGTGAGGGCTACAGGGCGGTAGACATTTAGGCAAGATGGTGGGGACTTCTTTAGTAATGGAATGATTGTTGTGACCTTGAAGCATTTTTATATTAATTAAGGGGGGATGCCAACCCCGCTTACAAGCAGCATTACCAAAATAGGGGGTTATAGAAAAGAACAGGAAGACATTTTATTGAGAAAATGTACATACAGCTACACTGACTGCAACTTACAGAATATAAAAGCATCCAGAGAGAGTGAGTCAGAGCTCATGGGTGTTAAGTCTAATCCAAGGGTGTGGTTCCTTGAGTTACTTGGCCACATGTTAGAGTTACTCAGGACTGAGGCCTGCTCCTTGCCCTTGGCTGAAAGAGTCTATTGACATAGATAGAGTGTGGGTCACTGGTTTGCCATGTAGCATAGCTTACACATCTAAAAGATGCTTTATTTCTGATGGAAACTTCTGCAGTAAATGCAGGATGGCATTTTCAGGTAATATTGTCTGAATGTTAGCTTTAAGTCTTGTGCAGGCCTGTCCTCATGTTTAGCCTGTGCTGACCACTTGTTCAGGTGAGCACATGTTCAAATGTTGGCTCCATGACATCCACCACCCTGTATGCATTATTTATACTATTGTCTTCCCACTAAGGCTGATATAAAAAGTCTAAAAATCCTGTGGTCTCTGTGAGGTGGATAAGGAGAATGAGTTCTTCATTTCACTTACTTAACCCCAAAATAATCCCTTATTTGTAAACTTATGGAGTTGAGCAAGGACTCACCTTAGTAACCCGTTCTTCTTCACAGAAGCATCTAAAAGGGTATATGGGATGTAGACTACCGAGGTCTGGGGTATCATCCTATGGAACCTGTTATGAGTGAGATGCTGGCAGCCCAAAAACACCTTCCTCTTGTGGTCCTAAAAGGTACGTGCTCTTTACAGCCCCCCCCTCCCTGGCTGAATGAGTAAAAGTCCCTCACTAAGCATCATAGAGCTGACTCCTAAGCTATCTTTGTGGTCTAGCACAGGTCTCAGAGACCACAGCATTCTGCAAGCCTGCTAACATGCACAGAAAGTCCAAACTCTTAGTAAACGTGTTTATACACCTATGGCATTTTATGCTTTGGATATTCAAATATTGATCTTCTTTTGTAGGTTTCAGTCATTCTTAATAAATTAGATCCTTACATAGTTGACATGTCTCCCTTAATGTGTAATTAAGGAGGATGTGATAGAGACTGTGTCTGTACCTTCCATGATAACCTTCCTGTAGCCCACTGTAATTTTGATTGTGCTGACATTGTGAACCCGGGCAGCAGGCTGAGTAATGTCGCTGCACATCATGACTGAGTCCCCTTTGAATAAAGAACTGAACAGCAACATCCTAATGCCCAGTTTAATGGAAGACTGCCTTTCAGACTGTCTTCCCAAAAACGAATGGATGACCTCCTCTAAAGGAAGCAAGCCTTTACACCAGTGAAGGTCCTTAATGATCTCCCTGCGCCTCCTCCTACTCCCTCTTTTTTTTCTAATTCTAGACAGTTTCAAAAGAGGAAAAAAGACCTAATAATTTGATTTGAGGAAGGTCCCCAAGAGTCATATGTTCTTTTCCTTTCCTTTATCAGCTAGGTTGTCTGTGAAGGTGACTCTGCTGACCTAAGCTCAGCAGTCCTGATTATGGTCTGGAAACTGCCCAGAGAGTTGTAGCTCTTGAAGGTCACCCCAGCTTTTAAAGATCTTTCACAAAGGACCAGTGTGTTGTTGGTATAGTCACCTCAGATCATGTTTTGAAATTCTTTGATTCTCCAGTGCTTTGGTCTCAGCTCTTAGGATTACTCAGACTCAGCTTTTTAAAGGTACATTAGAGGCCATCTCTCATCCATAGCAAGGGGGCATTTATGACTGCCTGATTTTAATACTGAAGAGTTGCATAATCTCTCTCTCATACATTCTGAAACTAAGCAGCATTAGTCAGCACATCCATTATCTTCGGATTCTAATAGTGAGACTTCAAAGAGTAGTACCTGCGCTGTCACAGAACCCCCAGGTGGTGTCAGTAGAAATTATGAATACCTTTTGTCACATCATGGTCTATGGTCCAGGTGGAGCTTCATCTCTATCTGTCTCTTTTTTTTTAGGGGGAGGGAGAGGCCCTCCTGTCCGCCACCAAAATATATTTTATGATTCATAGTTTTTGCATGTGTCATATTTTCTGGAGAGAATTGAGAGGGTGTATCATTGTGACCCAAGTCAGTTAAAGTAGGGAACTAATTCTTCTCCATCAGACATCTCATTGGAGGATGCAGAGCCATTACAAAGTCATCTGGTACCCTTTGCAGTCCCCAAACTAGCACCTTCCTCAACCTGAAGTTGATGAGCAACAAAAAAGGTCTTCCTGAGGAAAACAAAGGCTACATTTACTAGCACTTTATTCTACTAAATACATTCAGCATTCATTTAGGGCACCACAGTTTCACCCATGGCTTCTTAAATGAATCCAGGTACTGCACTCATTCCTGTGGTGACTGCCAATCACACCCTCGAACACTTTGTGCCTGGGGCAATAGCCCCTTTGCCTCAGCAACCTCCTTCGGGACCAGTGAAGCTTTACTGTTTCAATGTATTTTTTTTAACAAAAAGCAGACTTTTTTGTGTGTTTGTTTTTTTTTTTTTTTTGCCTGAACTTGGAACCAGAACAGTACAAGTCTGTTTTTCTCAAAAAATAGACCTATTTTATACAACTTGCTGAATTACTTTAAGTAGATCGTCAATAATTTTTACTCTGTAAATAGTGGAAGTGGAACTTGGCTGTCTGTGGATTCAGGAGAAGGAACATCTTTGAGAAGCACCTGCTTAGGTTTTTTCAAAAGTTTCATGCATAAGATCCAACAGTGGTAATTGTGACACTTGTAAAATAATTTTTTGCAGGACTAGATGAACAAACCAAATTTGCTTTGATTTTTAATGGTTGAAGCATCTGAGTCAAGAATTCTTCTTCATGTTATTTAATGTCATGCAATCTCTGTTTTGGCAGCCATCAAATTGCAATTACCTTCTCTGTGGCACTTGAAGACTTGAGTATTTTAGAAGTTTCATCTAATGCCTGTTTTGATTGTTCATAGGTTCATAAGTAAGTACTAGCTAGCTGTCTTTGCTGACCATTTTAAGCCTAGGCAATATCCCTTTTGTGCTCTAATTAACCTGTCCCATTTGGTTAGAGACTGGCTTTACCCATCCCGTGATCAATAAGTATGCATATATTACACCTAATGAAAATAATTGGAATATACCATAGATAATTTGAGGAAACCCATGCATGGGATAAAGCATTTAGGAGCTGCCTCTGTCCAAAAGTAGTAGAGGAGCCAGTCCTGAAGTAAATTTTCTGTTTCCCATCCATAGCTCCAAGTTGCGCTTGAATATGGATAGGGTTGAACTTTGTTTTATGTGGATGGGGACTCTGCTCCAGAGTAGTGGTATCCTCTGGGAGATGTACTTGTCCCTCCAAACTGTTCTGTTGATGTTGTGGAAGATGTTTAGATCCCCAGACTGAGTATGCCATTTGACTTGCTGATGTGCCGTAAATCCATCAGTACTGGGTCAGTGGATGCCTTGCATGCCAAACACATGCCACTTCTTAGCAATCTGTAGGATGCCAGGTATAGCGACAGAGCTTTGAGTCGGCCCACGTAGGGTGTGTTATTTAGACCTTGTGTCCTTTTAGTAAGTTATCTGTGGACATTCCAGTTGTTGTATGCATCTGGACAGATTCATGCTAAAGGGGGCATTATATTCACTGAATGGCCTAATGAGGGCTGAGTGAAGGGGGAGAATGACATCCCTAGATCTAGACACCAGCTCTGTAATATAGAATTACTTTCTTACAACAATGGATACATGCTGGTCAAAAGTTAGGTCACTGTCCACATAAATTCAGAAATGCCAAACTGGGTCAAATCTTAGGGGTGTATTGTCAGTGTAGTAGTTCCTTGGGGGTAGATGACTTCCCAAAGAGTACAATAATGCATTTTTTGGCATTTACTTTCAGTCCATGATTTTGGCACCAGTTATTACATTTGAGACAAACCTTTCTGATGAAGGCAGTAACTTAACTCTTGGCCTGACTCATCTTGTACCCTTACCTGTACCATGCTTGTATGGAGAGAAAGGTCATCCAAACTATTGTGCAGACTCTTCCCCCCATAGTAGTACAACCAGTCAGTTGAGTTATTGCCTCAAAAGGGTCAGATTATATAATATGCACTTGTATTATCACAAGATTCCTTGCCCAGAATGTGTAGAAGAGCCAGGTATTGTATATCCAGTGTGTTATTGGGACCAGGCAGGAGACATTAACATCTTATATGTCATTTACCAGTAGATGAGACTGAAGCTTATAGGTTTAGCTGCTTTTTCCTTTTTGTCATGGAAGTGTCATCATATACAAAAGCCATGTACTTAGCTTAATACTAGATCTCTAAGAGTGGATCCAGGTCCATCCTTGGTAATGATCTTACTTATCTTCCCCTTCTTTGACTGAGAAGGATTTTTTTTGTCTTAAATAATTTTTTCTTTAGAGTGATTAACCTCGGGTTTGGAGAGGGAGAGTAGTGCAGGGCATTTTGGAATGGGAAACATACTCTGTAGCCTGAGAACATTTAAACTGAGGAGTATTTATAATGCGTCTAGCCTTAATACTATGATTTGCAAAAGATGTATCCACTCGATCTAGCATTATGTTAAGCACCTAATTTTAATTTCATTTATCTTCTGCCTAGCACTGCTAGTAATACTGTATCGCCATGATAAATAATAAGTGCTGTTAGAATCAACCACTCCAGTTTGCTGTGATACTGATGTTTATGCGTTTCCTAACAGAACTTGTATGAACAGTATGGTTGCTTTTTTGTCATAGACAGTACATTGTACATGACTTCAGTTTTTTTTTTTCTTTTGTGTCTTTTTTTAATCATAATCTTATTTTTCTTCAGGTTGTGGTGAAATTTATTAAGAAAAAGAAGATTTTGGAAGAGCGTTGGGTGCATGATGTCAAACTGGGCAGAGTGAGCTTGGAGATTTCTATACTGTCTAAACTAAACCATCCCAGTGTTGTGAAGGTATGAAAGTGTTAGCATGAATCGGTACTTATATTTGGGACTAATGTGATGTTGTGATGTCACAGTTGTTGATTCTCTATTGTACAGTTTGTACCATAAATTTCTTGTCTAGTTCATTGTCAAACCTTGATGATTTCCAGTACATTGAATTTAATGGTTATTTTGGTCTGTTCTTTATGCTTAATAACTACCTGTAGGTTTTTGAGGTGCTGTTATTAATGATGATCAAGATTTCACTACTTTACTGAGTGTACTGACATTTCAACAAAATTATCTTGTCGCGAGAATTGGAAAAATACTGTAGTATTGTCTCTTGTTATAAAAAGGGGTAGATATGGCATCAAAAATAAACATTCATGCCACCAAGTAACATGAAACTTTGTTTTGCTTTACTTTCTTTTAAAATATCTCCTTATTTTGTTTTTTGTGCCATCGCCAATCCATTCCTTCTTGAATGCAAGGCAAGTTAGTTTGTGTGTTTTCTCAATAAGTAATAGACACTAAGGATCTGGAAGGATTTGGTGCTCGTCCCACAAAGAATTTCGGGATGTGGTGGTTAAATGATAATGTATGATACTTGGCCATTATACTGCAGCTTGAAATTTGTGACGTGTTTACGATTTGTGCTAAACTGCGGACATTGCCAGTGGTGTAATTTTCACAGACATCATTGAAAGCTGCATTATTTTATTTAAATGGGCATGTGTCTTTGAGTGATCATTTGCTTAATTGTTCACCGACTCACTCGTGTGCTTATTTGTTGAAATCTGATGATACATCATAATCTTTAGGACTTAATTCTGATTCTAATTAAGCAGTGTTTCCTTATATTCAGAACTTTACTTCACAAAAGGCTTTTCCTAACTGTATTGTTTACCAGTGTTAAGTGTGAAAACTGATACTGATTATTTTAAGGCACTTTATTGGTTTACAGTTGAAATATCAACCCTAAAGAGCCTTGTTTATTCTAGGGTCTACTGAGAGCTACTGCCGCACACACACACACACACACACACACACACACACACACACACGTAAAATTTGCAGGATTTGTGTTTGAACTTGAAATTTTAAACAGCTCTCCTTTTTTGTTTCTGACATCTTCTGACTGACTGGACAGCAGTGAAATATTTGCTAAGGTTAATATTCCCTTATAGTCTTTCTCTTCCTACAAAAAGCCTTTTTAAATTTGTAGGACTTCCATCGAGTCACAAACTGTACTCTTAAACAAATAATCTGAAGTAGGATATTCATTTGTCTGCAACCTGTGGGTTATGGATCCGATATCGGATCCGAACCGGCATAGTTTCCAGCTATGGATCCAAGCTCTCAGCTCCTCCCCTCACCCATAATGCCCTGCTCTACCCTCATGACCTCAGATCTTGTTTGCCGCGCTGGTAACTGGATGTGGTTCTCATAGCTCTCAGCTAAGTGGATTTTTTCTTGTACAAGAATAGAATATTTTTGCTTTCTTTAAACTTTTTTGTGTGAAAGTTGTAGGTTTCCTATTTTTATTGACTGTTTTTAGTTTAATTTAATTTTCAGTAGTATATTTTATCCCCTCCCCTCGCTGGTTCGTAGAGTGTGTGTGAGGCCTGTGTGTTTCTTTATTGTTTTATTGTTTTAAGTTACTTCTGTAACTTTTGGTTAATTTTTGACTATGGCTGATCAGCCTAAGTCAATTTTCTCTAAATGCTCCGAGTGTGGCCATAAGCTCTCACCGGCTGATGGCCACACTCGGTGTGTTAAGTGTCTTGGGGTTGAACACCTCACATCTGGTTGTTCCATTTGTGCAGGGTTCAACCCCAGGGCACTGAGGGAGCGGAGGTCCAAGCTGGTCTTGGCGGGTCTTTTACCGCCGGACTCGGCTCCGACCCCCGCTCCTTCGGGGACTCCTGCGGCTGCAGCTATTCCCCTGTAGCACCCCTCCTGCTCCTGGGACTCAAACTCCCGCTTCAGGACAGGAGAGGGATGCATCTAAAAGGACCGGAGGAGAAGCACCACGGCGGGCCGAGACCTCTGTTTCGGCCCGCCAGCCAAGCGGCTTCTCCCGGCTCCTGTTGAGCGGTCTCCTCCTTCTCGGCTCCGGTCACCTGTGTGCTTCTCACCGGGTCCTGAGGAGGAGGAGACCCGATCTCCGCGAGGCTATCGAGGAGGCATTCCAGGCCTACCTCGGTAGCCTCGTCGAGATCTACCCATAGCCTTCGGATGCTGATCTGGACCGGATGATGCGAAGGTTCATCCAGGCCCAGATGCAGATGGGAGTGCTCTTGCCTCCCCTCGGGGAGCTCAACACCCTTTTCAAGCCTATTGCTCCTTCTCCGACCCGCTTCCGGGTTCGAGCAACTGGAGCCGAGCAGCCGGGCGGGGAGGTCGGTGCCGATAGTACTTGGTACCGGATCCGACCATGCCCTCGAGTGCGTCGGACCCGATCTCGGAGCCTGGATCCGAGCCGGATCCGGGGATCAGTGCTCCTTCGGCGCCGTCTGTGTCGGAGCGCACTGTCCCGGATCCGAGTGCTTGGCGCCGGCTCCGATCCACTCTTCGGATCCGAGGGGAGCCGATTGTCGGATCCTTTGGTCGAGGTCGGCTCCTTCGGCTTTGATGTAGTGGAGAGGGCTCTGTTGAGGGTCTCCGGACCCCGGCACTTGCTTCGGCTCCGTCCCGCTCCCTCTGCACTGGGCCAGGCTTCCACCATCCGGCCCCTGGGACAGCCCGTTTCTGTGCCCCAAGTTGCTCCCATGGAGCAAATTGCTGCTTGCGTGGACTCCTCTGACAGCCCCCAGAGGAGGCTCCTGCAAGCATACGCAAAGGAGGCACATTGACTCCCTGAGTCTCTCACTGAAGACACGGACTTGGAGGAAGGGAAGGCTCCCCACGGTCACCCCGAGGATGTCTCCTTGGAGACATCATGGAAATGCTCCGTATCAGGGGGTGGTCTGCCCCAAGTCTTCCTCGGACGAGTCCGTGTTCTTGGAGGCATTCGGAACGGGCCCGTCTACCTCTTGGGTGTCCCCCCCTGCCGACCCCCTGGTGGACCTTATTACCACCAGGGCGTGGAAGGAACCGGACACCGTGGAGCCAATTCCCAAAAGACCTGATAAAATCCTTAGCCCGCCTTCTGACAGGACCCATTGGAGTAAGGGGCCTCCTGTAGATGCCATGTTGATGGCGGCGGCCACAAAGAGGGAACTGGCTCAGGAGAGTCCCTCAGTCCACCCACCGAGCAAGGAGTCTCGGATGATGGACCGCTTGGGGAAGCGGATGTTCAGTTCGGCGACCTTTTCGGTAAGGGCGCTGAACTATTTGGCACATGTTATTCGGATGCAGCGAGACCTTATTAAGGAATACGCTGCATCCCCCCCTGAGTCCATTTCGGAGGAGGACAGAGCTCTGCACTCCACCAAAATGGCCACTCTTAGGTCAGTCACAAATACTTCTATGCGGCTACTCTCCCATGCTACGGAGGGCGCCGCTAGAGCTGCGGGGACAGGACTGGTCACTAGGCGTCAGGCCTGGCTCCGCCACTGCAATTTTTCTGAGCCCTTCAAGGCGTCGTTTGCGACGCCCTTTGATGGTTCTGCTCTGTTTGGCAAGACCGTTCGCGACGTTGACCCAGAGCGAGAAGGACGGAAGACGCTGTCTGCCGTCGAATCCGCTTCTCTGCACCCCAGAGGCCCTATTCTAGGAACCAAAAGGGTCAGAAGAAGATGTGGTTCTGGAAGTCGCAGCAGTCCCAGCCTGCTCCGGACAACCAGTCCTTCCGTGGCAGAGGAGGACAGGGAGGACGCCGCCCTAGAGGCAGAGGGGCTCCCAGAAACTTCGGGTCCAGGGAACCTTTCTCTGAACGGCCCGCAGCAACCCTGAGGGTTGCCCGACTGCTCTACTCTGGAGGCAGTCGGGGACGTTCGGGGCACCTAGCGGCATGGGAGTCCATAACATCGGACCGCTGGGTTCTCCAAATCATATCCAGGGATATCGCATTCCTTTCCTTCACCTTCCAAAGATGAAGTCCCTCCCAGGCGTACCACCCGGTCAAAGGGAGGCCGCTTTGGCAGAAATTGGCCATCTGCTAGAGAAAAGAGCCATCCAGCCCGTTCCCCAGACCAGATCGGATCAGGGTTCTACTCCAGGTTCTTTTAGTGCCAAAAAGACGGGGAACTAAGACCAATCCTAGACCTCTCTCTCCTGAATCTGGCAGTCCCCAAAGAAAAATTCAATGGTCACTCTACAATCTATTCTCCCCTTCTGGGAGAAGGCCACTGGATGTGCTCGATAGATCTCAAGGACGCGTACTACCACATCCTAATGGACAGACGCTCAGGAGGTTTCTCCGCTTCGGCTGGGAGCCAGTCACTACCAGTTCGGGTCCTTCCCTTTGGTCTCACCACAGCCCCCAGGGTGTTTACCAAAGTACTAGCAGTGGTAGCGGCCCACCTGAAGCTTCACGGGGTGCAGCTCTTTCCCTACCTGGGCGACTGGCTCCTTACCGCCCCAACAACGCATCTACTTCTCTCGGCGAGACTCCTTTCTCCATCTTGCTCCATTTCTGGGCATCACAATAAATACAAACAAGTCCAACCTGGCACCCACTCAGCTCTTAGATTTCATAGGGGCCAGACTAGACACAAGGAGTTTACGAGCCTTCCTCACTGCGGACAGAGTTCTAAATCTGCAGCTCCAGGTGCGGGCCATTCTCCATTCATGTTCTGTTCCAGCGGAGTTGGTCCTGAGGGCTCTAGGGTCCATGGCTTCGTCGATAGCACTTCTTCCTCTTGCCAGGCTCAATATGCATTCTACAGTGGACGCTCTTAGTACAGTGGTCATACCTTGCTCTCCCATGCATCATCCCATAGCGATCAGCAAGGCTTGCAAGCGGTCCCTCTTGTGGTGGCTCCACTCCCCGGATCTCCACGAGGGTCGCCCATTTTGTGCTTCTCCCCCTCTCGCCCCGGTGACCACGGACGCCTCCCGCCTCCGGTGGGGGCACTTTGGGCCGGACAGTCCAAGGCACGTGGAACGATTCAGAGACCTTACTGCATATCAATGTTCTAGAGATGAGAGCAGTGCTCTTAGCGTTGCTAGCACTTCAGGACTTTCTTCCCTTGGGAACAATTGCGATTCAATCGGACAATATGTCTGTTGTCTGGTACATCAACAAGCAAGGGGGAACAAGGTCTTACCCTCTTTGTCGAGGCCATGAGAGTTTGGGAATGGGCAATCTCCACCAATCGCTTTCTCATAGCAACGCACATTCCGGTCGGTCCAACATCCTAGCGGACAAGCTCAGTCGCACCATTCTGACCCCTTACGAGTGGTCTCTCAATTGTCAAGTAGCGGAACGCATATTCGCACGGTGGGGAACCCCTTCATGCGATCTTTTGCCTCTCCCTCAAACACCAAGTGCGACAGTTTTTCGCTCTGATACCTCCTCCCGGAGGTACCCCAAGAGACGCTCTGGTGCATGCTTGGCCACCCGGTCTTCTGTATGCCTATCCACCCTTGCCTCTGATGCTGCAAGTTCTTCAGAAAGCCTCTCGGGTGGGTTGCAGAATGATTCTCATTGCTCCGTTCTGGCCTCGACAGATCTGGTTCCCCTTCCTAAGGTCTCACTCGGTGAATCCTCCTTGGATTCTAGATCCTATTCGGATCTGATATCCCATCCATCCTGCATTCCTCCTCCGAACCTGGACAGCCTGAAGCTGACCGCTTGGCTGCTCCAGTTCCACTCTTGATAAGGACTCGGTATTTCTTCACCGGTAAAGGCTATTTTGGTGGCGGCTCATAAACCATCCACTAGAAAGGTTTACCGAAGCAAATGGAAACGTTTCTCTGTGTGGGCAGAGCGGCAAGGCCTAGATCCCTTCACGGTTCCTCTCCCCGTAGTGCTTGATTTTCTAACCTCTCTCTTTAATGATGGTGCCAGCAGTTCCACAGTCAAAGTTCAACTGGCGGCGATTTCTCACTATCACATTGGTCAAGAGTCTAATCCTCTTATGTCAGCCAAATTGTGCAAAACTTTTCTTAAGGGTACTTTCCTTCTCAGGCCCCTATAAAGCAAGCAGTTCCTCCTTGGGACCTTTCTTTGGTCCTACAGGCCTTGACCGCTCCCCTTCGAGCCAGCGGCTACAGTGGACCTCAAATTCTTGTCTTACAAGACAGCCTTTTGATAGCCATTACATCAGCCAAGAGAGTTTCTGAACTTCAAGCTTTATCAGCTAAACCTCCTTACTTGGTTTTTATCCGGACCGTGTCTCCCTCAGGACCAACCCGTCCTTCCTTCCTAAAATCGCTTCTGAAGCAAACATCAATCAATCCATTAACCTCCCTGTTTTCTTCCCTAAGTATGAAAACAAAGGTGAATATAGGCTACACTCACTAGATGTTCACAGGCAACTAAGATTTTATCTCAACAGGACAGCTGGTCATAGGCAATCCGACCAGCTGTTTATTTCCTTTGCAAAATTCAATTTGGGCAAGCCAATTTCCAAAGTTTCTCTGTCCCGCTGGATTTCACAGTGCATTTTATTGGCTTATCAAGCGTCAGGAAGGCCGCACGGAGGGTGTTCATGCCCATTCAACCCGGTCAGTATCTACCTCAGCAGCCTTCAAGGCTAGGATTCCTCTGGATGATATTTGTGCAGCAGCTACGTGGGCTTCATCTCATACATTTATTTCTCACTATAAGTTGGATCTTGCATCTAGGGGTAGAGCATCCTTTGGCTCCGCGGTGCTCGGAATATCCTTCCATGATGGCCGCCCAAGATTCAGGTAGCTGGGGACTCTGTCCCACAGGTTGCAGACAAATGAATATCCTACTTCAGATTTAGAAGTTATGTACTCACCATAACGTTCCATCTGAGTAGGTGTATTCATTTGTCTGCAACCATCCCGCCCTCCTATCCCCCTGGCCTTTCAGTTTCCTGCATATTACTTGTTACCCTTTTGAGGGTATTGTTGCTTTGGCAAACTCGATCTGAGGTCATGAGGGTAGAGCAGGGCATTATGGGTGAGGGGAGGAGCTGAGAGCTTGGATCCATAGCTGGAAACTATGCCGGTTCGGATCCGATATCGGATCCATAACCCACAGGTTGCAGACAAATGAATACACCTACTCAGATGGAACGTTATGGTGAGTACATAACTTCTAATTTTTTTTTGGGGGGGGCTTTTTGTCTTTGTGCCTGCCAAACATCAGGACTCATCACTCTTGTGCACATTTGTTCCCTCAGCATGTTAGTACCCAGTGTGTAGGCAAGAGCTGACTGGAGGGACTCTCTTCTGAAAGCCATAGAGGTGGTTTGGGCCTTTGTTATCATCCCAGCAATGGGGCATTTCTAAGTGAGGCCCTAACCCTGCCTTGGTGTCTAATGTTAGCACCTTTATCACTGTGCGATATCCTTACTTTCTCTCTTTGTTCATCCTTCTATCCAAACATCATTAAGGGCCATTTCACTAACTTGGAATCACCAAGCCCACACCCATAGCTCTGGCCTTTTCTAGTAATCCTACAAGCCTACTTCTTCCTCCCCGCAGGATGGGTGAACTGTCATCATCTACTCACTCTCATCTTTCCTTCCTGCCTCTTGAGTGGCCAAACCACTGTTTGAATTTTGGTCATAGTCCAGGGTTTATGCTTCTGTGCTGCAGAGCTGGGGATCAACTGCAAGTTTTCCACAGCTTCTTTAATAATTGTTAATATGTCATTCTATATTGTATTAGTCAGATACTCCCCTTAAACTGCTTGAAGGCCTCAAGTATAACCTCACCCCCCCATCACCTTATACTTATTAAATAAAAACAACAATGAACTGAAGAATAGTAAAACAGGAATGAAAAATAAAAACAATCACAAAAGAAACAGAAGCTTTTGACCGTACCCATGTGGGGCATTGTGGATTTTACTGTTAAACACTTCTTTATACTGTTTAACATTGATACTACTGTTCTGTTTAGAGAAGGTTTTATCTTTTTTATGTTAGCAAACAGTTTAACAATTTTGTTATCATCACAGAAACTAAGGAACAGCAACGGAGCATATAGGCAATGTCCCAAAGACAAACCTTCCAACCTAAAAGATCTGTCAAAAAGCAAATTGAAAGTCATGCTGCTTAACGCTAGGAGTCTTAACCTGAAAATGTGCTTGCTGGAGACTCTCCTCACCCTGGAAGATGCCGATGTCTGTACGGTCACGAAAACTTGGTTCAGGTCTACGGTGAGCACTCCTGTCTTACCAGGCTGTGCCTCATTCCACACATTCCGACCCCAAAATGAGGTTGGGAAGACTAAGGGTGGTGGAGTCTCTATCTTCATTAAGGATAGGCACAACTCTAGACTGGTCTGCCAGCTTGACATACTGGAACTACTCCAGGTGCAGCTGACAAGTTGGCAAGACACCCATCTAAGTTGTAGCCAGCTAAAGATCCCCCTCCATGACTCACGGCACCCACTCCTCCTACCTGGACCTACTTAACTCTATCAAGGTACTCCCTAACACCCTGATCTTTGGTGGCTTCAACTACCCCACCATAGACGGATGAACTATTCCTGCACTAATGCACTCACCCAGTGATTCCTTGACTTCATCAAGTCTAAAACACTAGACCACCTCTTCTCATCCCCCGCAAGGAGATAACATTCTGGACTTGGTTCTTACCAACATGGGTGTCTGCTGCACCACTTCCATAGTACGTTCTTCCCTGGTGAGATCAGATCATCGGTCTGTCTCATTCGAAGTTTCTATCCTACCCATCCCCACCCCCAGCCATAACCAGGCTAAAAAACTTTTGAAAAGATGACTGCAGTCTCCAAAATGAGGGTATCAGTAGCTTCACACCACTGCCCCCCTCAGAGAATGCAGACAACTATGCTGAACAGTACGCCAATGTAGTATACAAGCACCTGTACAACTGCATGGACTCAGCCATACCCAAAAGAACTAAAACCTGCTCCTCAAGGAAACACACACCTGTCTGGTGGACATCCTCTATCAACAGGCTTTACAACAAAAGGAAGAAACGGTTGTCCATGGGTAAAAAGGGGCAAATTCCAAATTGGAAAAAACTCTCTCCTTAGCCTCAAGCTAATTAGATCACTAGTGAAAACCTCCAAAACCAATTGTGAATCAAAACTAGCCTCCAAAACAAAGGGAAACCACAAAGCCTTCTTCATTTACGTCAGAAACCTCCATGGCAAAGCCCAGGTTTGTTCCAAATTAGTACTTAATGGTATCACTTACATGAATCCTGTTGACTTAGCCAACCTGCTAGCAGATAGGTTCAGTGCAAACGTCACCTCCTGTCCTCTCCCAAAGGCCCATTTGTCATCCGCGATACTTGTCCCACACCTCACATCTCTGTAGATAAAGTGTTAAAGGCCCTATCCAAGGCAAAGAACACAACTTCCATGGGATCTGATAGTATCCCAGTCTGTATTCTGCCTTATCTCCAGCAAGAACTAGCTTTGCCATTCAACACCCTTTTCAACCACAGTCTAAGTACAGGCTTCATTTCAGCAGAGTGGAGAACTGCCATTGTCATCCCTTTGCACAAAGGTGGTACCACTACTGACCCTAGAAACTATTGGCCCATTAGCTTGACAAGTCTGATCTGTAAAGCCATGAAGTGTATTATTATGGATCTCATAAACAAGGACATAAGCAGTCTCCAAGCATTTGACCCTACCAAATTCAGATTTGTCAAGGGCAGATCTTGCCTGTTGAACCTGGTTGACTTCTTTGAGATTGTCACTAAGACCCTGGATGAAGGAAAGTCAGTATACACAGCTTATCTTGACTTGGCCAAGGCCTTTGACACAATCCCCCACTAGGCGTCATCGAAAAGCTAACACAATTTGGTGTAAATCTCTGTCTCATCAGGTGGGTGACCAACTGGCTCATCGATATGACCCACAAGGTCAAAATAGGCACCTCCACCTCCAACAGCAGACCTGTCACTAGTGGTGTTCCCCAGGGATCTGTCCTGGGACCTCTACTGTTTGGCATCTACTTCTCAGAGGTCCAGGCAAAGAACAAAGGCCTGTGGCTGACCAGGTTTGCAGATGACTGTAAATTGGGTGCTGTCATTGACTCCCCAAATGATGTTAACATACTGCAAGAGGGTCTCACAGCAACAAATGTCTGGTGTCAAAGTCATTGCTTTAAGTTAAATGCAAAAACTGCATTATCATACCATTCAGCAAAAACATGGCCCCTACTGATTATCACATTAACGGCAACCCCCTAAGCACACAACCTGTGGTGAGAGATCTGGGTACTCAGGTTGACGACAATCACATTCATCCATCATGTGGTGGCAGTGGTCAGAAAAGCCTTTGACTTGGTTCTTGTCATAAGTAAAGGGATTGCATCCAGAAAAAAGAAGGTTATTACCTCTCTGTACTCCTCCCTCATTAGGTGTATAACACCCCGTTTCATATGTATCCATTCAAACAACTGCACCAACTGGGAATGCCACAGAAATACCTCACAAAGAGGATCCATGGCCTCCAACACCTGTCCTATGCAGACAGGCTCAAGTCACTAGCACTCTACTCAGTATTGTACAGATTGCTCAGAGGTGACCTGTGTCTCCCTACAAGGCAATTTCAGACCCTGCCCTACTAGAGATGCTCCATATCCATAACTCTTAACTCCTCGCGTATTACCCGCTGGATTCGTACATCATGCATCTTGTGGCCATCCTTACAACCATCCTTCAACAGATTATTAGTTATATGTACCTGCTTCACCTTAATGCTTCTTCTGACTCCCCCCCCCCCCCCAATCAGCTTCCTAACAGGAAAGATAGGGAGCCATTGTTTCCTCATTAACAGTTAAGCAGCTGTCTGGCTCTCTTTCCAGTCAATAAAGCATGATAAGTACCATAATACAGTACTTTCTGTAGATTTGTAATTTGTTTAGTGGACAGTTTTACTCCAGCATATGATACATACTTATACAGTTCACTCTATCAACTCATTCACTTATTCAACTTCGCCTCCATTTCATTCTTTTTCCATGTACTTTTTACCCCTTAGCAGCAAACTTCATTTTTTATTTATTTTGAAATTCTGTGTTTTTGTTCTACGATTCTGTATTTCATTCTATTATACCATCATTTATATAATCATATCTATTGTTTGAATACACTTCAGTATGCCAGCCATACAGGCAGTGTTTTTAATTTCCTTATTTAAAGTAAAAAAGCAGTACTGTTACATTTGCCTTAAGCCCGTAGTAAATTAGTATACTTAGAATTAACACAGCATGTAACAATGTTTTGTTAATGTAAACACTTATAACAAACACTGTCAACTAAAAATGATACACTTTAACGTAAAAATGTTTTTTTAGTATTAACAGTACCTAATTTTTATACATTTTTAAAAGACATTATTTCATTTTGCCTATCAAATTTAAGATTTTAAATTGTCAAAAGTGGTTCCAGTATTCAAAAAGAAACAGAAATGTAAATCTTGTCAACGTTTTCAAATGTCTTTTAGGAATCCACACCATATACTCATAAACCACAGTATTAACCTGCACGCATACATCGTTAGACTTCTCTAGATTATCAGTTTATCTGTGCCTCCCACTGAGGAAAACATCCCATTTTTTTCATTCTCACTCAGGGTTGGACTAAAATATGCCCTCCTTATGCACCCATGTCTCATACTAAATGTCTTGCAGCCATTAATTCATAAAGAAACTCTGCTACTTAAACACTGTACCTTATTTCAGATGAAATATTGTCAGTTTTGGAAAACAGCACATAGAAGGAGAAAGAAGAAAAAAACATTTTTATAATATATTCAAGAAAAAATAAAATTAAAATAAAGTGTTACCTCCAGCTGTGACCTATCATTATCTGTTTTTTAATTGTCTAATTCTGCGGAACATAGCACAACCCATAAATCTCTGCCTTTTTCAAATTATGAGGGAAGAAATGTTCATCTTTAACCAAATTTCTCAAACCACCAAGGAAGGAAAGTTTGTCTGTATAATACAGAAAGTGAAATGCACAATGCAAATAATAATTGTTTACTTTATTTTAAGATACTACCAGCATCTCTCTTTCTTTATGTTCCAGTCTTACTGTAATCTTGCTAGCTTCCCAGTCTTTTAACTCCCTAAAACTACCATTCATATCGCTTCTTGGTCTGTTTTACCATCTTGTATCAGATGCTGCTGTTGCAAATGCTGAACTCTTCTTTATCAAACTAGACTCATCCTCAACTTCCAAGATGGATGCACATTGATTAACAGCTTAATTCTAGTTCAAAACAGAAACTTAGCAGAGAAAGCCAGTGGACCTAAATTTCTGGGTAGATTTCAGTAACTGGCTAGTAACTGCACTGCCTGAATGTCAAGAAAAAAGAAATGCAGAGGACCTGAAGAAAATTCAGCTACAAAAGATGACAAAAACACTGACTGGGGAAAGTACTGCAGCTGTTCAACAAACAACAATGCGAGTTCCAGACATGGCTTCCAGTAACCCAGAAGAAAGTTGAAGGCAACTGCACACAGACCTGATTAAAATAAAACAACTTACAGTAAAAGGCTGGAAAAATGGAAGAAGCTTTAAACAGATATTCAGATTTGTTGATAAAACTGCAAAACTCAGAGGATGAAATGAAGAAAAGACTGGCTGAATATGAGACTACACAAGAAGAGATGTTTCAAAAAAATAATAGAATTAGAGGACAAAACACATATGGAAAACCTGAGATTTTCTGTAGTACCAGAGAAGCTGGAAGGAACAGACTGTATTAATTTTATGAAAGCACAAATAAGCAACTGGACTGGTATCCCACAATAGGAATTGTTAATTGAAAGGGCATATTGTGTGTATGCTCCAAACCAGGCTATGAGAAAGCAACCTAGACCTTTAATCGTAAAGATGCAATCTTACCAGCAGAAAGAGTTGATTCTGACAAAACTGTGGCAGAAGGACAAACTGCTAAAAGTGAGAGAAAGCAGCCTGTTTGTGGAGAATGACTACTCATTGTACACCAGGCAGAAGGGTACATTTATTCCATTATTCAGGGAAATGTTGAGCAGCAGACATGAGATTCAAACTGCTGTACCCAGCTATCTTCAAAATATTTTCCCTGGAGGGACAAAATCATTTTTGATGAAGTACATGTTAAGGAGGAAATACAAAAGTTTGTCCAACAAAAAGTGAGTTGTGAAATAGAAGTAGATTCTTCTTCTTGTTCCTCTGGTAATAAAGACCACAGAGAGACTGTGCCATTGAAACCTTTTCCAGTGATTTAACACAAAATGCTTGAGAGAAGGAAAAAAATGCAAGAGTCGAGAAGAAGACTCGAGAGTACATTGGAAATGAAACAAAGACAAGATTTGGGAAATGGAGATGAGCAGGAATAAAATCAGTAACTTGGAAATTGACAAATGTGGGATTGCTAAGCAATAATTACAATTGTGAACCATGACAGAACAAGAAAATCTGGAAACATTGGACATTCTTGGACTTTGTTAAACTTGTAGGGGACTCTAAAGCATATGCCCTATTTCATGTCATTAATGTTCAGAAAAATACATGGAAGAGGGGGGAGAAATTTAACTTGTAAGTAAAACCAATTTTTTTTCTTAGTGCTATTTTAATAGTGCATGATTTTCTTTGCATTCTACAATTAAGAGTAATGGGGATACCAATGTAAATAGATGCCCCTTGTGAAGGCTGCCAACCTAGCTAGATTTTTGTAGATAATTCTATGTCATTGTAAATATTAATATAATCCACAGGCTTGTTCTCTCAAATGTAAGAAAACTAAATGTAAGAACACTGTTTTAAATGCTGAACTTCAAAAATGCAACCACAGTGCACTCTGCTGGAAGAAAGCTGTTAAGTAAAGAATTACAACTGTGTTTGATATCAAAGCTCAGAGACAGGATGTCTGGGCTAGCAAATACTTTCTGTTGTTATTAAGACAGAGTTAATTACTAGATTGTACATGTAAAAATGTCTTTTATTGCTGTGACTTCATTGCCAGGTGCAAGACTACAAAAGGAAATGCAAATTTTGAGTTTCTGTTATCCTGGGAACCAGAGAAGTGTCAAGAATGATGTAATATGAAATGACTCAGCAGTATTGTGTTATCAATTTAAGACTGTCTCAGAGAGAGATAATTAAGCATTTTGGATTTTGTCTGAACCTGAACACATCAGCTCACCAGTACTCTGCCTTTGCTCTGTATGTAAGTAGGATCTTAAACTTTATTTCTCTTAGGGATAGATAGAAATAGTAAAATTAGTCTGGCTGTTTTCTATATTTATGTCAGGCTATCCTACAATATTATTTTATAAGTTTCAATTGATCTCTGAACTCTGTAATGTCACTGTGTTGAAGTAATAAGTATTTTCTTCCGTTTTTATTATTTATTAAATATTTTAAAACTTTATACTCTGACTGTTTTGTGTAGAGATAATTTGATACTGTACAAAGCCACTCCACTAGTCATGCTGTTTGTCACACTTACTAATTGGATAATAATATTGTACGGTAAAATTGGACTACCTTCGGTAAGGGCCGTATTAATAGCAGATAAATAGTGATTGGTAGCAGTGGATTACTACCTTATAGCCGGGGCAGAAAAGGGCATAGCTGGAGAACCTGTGCCAGCCTTCCCCAGGAGTGTGTGTTTGTATATAACTCATTTCTTAAAGTGTGTGTGCGTGTGTGTGTGTGTGTGTGTCAGCTACTTGGGCAGGGACACAAAGCACTGGTTGAACAGAGAGGGTGCTGGAGGTTTTGGCTTGACCACTAGGCTGAGATCTGTCCTATAGCTGTGCCAGTGGGGAGTCTTATTGGGGATCTGGAAAGAAAGGGAGAAACTAGCCCAGACTGACTGTAATCTCTGTGTGCTCGAGGGAAATTGTACTTTACTGTGGGTACTTTTTATCCTTCCCAATGTGCACCGCCCCTCACTGGTGCTAGTGGTAAGGATTGAGACTCCTTGATTACTGGGCCAGTGCACGGGCATCACATATTAATTGTTTGGCAGTGGTAGGATACCCACATCAAATATTAATTGTTTGATAGTGGTTAGTTAGCCACATCACATACTAATTGGCTTGTAGTGGTGTGGATAGTGAATTCATGTAGCTTGTGCTCAGTGATCACTGAAGATGTTTTTTTACTCTAAATCAGCCATGTAGTGAACACTTAGAGTTCGCATCACAATTGTTTTATTTCTTCTGTAAGCTTAATTAGTCAGGGAGAGCAGGCAAGCATGTCAGCAGAGGAGTATGGCAAGCTGACAAGGAGCCAGTTGACTGAGATGTGCCAGGCTAAGCGACTGGTGCATGGAAACCTGACTAAGGCAGACACGATTGCAGCTTTGGTCACAGCTGCATCAGAAAACAACAATCAGGAGGACAATCAGACTGTCCGTGGAGATGTACAACACTCAGAAAATGGACAGCTCAACCTTTCTGCAGAGGACTTAAAAATCCATCTCAAGCTAAAGAGACTTGAGTTGGAGGCCAAGCGTTTGTAAATGGAAGCTGTGGAGAAGGAGAGGAAGAGGCAGCATGAAAAGGAGATGCTGACTCTTCGCCAGAGTCATGGAGGTAATGGGGAAGGGAGTAACTGGAACCCAGAAGCACAAAGTGTCAGTAAATTTCTTCCACAATATACTGAGGGGGATAATTTTGATAGTTTCATTCACATGTTTGAGAGGGTATGTAAACAGCATGATGTTGACCAAAGGCTCTGGGTACGGTTCCTGACCCCTTTACTCCATGGTAAAGCTGTAAATGTACTTAACAAATTATCTGATGTTGACTATTTTAATTATAATGTTATAAAGAATTGTTAGAAATTTTTAAGCTAACACATGAAACTTATAGGAAAAAGTATTGTGAGCATAGACGCAAAGCAGATGAAAGTCTGTGTGTGAATATGTTGCTGAACTGAGCACTTATTTTCATAGGTGGGTGAGTGGATGTCAGGTCACCACTTTTGAAGAGCTGGCAGACCTTTTGGTGAGGGAACAAGCCCTTAGCACTTTGCCAGAGGACATGCAGATCTGGTTAGCTGATAGACAATGTGCTACTTCAGATGAGTTGGGGAAGAATAGAGACCTATACCTAGCAAGCAGGGCATCACTGCACAGGAAAGGGACACCTAGTACTGTTCATGGGTGTAAAGGAACCCATGCTGGGTAGCCCAGACTGCCCCAACAGAATCTGCCAGTAGCAGAGGAAGCCACTAGTCCAGGCACACGTCCAGGACCTAGGGGTAAATGTTTTGAATGCAATCAATGGGGCCATGTGGCATATAGATGTCCACGGAGGCAAGGTGGGGAAAAAAGCCAGTAAGTGGGAAAGACAAAATGCCAATAGTAGGTTGTCTTGATACAGCAGGGGTGCCGAACTACCATCCTGCAGATTTCCTGAGAGAGAAGTGTTTGGATAAGGCAGTAACATGTGTTAATGCAGTTAAACGCAGTCAGGCTTATAGACAAGCATGTGGGTCTGGTAGCCTGGGGGAGACCCAGACAGATAGCACACTTGCAGCCAGGATTGGTGAGGTGGTTACTTCAGGGAGGGAGCTACCTTGTAGCACTGAGACTGAAGGTGAGCCACAGCTGCTTGTGGGTACTGATGTTCCCTTGGACAGAGGGACTGCAAGAGTAGAGGTGAGTAGTAGTACCCAGGCTAACAGTGAGGCACTGCTGTCAGAGGTTACCAGACTTCCTGTGGAAGGGGAGCTGGGAAGGGTTACAAAGAGACAGTTAAGACAGGCTCAGCTCTCAGACCCTAAATTACAAGGCCTGAGGCAGGTAAGCTATTGAGGCACCTGATTCTCAAGGGAAGGGGGAATCTGTATACTGGGACAAAGGGTTACTATATAGAGAGTGGACCCCTGAGGGAGAGCTAGAAGGTGAGAGGATACAGCAGTTGGTAGTGCCTAGAGCCTACCATCTGGCACTTCTAGCCATAGCCCATGATATTCCCTTTGCAGGTCATATGAGCATAAAACATACAAAGAGATGCATTGTGCAGAACTTCTGTTGGCCTGGAATTTCCAGAGATATAACAGGGTACTGCAGGACCTGTGAGCAGTGCCAAAAGGTAGGCAAGGCAGGAGACAAGGTGAGAGCTTCTTTGATGCCTTTGCCTGTGACTGTGAAACCATTTCAGAGGATAGCTATGGATATTGTGGGCCCAATGAGTACACAAGTTCCAGAGGGAAAAAGTATATCCTAGTGGTAGGAGATCATGCTACAAGATACCCTGAGGCAGTGGCTTTATCTTCCATTGAGGTGGAAAAGGTGGCAAATGCTTTGTTAGAGGCTTTCAGCAGGGTAGATTTCCCAAAAGATATGCTGACTGACAGAGGTGCCAATTTCACATCAGACCTGCTGGCTTGTCTGCGGAAGTACTGTGGGGTGAAGCACCTACAAACCACACCCTACCACCACTAGACAAATGGTCTTGTTGAGAGGTTAAACTCTACAGTCAAGTCCATGCTACGGGCATTTGCAGACCAGTTTAAGAGGGAGGGGGACAAATATTTGCCCCATCTCTTGTTTGCTTACAGAGAGGCTCCCCAAGAATTCACAGGTTTTCCACCCTTTGAGTTGCTGTATGTACATAGGGTGAGAGGACCTCTAGATTTAATTCATGATGAGAGGGAAGTTGAGTGTGAATCTCACAAGGAGTCTGTTGTGATATATGTCCTAAACCTCAGGACAGTGCTCAGAGAATTCATGGCCTTGGCCCAGGAGAACCTGGCAGAAGCTCAACAACAGAAAAAGGTATGGTATGACAGGAATGCTTGAGCTAGAAAGTATGTTGTAGGGCAGCAGGTAATGGTTCTCATTCCTGTCAGACACAACAAGCAGCTTGGGAGTGTCCCTACAAGATGGTGAGAAAGGTAAGCGATGTTAACTACATGGTAGAACTGCTAGGCAGGAGACAGGGGCACAAATTGTACCATGTTAACATGATGAAATCTTACCATGATAGGGAGGCCCTTGTGTTGAGTATTTGCAGTGGGCTGCAGGAGGAGTCTGAGGGAGATCTGGTGACTGATCTCCTTAGTGAGGCTTGGACTGACACCTCAGTGGAAGGGGTAGCTATGTCCCAGCAGCTATCTCCTACCCCGGTTTGAGAAATCTGAGCAGTGTTAGAGGAGTTTGGGGACATGTTCACTGGGAAACCATGGTGCACCCACCTGGTGTAGCACCAGGTGGATACAGGACCCCAGAGGCCTATTAGGCAGACCCCTTATAGGGTGCCTGAGAGAGTCAAACAGACTCTGAGTGAGTAGATAGAGGAAATGTTGGAACTAGGGGGTAATTAAAGAGTTCAACAGTCCCTGACCCTACCCATTGGTGCTAGTACCAAAGAAGGATGGCAGCACCAGGTTCTGTGTGGACTACTGGAAATTAAATAGTCACACAGAGTCAGATGCTTACCCCATGCCTAGGACAGATGAAGCCCTAGAGCAGCTGGTTGGGGCTAAATATCTTACTACCATTGATCTTACCAAGGGTTATTGGCAGGTGCTCTTGACTCCCAGTGCTAGAGAGAGGTCCGCCTCTGTGACTCCTTTTGGCCTGTATGAGTTCACAAAGATGCCCTTTGGGATGAAATATACCCCAGCAACTTTACAGAGGTTGGTAGTCCTAGCAGGAGGGTTTGCCCGTGCTTACCTAGATGCTATTGCCATCTACAGCCATTCATGGCAAGATCACCTTCAGCATGTCAGAGAGGTGCTGGGCAGACTACAGAGGGCAGGATTGACCGTTAAGCCCAGCAAATGTCAGGTGGGTATGGCAGATGTCTCCTACCTGAAACATAGAGTGGGGAGTGGTAAGATCAGGCCCGAACTTGCTAAAGTGGAAGACATACAGGCATGGCCTGCACCTGTTATGAAAAAGCAGGTGACGGCATTCTTAGGGACAGCAGGGTACTACAGAAAGTTTGACCCCAGTTATAATACCATAGCTGCTCCCCTCACAGACCTGACAAGGAAAAAACAGGCCAGATAAGGAAGTGTGGACCACAGCATGTGAGCAGGCATTCCAGAAGCTTAAAGAAGCTTTGGGAGGACCCCCTGTGTTAGCCAGTCCAGATTACAGCAAAGAATCTGTTGTGCAGGTGGATGCTTTGAACCATGGGGTGGGGGCTGTACATAGCCAGATTTCTTCAGAGGGAGAAGAACGCCCAGTGGTTTATCTCATTCGTAAGCTCCAACCCAAGGAGGAATGCTATGCAGCTGTAGAAAAGGAATGTCTAGCCATAGTGTGGACACTGCAGAAACTTCAGCTTTATCTGTATGGAAGGAAATTCACTGTAGTTACTGAACACAATCCCCTAAGATGGTTACACTGAGCCAGCCAGCAAGATGCCAAGTTGCTAAGATGGTGCCTAGGGTTGCAAGCATATGATATGTCAGTGCAGCACCACAGTGGGGTTAGCAATGCCAATACAGAAGGGCTCTCAAGGCAGGAAATGGGGTAAGGTATACTCAGATAGACCTAAACTTCTCAAGCAACATTTCTCAAGGGTCACTTGAATGAGTTCTCTGGGGGGGATTGTGAAGGGTGCCAGCCTAGCTGGATAGAATTTTGTAGATAATTCTATGTCATTGCAAATATTAGTATAATCCATAGCCCTGTTCTCTCAAATGCAGGAAAACTAAATGTAAGAAAACTGTTAAATGTTGAACTTCAAAAGTGTAATCGCAGTGCACTCTGCTGAAAGAAAGCTGTTAAGTAAAGAATTACAACTGTGTTTGATCTCAAAGCTCGGAGACAGGATGTCTGGGCTAGCACATTCTTTCTATTGTTATTAAGACAGAGTTAATTACTAGATTTTACATGTAAAAATGTCTTTTTTTTTGCTGTGGCTTCCTGGCCAGGTGCAAGACTACAAATGTAAATTTTGAGTTCCTGTTAGCCTGGGAACAAGGGAAGTGTCAAGAATGATGTAATGTGAAATGACTCAGCAGTTCTGTGTTATCAATTTAAGACTTTCTCAGAGATAATTAAGCATTTTGGATTTTGTCTGAACCTGAACACATCAGCTCACCAGCACTCTGCCTTTGCTCTGTATGTAAGTAGGATCTTGGACTTTATTTCTCTTAGGGATAGATAGAAATAGTAAGATTAGTCTGGCTGTTTTCTATATTTATGTCAGGCTATCCTACAAAATTATTTTAAAAGTTTCCTGTGATCTCTTAACACTATAATGTCATTGTGTTGAAATAATAAGTATTGTTTTGTGTTTTTATTACTTATTAAATATTTTTAAACCTTTCTACTATGGCTGTTTTGAGTAGAGATAATTTAAGCTCTAGAGTACTTGCATGTATTTGGTGATACTCTACAAGGCCACTCCAATAGTATTGCTGTTCGTCACACATACTAATTGGATAATATTGCACAGTAAAGTTGGACACCCTTTGGTAAGGGCCTTATTAGTAGCTGATAAATAGCAGTGGATTACTGCCATATAGCCTAGGCAGAAAGGGACATCGCTGGAGAACCCGTGCCAGCCTTCCCCAGGAGTGTCTGTGTGTTTGTATACAACTCATATCTTTAAGTGTGTGCGTGTCCGCTACTTGGGCAGGGACACAAAGCACTGATTGGACAGAAAAGATGCTGGAGGTTCTGCCTTGACCACTAGGCTGAGATCTGTACCCTATAGCTGTGCCAGTGGGGAGTCTTATTGGGGATCTGGAAATAAAGGGAGAAACCAGCCCCAGACTGACTGTGATCTCTGTGTGCTATTAAAGGAAATTGTACTTTACTGTGTGTGTGTACTTGTTATCTTTCCCAATGTGCACGCCCCTCACTGGTGCTAGTGGTGAGGATTGAGGCTCCTTGATTATTGGGACAGTGCACGGCCATCACACCCCTGTTTTTTTCTTTCTTTCTTTCTTTCTCCCTTCATCTCTATTTCTCCTCTCTTTAAGAACTGTAGGTACTGCAGTGTAAAAAAAAAAAAGAATAATAATAAGAAAAATCTGGTTAAAAGAGTGCAACAAAGGAAAAAAATAGTGTGCTTTTTCTTGTTCTTGCATAGGGGAATGACTGGGTAAAGCCCTTAGCTTAATCTGGTAGCAAGTTTTAAGAAGAAACAAGTAAATGAAAAAGAATATTAAATATTATAAGGCCTTTTTCTAGTAAGGAAATGTATGTATGCTCTGCAGTTTTGCGCCTTGTTCTCATATCTCTAGGAGACAATCGGATTAAGAAAAATGGCTTGGAGAAAATATTTTCTGAAAGCATTCAAGTGTTTTCCCAGCTGAGAGAGCTGTAAAGATAGACAAAGTCAGACAGCACTTAGTAGAAGCTCAGGCTATACCATGCTTCTTAGAATGGATAACCTTTCTTTTAGGTTATCTCATGTCAGTGTGTATATGGCTGTCAGTTTTGGACATTTGTTTTTATTAGGAGGGTAAAACTTCAGTATTTGAAAATGTACATAATTTTGTATGTTAGTATTAGCTTAAAAGGTTGTAGTGGGTATTATTTTTTTTTGAGTGCTTTCAATAAAACAAGAAGTTTTGTAAGATGTGACATAGGCTGAAATGGAGATGGCAAGAAACAATTGTATAGAAGGCTAACCTGCCAAACAGTATGTGCATGCAACACAAAAGCTGGAAATGGATATTTAACAAAAAACTGTTATACATAAAAAGTGGAAATAATAACTTATAAAAATGATGCTTTCTGTAATGGCTTTAAATGTGAATGGTCTCACATAAATAAAAGAAAGAGTGGTGAACTATATTAAAAATGTAGAGTGTAAATAGCTATGCTACAAGAGATGCCCTTGGAAAACACTGATTATGTGAATTTGATGAAGAAAAGTTTTCAGGATAGTTATTCACAAGAATACCTGGAGCAAAAGAAAAGAGGTGTAGTTACAATAATTGCAAGGGGAGCTCCAATAGTGATAGAAGAGGGTAAAAACATAATGATGGTAGATTTGTAGTACTAATGGGCTACTAGCAAGGGAGGAGAATTACACTGGCATGTATTTATATTCCGAAGAAAACTGCTGTAATGGAAGTTAAGAAATTCTGGGAGAAATAATCAGCTTTCAGCAAGGAATATTACTTATAGGTGAGGACTAGAATTTGATCTGCAACAGTGAAGGTGTGTTTGGGGGGCCCAGAAGGGAAAGTGTAACAAGGAGAGTAGATTTTTGAAGAAATTTATGAAAATGTTTGGCATGGAATATGTGAATTTAGTACTTGGAGTTCAGGGTGAATTTGCATATTATTCCCAAAGATACAAAAACTGGGCTAGGCTTGGCAGAATTTACATTTTACAGGAACATGTGCATTTACTTGAAGGTCTTGATATGCACCCAATAACTGTTTCAGATCATGCACCAATAATAACTAAAATATAAACATAGGGTAATGAAATAAAAATGAGACACTGGTGCTTTCTCATCTATCTGTTGAAAAGAGAGGAATTTAAGGAATGGGTAGTGGAAATTATTCAGGAGCTATTACAGAAAATAGAAATTTCTTCTGAAAAATATAGCTAAGGGGCAGCGGGATAAAATTAAAGCAGAATTTAAAAATAGTGTGGAAATAAAAGAAAAGGAGGTATGGTTAAGTAGTATGAACAATTATTTACAAGAACTGACAAATTTTAAAGTTTTGCAAAATAAGGGGAATCTCACAGAACAAGAGCAGCAATTGCAGATTGCCAAACAGAAAATAAGGGATTACCTTTGATAATATGCATGAGTTTAGAAAGATTGCTGTTAAGCAACTGTTTTTTATAATAACTTTAGAGCACAAAAACTTTAGTACAATTCAGGCAACAGAAAGTAGAAAGGGCTGCCGCCAAGCTTAGGAAGCCTATAACAAGGAAGATAACAAAAGATCCTGTAGAAGTATTAGAAATATTTTTGAAATTATATGAATGTCTAAAGCAGAGAAATATGGAAATCAAGAAAAGGTACACATGGAAATGTTTATGGAAGAATTAAATATGCCAAGGTTAGAGGTAGATTAGGTTCAGTTACTAACAGTTAAGATAGGAAGAGATGAGATAAAAATGGTGATGTATAACCAATTTACAGGAAAGTCCCAAGGAATATATGGCATTCCTGATCTGAAAGGTTTTGTTTAACAGTATTTTAAGAGGAAGAGAAGTACCAATATCCTGGAAGAATTTGGTGGTAGCTGTAATATCTAAAGAGGGTAAAGATCCATTAAATCCAGCTTCATACAGGCCCATTTCAATACTAAACCATGATTATTAAGTGTTTATGTCTATAGTGGCTAAAAGAATGGCAGAAGTGATGCCAAAATTGATAGATACAGATCAGTGTGGTTTTGTGGATAACATTAACAGAACATTGCTGATCTTAAGTCATGGTGGTGCAGCAGTTAACGTTCTCGCCTCACAGCAAGAGGTTCTCCCGTTCGATTCTTGGCTGGAGTGCCTTCTGTGTGGAGTCTGTATGTCCTCCCCGCGGTCGAGTGACATTAAAGACATGTAGGTAGGTGCGAGTGTGAATGGCCGTGCCTTCGTTGAAGGTTGGGCGTCGGGCTGGCAACTCGATAATGTAAAATCCACTGCCAATCATGAGCGGACCGGAGTTCTGCTGTGGCGACCCCTAACCGGGAAAAGCCAAAAGGCAATAGAACATTGATGATCCTAGAGGGAAGCAGAATGTTAAGAAAATATGACTGTTTTGGAGGGTCTTGTTGCAGAGAAAGCATTTGACAGAGAAAGCTGAGACTTTATGAGCAGGGCAATGGAAGCATTTACATTCTCTGATAAACTTATAAGATTGATTAGTAGAATATATGAGGGATCAGAGGCAAACATTTAAAGTGGGTGGGGTCCTCTCTGATAATATTTGCTTGAGCAGAGGAACCAGGTACTGATGCCCTCTCTCCCCTTTGTTATTTGCATTATATTTACAACCATTGGCAAAGAAAATAAGAGACTCATAAATTCAAATATGATTGGCATGGTAGTCAAGAAAAGCTGTCTCTATTTGCAGATGATATTATTTTATACCTGACAAAACCAGAAAAGAGACTTTACCATGTTACCTTGTCGTGGAATTTTGAGACACTTTCATATCTTTTTTGGGATATAAAATTAATGAAGCTAAAACAGAGGCAAGACTGGTAAATTATGTCCACAAAAACAACCAATTCCTGGGTAAAGATCCTAAACCGTGTACACCAAAATGCACGTAAAAATAAAAAAAACATTGCAGGACCACCATGGCTAAAACAAATGCTTTATTGGCCAATGTAGTAAGCGCTTTCACGACCTCACAGTTGCTTCATCATAGTATAAAACACAAGCACCTAATTTATATCAGAAGCAACCAATCAACAGAATCCACTTAACATTACAAATATATTTAAAACACAGGAGCATTAACACCCCAGTATTGGCATATATAAAAACAAATATAATACTGCCTAAAAATAATAGCATAAAAAACTACAAACACCTCATACCAATGGGGGAGTGTGCGTGCACATAACAGAGGTTTCAGTGAAACTGCATCATTAATCCCTGGTGACCTCCCTGCATTAAAATACAAAATCCACCTCTGCTCTGCCAATTCGGTTCTATTACTAATGTCTCCTCCTCTAATGCTATCCTTAATGCTCTCCAAAGCAAAAAAAAAATTAAATTCATGCTAATGCCTGTTCATTTTAGCATGTCATGCTAATGAATTACTCTCTTTACCATTCCTAATGTCTCTTAGGTGTTCTAAAATACGTTCTCTAAGGGACCGATTAGTTTTCTCTATATAAAACGCACTGCATGTTAAGCAAAAACTGTAGTACACAACATTCCTAGAACTACAGTCAGCATAAAAGTTACATTCAATAATACGGTTACCACCTGTCCCGTTGTCAGCGGGACCCTCACGGGTTGAGCCTTGTCATCTCGTTGCCCGCACTGTCAAGCAGTGAGACTTTAAAAGTCACGTTTTCCAATACATGCTGAATTGCCATGAAAAAGCCAAAAACACTTCCAGTTTTTCCACAGCAATGCGGTTATGTCACCAACCCAGACCTGCAGGCAGAGGTATTCCTTGTTAAGTCCGGGTGGTGTAAATCCTGTAGCTTTTTGGCTGCAAGGATTGAAGGGGGTGGGGATTCCACTCAGAATAGCCCTACAAAGGTCGCAGCTGTAGAGCGGTGTTGTATTAGCACATCTACAGCTGCTAATTTGATTAAAGGACTGAGATTTTTTGCCAGCCAGGAAGCCAGCCAGCTAGAGAGCTTGCCAGCCAGCCAGCCAGTCTAGCAGGTAGGGAACCTGCTAGCCAGCAGGCAGTCCAGCAGGCAGGGAACCAGTCATTCAGCCAGAAATTCCAGCAGGAAGGAAGCCAGCTACCCCAGCGAAGGCTGTGATGTTGGTAAGTACATAGTATTTTGTGGCTCTAGTTATTTAAAATGGGAATATTGTGCTTTATTTAAATTTAAGTTTTTAATGTTTAGAGGTAAATCGGAGTGCAGTACTCAGTATTTACATCTGTGCAGTGGTTATTTTGAGATTTTCAAGTAGTAGTTTTTAAAGGTATAAAAACAGGGTGTGTATGTATATGTAATTATAATTGTTGTGGTTATTGGGGTATGATTTGAAAGTGTTACTTTTTAAAGGCTGAAACCTGTGTAGAAGTTTTGTTTATTTCTGGTGGGGGGCAGTCTTAAAGATAAATGTAGTGTGGTATATTTCTATTGTCGTAGCTTTTTCAGGGTACTTTCTGTTTAAAGATAGAAAATGTTCGAGCACAGTTTGCACTTTTTGTGTGGAAATATATGCAATTTAATGCTGTTTTCAAGAAGTTAAGATACACTGTTTGGGTAATTTTTCCTGGTAGTTCTTGCAAGTCATTGTGCATGTGGCATAAGGCTACGTTTTGAGGGGGACTGTTAATAGGTAGACGTAGTGCTTTTATTATTCTAGCAGGTACATGTTGCCAACTTGTCGAAGCTGTTTCAAGATAGTTTTCATTTATATTTTTAAATGTGTGCATTTTAATGTTAAGTTGTCTATCTCGCCTTCATTCTTGCTGGATGGGTTCGGAGCCGATCCTCGGCTCTGACTCGGCCAATACTAAAGCTCGAGAGCTAATTCCACCGGCTCGAGGCTCCCCTATATCCCACAATGCTAGGCGGTAACTACTCAGATCTCGTTTGCCGCTTAGCTGACGAGGTGCTTTTCTACCGGCTCAGGCAGGTTAGTGAGAGTTTTTACCGTAATAGGTATTTCTTAACCCCCTATTGTTTCATACCATAACCTTTTTAGTTTAATTAATATTTAGATAGATCGACCCCTGTTTTTTTGGTCTATATTCCCTTCCTTTTCTTCCCTTAACTTGTAGGCCTTCGGCCCCTTCCCTTCCCCCAGTCCTTTAGTGGACTAAATTAGTAGTTTTTTTGTTAAGGGCTTGTATGTGTGTTTGTGGCTTTGTGTTAGCCTTAATAATTTAATAATTTAATAATTTTCTTCAGTTGAGGGTGTGTCTGTAGTGTGTTTGTGTTTTGTCTGGCACTCCTTTCACTATGTCAAAAGACGCTAAGGTCTCAGGCTTCAAGAAGTGTAACTCGTGCTGCCAGAAAATGTCTCTGACAGACGGTCACACTTCTTGTGTGTATTGCCTGGGACCTTTGCACCTGCAGGACTCTTGTGCTGTCTGTCATGGTTTCAGCTCTAGAGTCCTGCAGGAACGCAAAAATAAATTAATTTTGCGTGGCTTATTAAAGCCTGAAGGCCCCCCTATCCAGTCTGTGTTGGGGAAGCCTTCTAAGACTTCCAGACAGTCGGCTCCAGCTTCAGAGCCGTCCTCTGGAAGCATCAAAACTGCTTCGACATCGGCTCCGGCTGGAGCCGATGTTTCTAAGCCTCGTACCATTACCTCGACTCCGGCCAGAGCCGAGGCTGATAAGACTCACTCGGCTCCGATACCTTTATCGGAGCAACCTTTAAGAAAAAGGTCTAGGTCTCCCTCCATCAGCTCCGTTCATTCGGCGCCAGGATCCCCTCTTCTTTCAGAGCGGAGCCATAAATCGCATTCCTCACAGTCTTCCAGGCTATCTGACCACGATTTGCAAAGGGTAGTGAGTAGACTTCTCAAGTCTGAGGCACTGGCCCAAATGCTTCATAGCCCGACTCATCAGTCAGTGGCTATTTCTGTCCCTCAATGTGTTCCTCCTTCGACTCCTTTGAGCTCGGAGCCGGGGCTCATCGGAGCCATGACTGTTGGTGCGTCGGATCCGATACCTTCTCTTTCGGCTCCGTCGTCTGCTCCAATCTCCTCTTTGGAGGGATCTCTGCGCCGGGCTTCCCTCATCGGCTCCGAGGGGGCGAGTGGCATCGGACCCTTGTCCGACCCCGCTCTCCCTCTTGGTGCTTTGGCGCTGGTGAGTTCGGCTCCGACATCGGCTTCGGAGCCGTCCCTGTCGGTGCCGGGGGAGGTCCTGGTCTCTTCGGAGCGGGGGCCTCCAGCCTTGCCCGATAGGGGTGCCTTCGAGGTCATGCGGAGCGTGCTAGAACCAGAGTCTGCCCCACAGTCGGCTCCGTCAGCCCCTCCATCATCAGTGCCTGCGGTGATTTCTACCCACATTCTTGCTTCAAACCGCAGAGAGCCAACTCCTCATGTTTCCCCATTGGGAATTTCCTCCTCTTCCGAGGCCTCTCCTGACCCGCTAGGAGAACCCCCTAGGAAGAGGCAGTGCAAGAGGAAGCACATTGACTCCCCTGAGTTTATCACCTCTGACACTGACTTAGAAGAATCTGAAGGTTCCCCTCGATCCCCCTCTGAGGATGTCTCCTTTGCTGACATCCTTGAAATCCTGAAACAGAGGGGGAACTGGCCAGCCCTTAACCCTTCAGAGGATGAGTCAGTGTACCTTGAGGCGTTCGGCTCTCGCCCTTCTACCTCCTGGGTGTCCCATCCCTTTCACCCCCTTATGGAAGTGGTGGCAAGGAAGGCCTGGACGGCTCCTGATTCAGTGGAACCCACCCCGAGGAGGCCATGTAAGTTTATTACTGCCCCTAGAGATAAAGATTTTTTATCTAAAGGTGTCCCCGTCGATGCCATGGTGGTGGCTGCAGCCACTAAGAAGGAGTTAGCCGATCCTTCGGTACCTGTCCATCCTCCTAATAAGGAATCTAGGACCATGGACAGGTACGGCAAGCAGATGTTCTCATCAGTGACCTTCTCAATGCGGTCGCTGAACTATTTATGTCACTTCACTCGTCTCCAGAGGGATTTACTCAAGGATATGAGTGAAGAGGTAAAGGATCCAACAGCTGAGGGGGTTCCAGGACAGAATAAACTCCCAGTTGGCAACCCTAAACTCCATCGTTAACTCCTCCATGCGGCTTATCTCATATGCCGCTGATGGGGCGAGTAGAGCCGCAGGCACAGGCGTTGCCTTACGACGTCACACCTGGATGCGGCTGTGCAACTTTGAGGACCCTTTCAAGGCGTCCTTCACCAATTCACCCTTTGATGGATCATCCTTGTTTGGCCCTCAGGTGAAGGATACATTGACTAGGTGCAAGGTGGAAGGTAAGACTCTCTCTGCCGTGGGAGTCCGTTTTTCTACCCCTTCTAGGCCTTATCCCAAAGGTCAGAGGGGAGGAAAAATGTGGTTCCGCAAACAAACCCAGGGAGTCTCATCTGACGCACAAGGTCGATTCCCCTCTAGAGTCAGAGGGGGGAATAACAATAGACGCCACCCTAGAGGCAGAGGAGGTCTGCAAAACCAGGGTAGCAGAGAAGTTTTCTCTGATAAACCCTTTCAGCATCCCTGAGGAGCTGCCCGGCTGTCCACCTTCGGAGGCAGTCGGGGGAAGATTATCCCTGTACCCAAAAGCCTGGCTTTCCCTTACACAAGGCAAATGGGTATCCGAGGGTTACAAAATTCCCTTTATTCACATTCCATCCCAATCCAGAGGATCCCTTCCAGATGTTCCACCCAGTCTAAGGGAACAAGCAGCACTAGAAATTTCAAAGCTGCTATCAAAAAGAGCTATCCAATCAGTCCCAGCAGACCAACAAGGATCCGGAATCTACTCCAAATTCTTTTTGGTACCAAAAAACAGGGGACTGGAGACCCATACTGGATCTCAGTAACTTAAACAAGTATGTCAGAAAAACAAAATTCCGGATGGTCACGCTACAGTCCATTTTACCCTTCTTGGGTCAGGACAATTGGATGTGCTCGATAGATCTTCAGGACGCATATTACCATATCAAGATGAACAAATGCTCCAGGAGATTTCTCCACTTCAGGCTGGGAGCCAGTCACTACCAGTTCAGAGCCCTGCCCTTTGGTCTCACTACAGCCCCCCGAGTGTTTACCAAATGCATGGCAGTGGTCGCGGCTCACTTGAGACGTCAAGGATTCTAGGTGTTTCCATATTTAGACGACTGGCTCCTTACTGCCACCACCAGACATCAACTTATTCTATCCAAAGACTTCACTATCCAAACTTGCCAAGCTCTAGGCATTTCAATAAATTTCGAAATATCTGCCTTGTCGCCTTGTCAATCTATTATCTTTACAGGCGCCACATTAGACACACTCAATCTTTCAGCCAGACTCACAGAGCAGAGTGTCAGACATCCGCAAACAAGTTTACCTTCTCTTACAATGCAACAAAGTCAAAGCCAGACTAGTTTTGAAGGTATTAGGACTCATGTCAGCAGCTATCCCCCTTCTCCCCTTAGCTCGCTTCCACATGAGGATCCTCCAATGGATGCTGTTTACTCAGTGGTCCTTCCAACAGCTCCCGATGTCCCACACCATATTGATAACTCAATCATGCAAGAATCAACTATCTTGGTGGATCACATCACCTCAGGTTCTCCAAGGAAGACCCTTCACTCACCCCCCCAGTCACCACGTTGACAACAGATGCCTCCCTGATCGGGTGGGGGGGGCATTATCAGGGCAGGACAGTCCAGGGCACGTGGCAACCTTTCGAGTGCCACTTGCACATAAATGTCTTAGAGATGAGAGCAGTGCTTTTAGCGTTGCAAGCCCTTCACGACTCTCTTCCCACAGGGACTATTGCAATTCAGACGGACAACATGTCCGTAGTGTGGTACATGAACAAACAAGGCGAAACCAGATCATACCCCTTATGTCGAGAGGCACTCAGACTTTGGCAATGGGCAATCTCTTCTCAGCATTTTCTGGTAGCAATGCACATTCCCGGGAAGTCCAACGTGATTGCAGACAAGTTGAGCAGGGCAATTCTCATGCCCCACGAGTGGTCTCTGAAGAAATCAGTACTGGAAGAAGTGTTCCAACGATGGGGCCAGCCTTGCTGCGATCTCTTTGCTACTCCCCAAAACAGCAAGTGTCACGACTTCTTCACTCTTTTCCCGTTACCAGGCCATCCCACCAGAGACGCTCTAGTCCACGAGTGGCCCCGAGGACTTCTGTATGCTTTTCCCCCTTTTCCACTGATAACTCACCTAATCCAGAGAGCCATCACCTTGAGAGTGACAATGATCCTCATTGCCCCTTACTGGCCTCGACAGATATGGTTTCTGTTCCTTCATCGTTACCTTTTGGAGCAGCCTTGGCATCTGGACCCAGTGCCAGATCTGTTGACCCACCAATCGGGCCAGCTGCACCAGTCTCTTCATTCTCTCAACCTCACAGCGTGGTTTCTCCGATTCCGACCTTAGCCAGGCTTCCCTCAATATCTCGCTCGGTCCGAGATATCTTGATAGCCTCTCATAAATCTTCTACCCGGAAGATTTATAATAGCAAATGGAAATGCTTCTCCTTTTGGGCAACATCAAAAAATATAGATCCCTTCACTGCACCTATACAGTCTATTTTAGACTTCCTAGCAGAACTCTTTCACTTAGGATCTTCTTCATCTACCATTAGAGTTCAGTTGGCTGCTATATCTTATTATCATGTAGGTGTCTCAGAGTCCAGCATCATGGCTCACAAGCTCTGCAAAGCCTTTTTAAGGGGCGTTTTTTTTCTCAAACCTCCAATCAAAGATCCTCCGCCTCAATGGGACTTGAACTTGGTTCTGACATCCTTAATCCTTCCCCCTTTTGAACCAGCGGCTTCATGTTCTCTGAAGTTGCTTTCATGGAAGACACTTTTTCTAGTAGCCATAACTTCAGCGAGAAGGGTATCTGAACTCCATGCTCTGTGCAGTCGACCTCCTTACTTGGTGTTTTTCAAAGACAGGGTGTCCCTCTGTACTAACCCATCCTTTTTACCTAAGGTTTCCTCTCAAACAAACCTAAATCAAACTATTGATCTCCCTGTCTTTTTCCCTAACTATTCCAACAGGTCCGAACAAAAGTTACATTTTCTGGATGTTCATCGCCAACTTAGATATTATTTAGACAGGACTAAACAGTTCAGGAAATCTGATCAGCTTTTCCTGTCTTATGCGGAAGGCAAATTGGGCCTTCCAGTTACTAAAGTGTCCCTTTCGAGATGGCTTACCTCTATAATTACCTTCATCTACGAAATCAGACATCAAAAACTGCCTTCAAGACCTAGAGCTCATTCAACTAGGGCATTAGCTACATCCGTAGCTTTTCAGGACAGGCTGCCAATAGATTCCATTTGTGCAGCAGCCACTTGGGCTTCTCCTCATACCTTCATTCACATTACAAATTGGACATGGTCTCCAGAAACCGTGCCAACTTTGGTTCCACTGTTCTCAAGAGTCTGTTCCGATAGGCCACCCGGGATAAGGTGCTAGGGACGCGGTCCCATCCAGCAAGAATGAAGGCGAGATAGACAACTTAACATTAAGAAGTTATGTACCTACCATAACGTTCCATGTTAGTTGTCTTCTTCTCGCCTTCTTTCTTGCGTCCCACCCTCCTTCCCCCAAGCCTGGACAGACCGATAGGAATTCATTTGTGATCTTCCTCTGGAAGTTGTCATTCCCACACGTTCTACCACCTCTATTTCCCCTTTTGTTAGATCTAGGATACCTTACACTCAGGTTTATATAGAGGTGGGTTACCCTTCTCCATACTATGGAGACTAGAATTGCTTGGTCTAGCTATCAAACGAGATCTGAGTAGTTACCGCCTAGCATTGTGGGATATAGAGGAGCCTCGAGCCGGTGGAATTAGCTCTCGAGCTTTAGTATTGGCCGAGTTGGAGCCAAGGATCGGCTCCGAACCCATCCAGCAAGAAAGAAGGCGAGAAGAAGACAACTAACATGGAACGTTATGGTAGGTACATAACTTCTTATTTTTTTATGCTGTCTTTAATAAGGTTAAAATGTCCTGCTTTGCTTGTAATGTGAATATGGGTATGCTGCTTTTACTTGGGCCTGTTTATTGCATTGTTGTGCTGGGTAAATTACTGTTAAAAGTTTATTTTTATTTCTCTTAATTGCTATGTTTTGAGGTAAAAGGGGCCCATGGGGTTTGTAGTTTTTTAGCTGCTCTTGCACTCTTGCAAGTACTTTTAAAAGGTAAAATGTTTACGTACTTTTTTTTTGTGGATGCAATCTATAAACTGACTCTAGTGAAGTGCTATCTCAGTTTATTGATTATTTGGGTAGTACAACGAGACATTCTTGAGGTTCACATATAGATACTCCAGGGAAGGGATAGATTTCCTAGATGTCACAGTGAAAAGGTCTGAACTAGGGAATGTGCAGATATATTTGTATAGGAAGCCAAGTAGGAAGAACTCATTACTGTGTAAGAATAGTATGCATCCTAGACATGTCTCCAAAAATGTATTGAGGGGACAAGTCCTTAGGATGATGAGACTGCATAATGAAGATTCTCACCTAATGGTAGCCATTGATGAGTTGAAGGCAGATTTTTTGATGAGGGGATATTCAGAAAGAGAGATAGATGAATGCATTCCCCACCTACTTCAACAGAGAGGAACTAGAGGCAAACCTAATTTTTCAGAATACCATCCTGTAGATAGGAGGGAGCATGATCAGAATAGTGTGAGACAAGTGTGGGTTCCTATGACTTTTTCGAGTGATGTGAACATCTTTTGTGACATCATTAAAAGGAACTGGAGTATTCTGAGGGTGTCTGATGAACTGAAGGACATTGTTAGTGATAGACCACTGTTCTCGTTTAGCAACAATATGTCACTCAAAAGGCAGTTGTGTTATAGGACAGGGGTAGAGAAACCAGTAGTGACATCACAGAGACAAGGGACATATCCTTGCAGTAATTGTAGTGCATGCAGATATATTCATACAGGGTTTAATTTCCCACATTTACAGTCAGGGTTGATTATTGAATGTAAGTTTTATGCTGGCTGCAGTTCTAGGAATGTTGTGTACTACAGTTTTTACTTAACATGCAGTGCATTTTATATAGGGAAAACTAATCGGTCTCTTAGAGAATGTATATTTTAGAACCCCTAAGGGACATTAGGAATGGTAAAGAGAGTAGTATGTTAGCACAACATGTTAAAATGAATGGGCATCAGCATGGATTTAATTTTTTTTTGTTTTGGAGGGCATTAAGGATAGCATTAGAGGGGGAGACATTAGGAATAGAACCGAGCTAACAGAGCAGGAGTGGATTTTGTATTTTAATCTAGGGAGATCACCGGGAATTAATGACGTTGTTTCACTGAAATCTTTGTTACGTGCACGCACACTTCCCCATTGATTTGAGGTCTGTGTAGTTTTTTATGCTATTATTATTTTTAGGCAGTATTGTACTTGTTTTTATATATGTCAGTATTGGGGTGTTGATGCTCCTGTGTTTTAAATATATTTGCATTCAGTGGAGTCTGTTGATTGGTTGCTTTTGATTCGGATGAAGCAACTGTTAGGTCGTGAAAGTGCTCACTACATTGGTCAATAAAGTATGTGTTTTAGCTGTCGTGGTCCTGGACCATTTTTTTTATTATTATTATTACTGATAAATTATGTACCCAAACACAAATTGGTTTAGCAATGTCCATATTTATGGGGACATGATAAAATTAAATATTTAGGACTATGGATTAAAAATTATTCTGGTGTGGCCGCTAACGATATGTGGGAAGAGACTAAACAAAAGATAATACAAAAACTGAGAAATTGGAAGCTCTTTTTTATGGATATGGATAGCAAGATACAAGCAATTAAAATATTTTCATTCCCTGTAGTTTTATAAACAGGTCAGGAATATTTTTATCTACCAGAGGAGAAGTTGTGGATAGCAATTTATAAAGAGCTGAAAGATTTTATCTGGGAAGAGAAAACGGCAACAGTCAAGTTGGATAAGCTAATTCTTCCAATAGAATAAGGTGGTCTGGGATTACCCGGTTTGGAGGGGTATTTCAGTGCTGCACATTTTAGGCTCCTATAAGTAGCACAAGTAGAAACTTATAATTCAAAGTGGAAAGAGATGACAATGAAACAGGGTGGAAGCCCAAGAAATAAGGAGAGACTGGGATTTGGAGTGCAGATCCTTAAGGAAAATAACAATAACCGTACAGAAAACTATATTCATAAAGTAAGCAGAAAGTATTCTAAGAACTAAATTAACACGGGAATGGAGAAAGGAGATTCTGCCGATAGGGATGACTGCAATTAGGGATACAGACAATAGGCAAGAGGAGGCTGGAATTTATTGGAGAAAACTGGCAAAGGAACCAAGGTATTGGGAGAAATAACTAGAGAGGGAAAGGTAACAGAATGGGAAGATGCCAAAATGTTTTTTGGGAAATGCAGGTTAGCGATTGCTTTCCCTATCAAGGACTGATATCAGAGCATAGGCAAAAAGAAAGAAATAGGGGAGTCCTAAATGAAAGACCAGCACTGTTAGAGTAGAGTTTTTAGTAGAATCTATTACAGAAGCTGCAGTTAAAAAAGGAATAATTAGTAGAGCATATAAAATATTGCATGTTATCTGTAAGAACCAATCAGAGCAAGTTAGAAAGGAACACAAAGAGAGGTTGGATAAGCAATTCACAAAGAAACAATGGGGAATATTTATATGTCCCCTAAATATGTAATGAAGCCTAAAAGATTTAGGCTCTTTGCTTGGAAGTGTTTACGTAGGTATTTTTATGCCCTAGGTAGATGCCAAATAATTTTTCCTCAGGTAGACAGAAAATGTTGTAGGTGTGATAGGGAAGAAAGACATAACTGGAAACATATTTTCAGGGAGTGTAATAAGTTGGCAGACTTTAAAAATTCCCTGCAGACTACTGTAAGAGATACTGGGTGAGCAATTTGGTGTAACTAAGAAAATTACTTTTTTGAACTATGATACAGAATCAGAATTTCCTAGACATAGTAAGGCCTTGCTGAGTCTAATTATGGTGGCTGATAAAAAGCAATTACTAGAAAATGGAAATCCAAGTCTAACCAACTTTACTAGAAGAAGCAAATATAATGACAGAGATAAAACAACTGTGACTGGGATCTTTAGAAAAGGGTAGGAGCAAATTACATAGGAGAATGGGAATTGTGGGAGCAATGCATGCAGTAAAGGAACAAGGTTTAAAAGAGGGGAGGATCTGAATGAGCTAGGTAATGTTTGAGAATGACTAAATAGATTATAAGTGATGTGTAATGTTTGCAACTACAATTGTGTCAACATGGTTTGTAATGTATAATGATTGCAACTAGAATTGTGTCAATACTCTTGCTTATGTCATACGTGATAATTTAATGAAGACGTTTCTTGTTAAAAAGAAAACTGGACTCATCCTCCTTTTCTCCCAGATATACCAATAACTCTCGTTTTAGTCATGTTCTTTTTTAGCAGAGCATTATTGAACTAAAAATTTATCACGCAGCATGTATCTAAAATAATCATGAACATCGTAGTCGTATATTTACTGAGTTTACATATTTATTTTTTTCATAAACTTTACTAACATTTCAAAATATAAACATTTTCCAGTCTAATAAACCTATACAACATAAGTTCATAGGTAGGTACTAGGCTATCAGCCCAAGGGCCTAAGTAAGCCTAGCCAGCAAAGTTCCCTGGCTTATGCCACCCAAGAAAGTTAATTTCCAGTGCCCTTGTCGAGCAGTGCCACAGAAGTGATCCCCGGGGTGTATTTCCTTTTTCCCATCCACTCATCAAGATTTTTCTTGAAGAGTGCTAATGAGGAACTTTGCTTGACATAGATGGGTAACTTGTTCCAGAGTATAGGAAGTCTCTGGGACAGGAATCTAACCCTCTAGCTTGCCCTGTTTATTGTGGTGACAAGGTTTAGGTCCCTAGAGCGTGTAGCTCAGAGGGATTGGGATTTCTTAAGGTGTAGCATGTCCAACAGCTCTGGGTTTAACATAGTTTAATATGTTAAGCAGAGCTCTCCTCGGAGTAGGCGATACTCTACAGAGTAAAGCTGGAGTTTTTTGAGACAATCAGTGTAGGGCATCTGTTTTAGGCCAGTAATCCTCTTTGTGAGGTACTTCTGTGGCCTTTCCAGCTGCTGCAGATGTCTTGTGAGGTACATTCCAAAAGGGGTGTTGTACTCTATAATAGGTCTAATGAGTGCAAAGGAGAGGGGAACAATGACCTTTTTTTTCCTGGATGAGAACCCTTTTGTGATGAGGTGTGCCACATTGAAGGATTTTCTGACTACTGTGGCAATGTGATTATCAAAGGAGAGACTACTGTCCACCTGGGTCCCAAGGTCTCTTATCACACATTCGGCATTAAGTAGACTGCCATTTATGTGGTAGTTCATGGGTGCAGAGTTTTTACCAAAGGGGTTGACAACGCACCTTTTGGCATTGAGCTTGAGGCCATGCCTCTGACACCAGGCATTTGTCTCAGTGAGGCCCTTCTGTAGGATGTCCACATCATTTGGGGACTCGACTATGGCTCATAGTTTGCAGTCGTCTGCGAACTTCTTTAGCCAGAGGCCTTCTGTGTTAGCCTGTACTTTAGAGAAGTAGATACCAAACAGGAGAGGTCCCAGGACTGAACCCTGTGGTACTCCATTTGTCACTGGTTTGAAGTCATATTTGGAGTCTGCAACTTCAGTGTGGGTTCTGTCAGTGAGCCAGTTGGCAACCATCTTGTGACGTAGGGATTTATACCTAGTTTAGTGAGTTTAGCTATAATTCCAGAATGGGGGATGGTGTTGAAAGCCTTGACAAGGTCAAGATAGGCTGTGTGAACCACCTTACCCTCGTCTACGTCTTTGGTGACTGCCTCAAAGAAGTCTGTCAGGTTCAGAAGGTATGATCTGCATTTCACAAACCCGAACTGGATGGAGCCCAGAGTTTGGAGGTTACCAATGTCTTTGTTTATGAGTTCCATGATGATACTTTCCATGGCTTTGCAGACCAGGCTTGTCAGGCTAATAGGCGATAGTTTCCAGTATCAGTGGTGGCTCCCCCTTTGTGGAGTGGGATAACTGTTGCTGTGCACCATTCAGTGGGCACAAAGCCTGACATGAGACTATGATTAAACATGGTGCTTAGGTGGGTAGCCACTTCGTTCTGAAGTTCATGTAAAACGCAGCGTGGGATGTTGTCTGGTCCCATGGATGCTGTGTTTTTGGTTTTAGAGAGTGTAGCGTTTACCTGTGTAGATGTGATTACAGGGACTCTGTATTCTTCCTACATAGATATGGGCCTTTTAGGGAGTGGGGGGGGGGCTAAAGTTAGCACTGAACCTATCTGACAGGATATTGGCAATATCAGTTGGTTCTGTAATTTTCGTGCCATTGTGTTGTAACTCAGAGCAGATCTGGGTGTTGCCATTGAGATTCTTGACATAGCTATAGAATGCTTTGTGGTTGCCCTTAGAATCAGTGTCAATTTTGTTTTCGTAGCTAGCTTTGGAGGATTTTATAAGGGATCTCAGTTTCTTACTGAGGCTGACCAGGCAGCTCCTCCACTCTTGGGATTTACTCTATTTTGCAACAGTTTCAGTTTCTTCCTTCTGTTGTACAGTCTGTTTATTGCAGGGGACCACCAGATTGGCTTCCTTTTTTTTGGAGGATAGCGTCTTGGTTCTGTTTGAGATAGCACGATCCATGCACTCATTTAAGTGCTTATAGAGAGGATTTGTGTAGGATTCAGCAGTTGTAACTCTATTGTCTATCTGCACGGGTGTCATGAAGTTTGCCACTTCTGTCTTAAGAAACATGAAGTTGGCTTTGGAGAAATATTTTACTGTTATTACTTCCTTAATGGTGGGTAGGGGCGGGATGCGGATATCTAGGGTGATTAGCTTATGGTCGGATATGACCAACGAAGAGTTGATTTTGGGTGTGGAACACTAATCACTCATGTTGGTAATGACTAGGTCTAGGATATTGTGGTGTGGATAAGTTCATCCAGGGTATTGGAATTTATGAATTCCAGAAAGCGTTGAACGAAGGAGTTGGTACATGAGTAGTTTTCCCAGTTAACGGTGGGGTAGTTGAAATCATCCATTATTAGGGTGTTTGGTTGAACCCTACTTTTGCAGTATATCAAGAAGAGAGGAGTGGGAATCCTGGGGCATGGTGGGGGATCTGTAGCATGCTACGATTTGGATTGCAGTTTTTCCCAGAGTTAGCTGCACTTGGATAACCTTGGATGCATAATGCTGCGCTACTAGCCTGGAGGTGTGGATATCCTTAATGAATATGGGCACACCTCCGCCTTTGGTGTTCTGGTCCAGGTTAGATGGCCGAAAAGTGAGGTATGAGTTATAGCCTGGTAATGCAGGGGTGCTCTCTAGAGCCTTGAACCAGGACTCAGTCACTGCACAGATATCGATCTTCTCCATTTTAAGGAGTGCCTCGAGTGAGTGCATTTTGAGATTTAGACTTCTAGCATTGAGTAGCATTACCCTCAGTTTTTGCTTGCCTGTTCCTGTTATGGTGGTGAATTTGTCATTTGAACCTTGCCTAAAAAAGGCACTATAGGGGCGGCAAGAGCCTTAGCCAGTATCCGGAATCCCAGGGGCGACAGGTGCAGGCCATCTCTGGCAAAGCATCGTGGTCTGTCGACCTTGTCGTCCCAGGCAGACAGATACTGGATCCCCTAAGAATGACGCCAGAAGCTTAGCCAGTTGTTGAAGTCAATAATTTTGTCCTTGTACTGTGGTATCATTCTGGGCGATGGCAGGATGCTACTCAGGGCTAGGGTCATACCTGCCTGGGCTACAAGATCGGAGAGCTGTTCCATGTCTCTTCTCATGTAGTCCAGGGAGGTACGTCTTGGGTCATTCACACCAACATGGACAATGACAGAGTCATATTTGCAGTTGTTGTGGAGTGACCTGAGTGCGTGGGTTATGTGGCGGATCCTGGCACCCGACAGGCAACTGACAGTAACCTTCTCCTTGTTTAGCCTGGTGAGTGGGACATCAGTGTGCCTGACTATAGAGTCACCTATGACTAGTGTGTTGGGTATGTTGGTTTGCCGTATGGGCTGTGGTTTATTGGCACACTGAGTCTGTAGGCTGTGTGTCATTTGGATTGTGTTGGGTGGTGGATGTTGCTTGCGTTTCTGCTTTGGAGGTCTCTGTTGCTAGAGCCGATTATTATTGAGAGCCTCTGCAAATGTTTTTGTGCTTCTGTGTGTGGATTTTGGTGGTGTAGGTTTAGTGCGACTATGTGTTGAGTGTGGTGTGGTGCAAGTGTTTACCTTCTCCTCTTGACTGTCAAGTTCAGTCTTGGTTGGAGAGAGCTTTACCTCCAGTTTGGCTAGATAAATGCATCTCTCACAAGTTGTGGTGTTGGGTGGTAGGAGGAGAGGATTGTCTGTGTACATGAGGCAATTGCTACATTGCCTCAAGATGCCCAGATTCATCCGATAGACAGGAGAAAACACTGGGAGCTGACCCTTGGACATGCCTGAACAAAAAAACTGCTTTTCTCTAGATCTAGACAAGTGAGGAAAGTGAGTATAAGAGCTAGTTTTCTCTAAGCAAGTGAGGAAAGTAAGTACAAAAACTCTTTTCCTCTAGGTAACGAGGAAGGTTGAGTGCTGCAGTAATTTGTAGCTTATTTAGTGCTAACAACAAGCTCTGAAGAAGTACTGAGCATGAATAAGCAAATTCAAGTGCTAAAACTAAGAATCTGTACCTGGATCTTGTGGTAGATAGGCTACCTAGTGCTTACCACTCCCACTGATAAGCTAGAGTACTTCCCTCCAACACAGAAAGGCTTGGGGGCTCAGAAGCTTACAAACAGTCCTGGATAGAACAAATCTGTATCTGGACTAGACTAGTTACAGGAAAGGTGGGAAACAAGCGCAAACATGGGCTTTTAAACCAGAAAGTTGAAAGAGATATAAAAACTGCAGAAATGGCCAATAAACTACAATTTTGGGGCCAGAAACCACTCTTGTGGTAGATAGGCTACCCTAGTGCTTACCACTCCCACTGATAAGCTAGAAGGCTTCCCTCCAACACAGAAAGGCTTGGGGTGCTCAGAAGCTTACAAGCAGTACTGGATACAGCAAGTCTTTATCTAGACTAGACTAGTTACAGGAAAGGTGGGAAACGAGTGCAAACGCAGGCTTTTAAACTCCTCTTATTTTGTGTCATTTTCAGTTCTCCCCAGAATTACTTTCTTTTCCATCACTCTGATCCCCATTGTGAAGATAATGGTCCCACATAGTCCAACATTCCATTTAAGTATATGCATTTTGATATTCCCCCATATAACTAGCCCCAGTACAAGTTGGTATTCTTTCTTTGTGATACCTAGCACATCTTCCAAGGTTGGTTTAACACTTGATTGCTGTCTTCTGGTCATAATTTATTTGGCTGTTAATATAATTAAAGTTAATAAAGCCTTCTTATGTCTTGATGTTCTTGTTTCCCTACTCCATCTTAGCAGCATAATTTGTTTTTTTTTTTAGCTTCCAATTGTTCATCTGCCTGAGGGAATTTTGCAATGCAACTTTAAATTCTGTCAACACTGCATACTCCCAAATAAGCAGGCTGCCAGTTTCATCTCTATCTCTTCACATTCCTGCAGTTACTCTGAACTGAGGCATCATTTGTGTAATTTTCTCATGCTTTGGCTCCATTTTCAGCTGCGCCATTTTCAGTGGTATCTGCTTTATTTTTTCAGTTACCTTTTCAGGTTGGTCAGTTACCACCACTTTCTTATTAGAAAATACCTTTAACTTTGCAGAAAACAGCAAGTTAAATTTCAGTGCTTTACTGTTACACTCCTTCATCACATCCACAAATTGACAGCGGTTCCCAAAATTCATAATATAATCTTGCTACAGACAGCATTCTTCCTGCTACTACCAGTTTCTACCTATTACCACAGCTTCAACAAACACTTCTATCACAAGTGGAAAAACCTCATCCCGTTTTGGTCTTTCCTTTCCTTGTTTGGCTTCTTTTTTCATCAGTGACAAATGTTTTGCTGATGCAGCATCCAAGGTATCCTAAGTAAAATTACTCTCTTCTGCTATTTTACCTCTAATATATTCTAAAACAACTCGTTTCTTTTCTCCTTCCCGCACCAAGGTTCTCTGCTCTGCTTTATCCTCTAGCCCATTAAGATAGGTCCTAATGAGATCAAGTCTTTTAACATTCCTTGCAACCTCTTCCTAATCTCTGTAGTTTGTTATGTAAAGGGCTCTATTAACTCCTCCTGGTCTTGCAGATATTCAGCATTCTTTACAAGTAAACATCACACATTTACATTAGATTCCATAATTCAAGTATTCCCTCTTAACTGTTGGTCACCTCACTCTTATTTACTTCCAGGAGCTTTTTAAGCTGTCTGAGTGGTAAACACTGAACACCTTGGCAACTCAATTCCAAGCCAAGTCATCAAATTGTTCTCCTTCAAAGTAGTCTTTTTCCATGACAGTATATTTCCTCCTTGACTGATCAGTACAAGATCCTAGCAAAATTCTCATCACTTTAACAAAAGTTAATACTGTATATTAAGTGATTTTCACTCAAATTCAAATGAAGCATCTTTAGAAGCAGCTAACCTCAACAGGAAGCATGCATGTGTTCCCTAAGAAGTTTAATCTTGACTTCTGGGACAAACAAACAAATTCTGCACAGTCTGGGCTTACACAGGTAGTCCTAGTAGTGTGCATGAGTATGGAAACAGATTTTCCCTTGCCGTGTTGTGGTGTGGTCATATTACTATCTAGCCTGCTTTCATTCCCACCATCTCCACTAAATTAAATTTATAATTCATTTGTCAGCTACATGGTTACTTACCTGATAACTTTCTACACCATTTTTGCTTTTTATTTTCTGTTCAAAACTTTTTCTGACTAAATGTCTCACTTTCACCTCATATCTGCAGTCTCCCCTCACAGTCATTAACTTACACATTGATAATATTTTGTTACATCTTACAAAATTCATTCACTTTCCTAGACTTCACTGCCCATCTACTTTTTCCCTGTCATTCAACTTGCCCCCACTGAACTTTTCCTTACTGTCCTTTCCTTCCATATTGCTCCAGTTTTTCCTCTGCTTCTGAAATTCTGATCTCTGTAATTTTTAGTGTCTCCTTATGTTTCTTCTTCTACATAAGGAATCTAAGTGAGACAAAGGCTCCTTCTATTTTTCTGAGACTGTTGGTGGTATATTCCCTGTACTCTTTTTCACACCTTCTGGGAATATAGAGGGCAGTTATATTCCTTCCACTGATTTCATACTTTCTCTTACTATAGGTGGCAGATATTTTCCATTTTTGTATTCCCATTTTTCTGTGCTACAACTCCCATACTGTAATCCATCTACATTTTACTTAAATACACACCCTTTTCTTAATTACTAACTCTTCTTACTTTCAGCACTTCTCTCCCCCACCAAAAAAAAAAAACAAAACAAGAACAACAACGATGCGCTTCACACATTCCCAACCCATATACAATTTATTTTTACTACCTTTCCTGACACTTTACTCATTTAGGTGATATATTGTATACAATTTCTTCTACTAGTACAAGTTTTTCTTTCTGTGTTAAAAAAAAAAACCTCAACCCCTTAAAATACCAGCAGACATAACAAAGTCGCTCTACATATTGTAACAGATGTATCCCATCTCTACTTTTCCACCTTCTGTACTCTACTCTTAAGTCCTCTTATTTCTTTTTATTTGTTGATATTCAACCCACCATGGCCCACACACATAATGCTGTTTCAATTTAACTCCCTCCTTCCTTCCATGTAGCTTTCACAAACACCATGTTATGTTGTGTATCAGTGACTACCTTGTAAATTACAAATATGAACTTTTGGAGGTATGGGCTACAGGTGTACAATCCTGAAACCCTTGCCATAACTGAAACTTGACTTGGGCCTGAAGATATACTCCCTAATAGCATCACTAGCAAATATAATGTATATAGAAGTGACCATCCCAAAGCAGTAGTTGTTGCAGGTGCTTGATTCTCTGCAAATGCATCTTCTAACTCTGTGTGTTACCAACACACTCCAAATAGATTGCTAGCCTTCTTAAAACAAACTTCACAGGAAGTAAACTGCTCCAAGAAAAGCCAACATAAATAAAAACAAACTTGGAATAAATAGACCCAGCCTCAGAACAATCCCTTTAGCAGTGTTTTAATGTCACATACTTTGTGGGATAGTGTATATAGCATTAGTACATGAATGGGGTGTATATTACGTTATTGAAAAGCCATACTGTTGAAAGGCTTTTCATCAACCCGTAAAAGTTGAACTGTCATAATAGCGAACACCCAAATGAGCGAATTCTTTCCCTGGGAAAGAAACCACTTGGCCATCCTTTTGAGTTTGCCCTTTTCTCCACTGTAGTGCGATTTCGGAGTTTGTATATTTTGTAAGGGGGAGTGTGGGGGACACAGCCCCCCACATTGGGAGGTGTGGGGACGAAGTCCCCCACTTTGTTATGTTTAAAGTAATGTGTAGTTTGTGTTAGGGCTAGCGATTTCTTTCCCAGGGAAAGAATTCGCTCATTCGGGTTTTCGCTGTTATGAGAGTTTGACTTTTACGGGTCAATGAAAAGCCGTTTGATATTACGGCTTTTTGATAACATAATATACGCCCCATGAGTGTGATGGTATTTTTTTGAAGAAATCTCATGTTCAAATGAAAATGATAGTGCTTTAGGGATCACTGTTGAGTTTGGGTCTATTATTCCAAGTTTGTTCTTAATTTTGTTCAGTAGGAGACATTAACATCAAACAGCTTAGTCATTCACAAACTTTATAACTTTACTCAAATCTTAAACAAGCCATCTTATCCTTAACCAATCTGATCATAACTCCTAGATATCACAGTAACCTACATCCCTAATAAATGTATAGCCCACAAAAATTCTCTCTAACATCTTTTGCGATCGCAGACCACCGATATGAAGATGGTTTACTCCTGTGTCTAATTCTGAGTATACATCCGTCTTACAGAAAGCTCAAAATAAGGTATGCAGCCATTTATCTGCTAGTCAGACGCATTACTACTAACTGCTATCATCCCCAAATACACCATTTCACAAAGAGCTACTCATTCTGTTTGCTACTACCCACTACAGGCTCGGCTAGACCTCATGCCTACTGATTATCAAGCCCTCCTCCCAAGTTTCTGTTGATCCTGTTTGTTCCTTATTGTAGAGGCAAAAGTCATCTGGAGGAACTATTATCTAGGCAACCATGGACATGTTCTGTGCCTTCTCTGGTATCCCAGTAATGAAGGAATTTCTATTTGTGGCCCAACCCTTGCTGTGATAACTGACTTGAACACGTGCACACATTAGCATGAGGTGCCCCACTCCATTCCTTGTATGTGCTTCTGCCCACAAGTTACAAGAGCTACTGTTTCTGGCTTGAATCACCATCCAACATTTTTGGTCCTAGCCATTTTGATGACATGCAAGCCTGTAGTTGTACAGTGGTAATAATCTGACCAGAACCACTGCTTCATTCCCCCCAGGATGGACGATTTGGTGCCAGCTTGCCAGCTACTCACTCCCATCATACTCTGCCCAGCTGTTCCAGTGCCTAAGCTGCTCATCAAACTCAGAATGTTTGGATAGTCAGGACTCTTTCCCTGTAGACCAAAAAGCTGGGCTCATTTGTATGCTGACTTAAAGTAAACAGTAGTTATCTCCTCAGAAATTAAACCCTGGATACATTACTTTAAAACAATTCCCCCTTTAATCTCTCCCGTCCACTGAATGCTTTTTCTCTAAACTGGTACCTGTAGTGTGGAACTCTGTCTCCCTCCAGAACTCCTTACCTTTCCACTCTACCCTCTTTCAAAACCTCATTATTCACTCACCTCCTTTGCCCCACAGATTATAAATGCTGCTCACAGACCCTCAGCTAAATGGGACACATCCACAGTGCCATTATCGAATTCTCACAATCCACTAAATGATTCAGTTGTGTTCAACAAATACCAACTTTGATAATATAATGACTGCTGTGTATTCTAGTAAATTCTTTGAACCATGATGAAATGGTGTAATTTCCTGTTCCCTTTAAAAGGAAATATGTCTAACTTATAATTCAAAATATTACTTCTTAAAACTGTGTAATAAGTGAATAGATTTGTTAATAACATTGACTGCTATTTTAAATATTTTTGCTTAAAACTTCTCAGTTGTTGTATGCAGCAATGATTGTATACTTTTTTGGCTGCTTGCAGGTCTTTCTGACTTTATTTCTTGGTCATGGCTGAAAAAGCTGTATGACCAGTTCACTTATCCTGCTCAACAAATGGCAAATAGCTATCTAACTAAAACATTAATTTCTATAATTATAGTAACACATTCCCTGGTGTTGTTTATTCTAGATACTTCATTTCTGAATAAGAGTAAATCTAGTTTTCGTAATACATCTATCCTGTAATTGAACTTTAATCTACCTAATACAGCAATTAAAAAAAAACATGGGTTGTCAAGTCACTGTTCTGTTAGTGTACTTTGTGTTATTTCTTTAGTAGTACATCTTTTTTGCCATCCCATTTACTTTAAGTGAACTTCCAGTCTTTGTGAAGCAGACATTGCTGGGCACATGCAGGTTATGTTTCTTAATTATTCAGATTCTAGAATTTACCATTCCAGTCACCCAGAATTGGTTCCCAGTCCAAAACCAAAGTATGCCTGGTCACCTGAAATACTAAGTTAAATGTCTTCTGCCCTACAACATTATTCCATTGCTGTGCTGCTGCCATGTTCAGATTTTTCAAATTTTTTTCATCCTCAGGGTAGAATGGTTCTACTAAAAAAGAAGACTCTTAGAGAAACTCACTCCATCTTAAAAAGAGATGCATTCCAGCTGACTACAACGTGATTTTTTGAGAGTTCTTTAGATAACAAGTCCTATAACAATTTGGTGCAGAACTCTCCTTGGTATATTCTTAAGCAAGATTTGGGTTCTTATGTTGTGAACTTTATCTGCTAACACTAGCAGTCTAAAGGCACTAGTGATTCATTTCAGTAAGTTTTTTTCTCTTCCTTGGCTTGTCTGCATTTGTGCATTTTTCAGCCTTGTCTAGTCTACATTTTATTTATTTATTTATTTGCATTTGTTTACCAGGAGGTCTACTGGACCAGAGTAAGCCCATTTTCAGTAGAGGCCCAGGGAGAAAAGCTCCAAAAACAAACATGATAAAGCTACAGAATTAAAATACAGAAATCAAATAAAATAGATAATACTAGTTATACAGATGTTAGTATGCAAGCTAAACAAGAATACTGTTGATGACATGGGATAATAGCGAATGTTTGAACAATACAGTAGTGCAGTTTTACAGTAGAGAGAGAAAGATGGATAGCAGTAGATTAAAGATTCTGAAAGGAAGTTATAGCCTTAGAACTACTACTATATAGGCATCAAGAATGAATGGAAGATATGGTCGTTAACTGATATAGTAGATTGTGTGACTGGGTGGCACATGTTGGACTTAATAAGTTGGAAACACTGAATGTATATTTGAGGAGTATGAGCCATAAGTGAGATGGGGAGGAAATGTAGGAAGGCTAGGTGTATTGTTTTTTTTTTATAGTCAGTGCTGGTACATGTACATAGCCAGTGGGAGAACAGGTATTGTTTCAACGAAGTCTTAAAAGGGCAATCACAGAGATTTTTTTGTTTTGATTCTGGTCTTTATTTACTTTTTCAGTCTAGCTTTCTGGGCATGTCCCAGCTTTGACTGTTGGGGGAGGGGTGCTTACAGGAACTTTCAGTGGTCTTAGTCAAATTCCATCTCAAATTGCAGTTATACTTACAGCAGGTCTCACCGAGTCATTCATTAGTTTTTGTTGTGCTTTTTATCCTCAAGGAAAAAGTAGCCTTTCAGAAACTGAAACTTCCTACTACCTTGCAGGAAAGCATATGAGTAATGCATATCTAAAACAGTAAATAGAATTATCTGTTCATTTCATTTTTTTATTTTGTGCTGATTTCTAAAAGCTAACTAAATGCAAACCAGTAGCTCTGTAGAAAGCATATGAATGATGCTCTCTTCACCAACTCTATAGGTAAGATTTGGAACTCCCTCCCTAACAACCTTAGACTTTCCACCTCCCCTTCTCAATTCAAACAAAATCTAACTCAATTCTTAAAGGCACAATGGCTATGTTCATGTGTAAAATCTGATTAGTTTCTTCCTGAGCGACCACTTACCCTACCTCACTAGTACTAATCTGGGCCTCCTGGCGCCTTGTATTCAATCACTATTTAGCTGACCACTAATCCTCCTGGTTCTGCTGCAGTATTCTTTGATCCTTCACCCATCCTTGATATGTTATAATGGCTGCGATGTTGTACCAGAGTGTATTAAAATCTATTGCTGCTTTACTGTATCTTAGTATAACTGTGTAGACCCTTATTTGCCTAGTTGTTAATCATATCTCATCCAATGAAAACTAAATAATGTGAATTAACAGCTGTCTCTACATCTGTTCCATAGATCTGTAAACCTACTTGCATATTGTTTTGTCTGTGGAGCCTTTTTTGTCTCTGCATCTGTCTCTCCACTCTCAAATATGTATTTTGTAAAACTATGTGTATATTGTTATTGCTGTGGAGCTTTTCTCCCCGGGCCTCCGCTGAAAAAGGACATGTATCCAGTCGGACTATCCCGGTCAACAAATGTAAAATAAAATAAATAAATAAATAAATAAAATAAATGATGTAGGTTTTAAAAGAGGAGTTGAAACAGCCTTTTTTCATGAGTTACTGTTTTTTAATCTCTGAATACTAGCAAACTATAATGGCTTTCTGACCCACTGATTGCTCTATAAAAGCACATGTTCATTTTCAAGTCTAATGTGATGATTTCTAAGTACTAACCAAGTGCCCTAAATTTTATGATCTGGCTACTTCTAATTCTATATAAACACAACTGATACAAAGTTTAAACATCAGTAGACAAACTCATGTTTTCCTCTAATCTCATAATTTGTTTTGTGCTGACTGCTGTGTACTAGTCAAGTGCATTTCATATTATGCATGCTGCATCTTGGTGATTTACTGCTTTGAACATTATGTCCTTCTGCATTTTTCTTTCTCTCTACACCTTACAACTCTATATGTTTGTGTCTGGTCCCTCACTGGTTATCTGTAAACAAATAACTGAAATAATACTGTGTATTCTTTTTGCCATCGTTCAAACGTTTTGTAATGCCTGAGAAGTGGGCGATTCCCAACTGTTAGATTTGCATGATGCAATTCAAACTGTGGCTGCCATTCCCAGTTTCTCCATGATAGCAATGTCAGGGCTGTAATGACACTAGTCTCCTACCCTGTTTACTACATCATACTCTCTAATGTCTTGTCCCCCATGGCAAGTCAACACAAGATAAGTATGTAATTTTCTTGTATGTGTACTGTAGCCTGACGTCATGTACATGCACAATTATACACAGTGTCACTGTAGGGTTGCCACCTCTCCCAAATATCTAAAATGGGACTTTTTATACAAATATGCAATTTTGCACTACAACCCACACCTACAGCTAGTGCAAATGACTATATTTCAGTTTATTGCCTAAATAAAAGTTAGTTCATTTTTGTAGACTTTATTATTCTTTTATTTCCATTTGTTTACTGGGAAAGTCTGACTAGGTCATAACTCCTTTTCTACAGAGACCCTGGGAGAAAAGCTGCATCATTCATACATGCATTAAGTAATGAATTGGATTTATTTATGCTGTTTCCTATAATATTTAGATCTTTCAAATATAAAATAATGGTTTTATGCAACTTTAAAGGAAACTTGACATTTTTGTCTTTGAGACATTTTCTATTATGATGATCTATCGCAGGACATAACTGTCCAGATATTGACTGTCCTGCATACAGCAAAACATATGATAACCCAATGTACTGCCATTGCTGGTGATACATTGCACACATCGGAAGCATGTTTTGTAATATGATATTATGTACTGCATTTTCACTATTCCTTACAAAAGTATTACTTATCATTACATCTGGATTAACATTCTCTTTTCAGTTCATGACTTGTTATGAAATCATGTGTTACTGAGTCTTCACACTGTTATGGGGGGGTGGTAATCACAAGGGTACCTCCATCTCTTTTGTCTGTATTACTGAGATCATACAGTGTCATATTCTTCTAATGACTGGACTTGACACAATGTAGCTGTGCTCCAATTTGTATGTTATTTCTGATCATACTATGTTGTGCTCTGCTTCCTTTTAATTGGCTCTCTGTGCTACAAAATATGCTTTGTACTTCCTCAGCTACTTTGGCACCTTATGTCTAGCACTGATTTTTTTACTTATAAGGGCATGCCCAATAACCATTCAGACCACTAAAACTCCGCATATAAGCCACTTTTCCTAGTTTTGGCAAGATGACAAGGATACCTTACACTTTCACATCCCAGTCAACAGTCTTCAACTCATCCTGTGTAGCCCTTTGGCATTTCCAAGGCATTTGGTACAGGGACACATTTAAGTGATCTGTGAGTGTTACTGAAATAAAGTGAATTGCATATTAGGATGGCATCCTTACACCCTGCTCTAAACAGCATAAGTCATTCAGCATAAATACCTGTTTAAGAAAGAACTTAAACTTTTTTCCTGAAGACTTGGTCATGCCCTTGTCAAACCCCCACTTGAATTAGTCTCCTCTCCTCTTATCTGCTTTTCCCTATCAACTCTTTTTCCTCCTTGTATTTGCTCTAGTAAACTGTATTCATACTGTACTCCTTTGTGTAATATTCACTAAACTTTTTAATTGTTGTTTGGCCTATGCTATATACGGTTGTTCTCAAATTTTGGAAATTGTACTTGTTAACTGTTATTTTACCTATGTATTGTACTTCTGTGCACAAATTTTGACCTGTACTATATTTGTGTGACCCTACTTTAATATTTTGTAAATATCATAATTACTTGTATTATTTCTGGAGCTTTGCTCCTCAGGTCTCCACTGAAAATGGGCTCAGCTGGACTAACCCAGTTAACAAAAGTCAATAAATAAAATAAATAAAGTCATGTCAAAGTGAAACAGTCATGATTGTATTCTGAGATCTTCAAGATCACAAAAATCTGCACTATGTAATGTTGTGAATGCCTAAATCTGCTGCATGAAGCAACATTATGTTAGCCACTTGTATTCACAGTCTCATCCATAAATAATGTTTGCACAATCCCCATTGCAACAGTCTTGCCACATTATTATGCCTTTCAGTATACAGGCCATCTGCCATTAGTGTATCACACCCTGCAACAAGATGTGTGAATGTTTCCAATTCTGTTTTACAAAACCTGCATTTGTGTGTTTCTCCAACATGTTCAATGGACTTTGTAAACCAGTGTGTACATAATCCACTATCCTAGGCCGCCAATATTAACCTTTTATCTTTTCGGTTAAATTCACCTCCCCTTAAACATTCCTGCGGTACATCCTGATCGACATGAGGTTGCTCCAGGAGTTTTCTGTACTTGCAACTATATTTATGCATTTTCCACATTTCTTGCTTTCTCATCTGATTCTTCACTTTAATTCTTTTTTTGTTTGTTTTTTTGGCACATTCAGTTGCTGCCCAGTTTTTGTCTACTTCAGGTTTGTTTTCCATTCCCGCTTGACACCAATATGCTTCTGCTAAACTAAGCAGGGAAGTCAACTTAGACTTGTTCTCCTAATGTTTTAAAACTTTCTTGTTTAGATCTTGTGTGGTGAGCAAATAGACTGCAGATCTATACATGTAATCATTTTCAAAGAGGCCCCTACCTCATTCAGAATGGGGAATATGTAATCTTCGTATACACTGATTTTTATAAATCATTTGATAAGCATGAATCATTTTTCTTGTTTTCCTGTCCGACTGATCCAATACGTTTTGGGGACAATCACCCCAAAACTGTAAGTTAGAACATGAAGAGCAAATTGGTTTATAGCTTTGACTTTGTTCCTTGATATCAGGGTAGTTATCAGTATTACTTTTAGTCTTCTAAAACATTCCTAGGTTTTATTCATATTTGTTCATGTTTTATAGTTGATCCTTTATCAGTTCCCAAATATTTATACACTCTCTCCTGCTCAAGTTTCTTTATATGATGTTCACATCCCAGACTAATATTTTCTTGCTGCTGCAGCTTTTGTGCTTTAAAGGTTGCTTTTTGCACATTTATCAAGATCAAATGACATTCTTATATAATCTGAAAAAGTTTTGACCACTTGTAGTTGTGTTTTCAGTTCCTCATCTGATGAGCTATACAATTTTAAATCCTCCACAAAAAGAAGATAAGAAGTTTTTAGAGTTTGTTGTTTACTGGGAGCCAAATTATAACCATGAACTAATCTGTTGAATAATGGATTAAGGGCAAGACAAAAGAGCAGCAGTGACAGTCACCCTGGAATATCCCCATTTGAAATTTTATCCTTGGGATAATAATTTGTCATTTATCATGGCTTAGCTGCATAGTGGCTTGCCACTGCTTCATAGTCCATCCATCCTCAACCCCTTTTTCCCATTTTGCACATGGGGTCAGGGTGTCACTTTCAACAGTGACAGTCATCTTGAGCCAACTTTTACACCACTAGGTGGCTAGCCCTGCTGCTGTAGTTCATCCGTACCACACAGTTGCACCTACAGCCAATTTAGAGTGTCCAATCCACCTACTGCATCTCTTTGGAATGTGGGATGAAACCAGAGCACATGGAGAAAACCCATGCGACCACAGGGAGGACATGCAGACTCCACACAGAAGACACCCCAGCCAAGAATCGAAATGGAGATCCTCTTGCTATGAGGTGACAACGCTAACCTCTGCACCACAGCGGCTGCCCAACTGCTTCATAGTCACTGTAATGTAATTAATCAATGTAGAGTGTATCTTACACATTTGCATCCCCTTTTTTATCCATGAATGTGGGATATTCAGATGTTTTTTGCAGTCTATTCATGCCATACTTAGATTCTAATGGTTAAGGCAATTACCTCGCAAGCAAGAGTTACAGGGTTTGATTCTCAGTAAGGGAAATTGGCTAAGCTTAAAAAAAATGGTCCACAAGGGCAGCTAGCCTAGTACTTACCTATGAACCTGTGAAGGATGTAAAGGACAGTAATACAACCTATAATCTATACATTTCTCCATAATTAATTTAACAACCCATGATCTTTGTTTCATATGGCTTTCTTTTGTTACTGTTTTGTTTTATTGCTATAATTGAGTTTTCTTCCAAATGATCATAAATCCTGTCGGCATCAGCTCCAGTGAATAATTTATAGTTTACTGTCAGAAATCAAGTTATTGGGCTATAATTTTTGGGATATCTTCCAGGTTCACTCTTAAGGAGGAGTATAATTTTTCCTCTTGTTAACCAGGTTGGCATCTGTTTGGGGTGCGCATATAAATAGTTCTTACTCATAGCTAAACCTTCATGTAAAGATGTTAATACTTTTAGCCAGAAGTTAATACCTAATCTGGGCCTGGAGTTTTATAATTAGGTGCTTTTCTTAAATTTATTTCAATTTCTCTGACCGTTACTTCACCCCATTTCATATCCTGTACGTTTGAACTCATTCTTTCTTTTACTTCTACTATCCATTTAGCATCTTTGTTATGTTCTGCAGGATAGGCTTAGATATTTCTCCAAAATGAGTCTATTTCTTCATTTTTTGGTGATGTTTCTATACTTATTTGGGCCTAGATGCCATTACATTTGTTTATAAGTTAAGCAAAGAATGATTTCCTCACTACTGTTGACACGTGATGGTCAAATGCTAGATTATAGTCTACATGTATCCCCAAGTCCCTGACTACTGAGTCATCTCTTAGGGATGTATTGTCAATATGATACTTACCAGGAGTGTATGACTTCCCAAAGGATACTATTATGCATTTCTTGGCTTTTAGTTTTAGTCCATGGCTCTGTCAACAGTTGTCTGTCTCTGCCAGCCCTTCCTGGAGAACATTTGTGTCAGTGGGAAATTCAATAACAGCTTCTAATTTGCAATCATTGGCAACTTTAGTCAGCCAGAGGTCACTAATATTGACCTTGACTTTAGAGAAGTAAATGCCAAAAAGGAGCGGTCCCAGGACCAATCTCTGACTAGCCTCTTTATAGAGTTGGACTCCCCAGTTCTGACTTCCTTGGTATTGTCTGTGAGCCAAATGGCTGTCCACTAGGTGACGTAAGGGTTTGTACCTAACCTCTTGAGTTTTTTAACAATACCTGAGTGAGCTATTGTGGCAAATGCCTTGGCGAGGTTAAGGTAGGCAGTGTGAACCATTTTGCCCTCATCCATTGCTTTGGTAACCTTCTCAAAGAAATTCACCAGGTTGAGTAGTTATGACCTGCCGTTGACGAAACGCATTCTGATGGGTCCTGTGTCTGGAGGTTTCCTATGTCGTTATTGATGATTTCCATGATACTTTCCATGGCTTTGCATACACGAATAGTGAGTCTTGGGGTGTAGTTTGCAGGGTCTGTAGATGGTCCACCTTTGTGCACAAGGATGACTGTTGCTGTTCTCCAGTTCACAAGGCATGAAGCCTGTTTGGAGCCTACAGTTGAATAGCAGTTCCAGTAGGCCTGATAGGTCATGTTTCAGGTTATTTAGAAGACATCCTGGTATATTGTATGGGCTCACTAATCCAGTGTTCTTGGCCTTAGAAAGAACATTAAGGACCTGTTCCCTAGTGACAGCAGGGGGAGTTATATTTAATGGTATTCCCTGAGGGAAGATGGAGGGGGAGAAAGTAGTAAAGTTGAAGCTGAATTTGTCAGCCAGTAGGTTTGCTATATCTTCTGGCTCAGTATAGGCGGCTCCATTTACAATGAGCTTTGCAAACAATTGTTTATGGCCACTGGTGTTGCAGACATTGCTAAAGAATGTTTTGTGGTTGTTCTTGGCTTGGAGTTGGCCAACCCTACCGCCCGCTACATACTACCTACCTAAACAAAATAAATAATCCACACTTCCCCATATCTACACTTCACCCATATATCCCATATCCTAATCATACATTCACTACACACAAATGTATCTAACTATAAACAAACAACACCCAACTGCAGGAAAAGTATAAAGTACGTATACATTCAGCTACACAACTATATTACTATACATGCACGTAACATAACCCTACTTCTAACCCTAAAGTAAAGGTTGCATGTATTACTGTGTATGCACTTACCTTAACCTGCACCCTAACCCTAAGGTCCGTAACTATTGCACACTTACTTTAGGGAGCTATACCGGATAAGGGCCAACTATGAGGATTCGACATTTTGAATTTCGTGCTTCAGGACGTTCGCTGTTTTCGCAGTTTGCTATATATGTGTCAACGTTTCCGTATCCGCGTAAGTGAAGTTTTGCGACTTTAATATAGACCCGACTTTCAAGGCTATTGGAGTGGCCCATACAGTGTCACCAAATACATATGTAAGTACTGTTAAGAGGTTAAATATCAAACCAGCCACAATTAAAAGGTTTAAATATATTTAATAGTAAATAATAAAGGAACAAGTCAATACTCATCTCAACACAGTGACTACAGAGTTCAGAATCACAGGAAACATTTTAAAACAACATTGCAGGACAGTCTCAAATAAATACAGAATACATCTAAACTAATCTTTACTATATTCCAACTATCTCTAAAATAAATACTATAACTAATCTTACTTACAGAGCAAGGCAAATACAGATGAGAAGTGCTGAATGGATGTTTTCAGATCCAAGACAAGATACAAAATGCACAGTCTCTGAGAGAGTTCCCAAATTAATATCAAAACATTACTGCTGGGTCAGCTTTAGATGACATCACTCTTTGTCACCTGCCCCCAGTTTCTAGGCTAAACAGATGCTCAGAATTTTGCACCTCTGTGTCAAAAATATTTACCTCTCAGATGTGTAGCTGCTAGGAAGTCAAAGAGCAATAAAAATACTTTACATTTTAAACCTAGTAATTATTTCTGTTTCAAGACAATAGGAAAACCACTAGCTCTAGACATTGTGTTTGCTTGCTGCACTGAAACACAGTCGTAAAACACTTTACTTTTCAACTTATTTTCTAGAGGGTTTGCAGGTTAACTGTTTGTACCAACTATAGTTTATATACACTTCTGTTCTTTTCCAGTAGGGTACAGTGTGGTTACATTCTTGAAACTCAATACTTAACATATAGTTCATCACACACTTCTGCACCAATAGTTTAATATCCACATAACATATAGTAAGACAAGCGTACGAATCATATTAATATTCACAAATGACATAGAATTATTTACAAAATTCCAGCTAGTTGGGCTGGCAGTCTAAAAAGAGTGCTTTTATCCTGTTGGTTGTTGCACCTCCTAAATTTCATCATGATATTCTTCCTTCTCTTATACAGCCTACTGATGTTGTGATTCCACCAGGGCAGCTTGTTTTTTAGTTCTGTACTTCTTCCTTGTAGGTACAGGGGTCTATATTAGTTTGCCAAAATACAGTTTCAGCGAATACATATTCGTCGACCCTTATTCAGTGAAAACCACTTCCGCAATTCACTGAATAATCCAAGGACAAAGAAATACTTGCCCTGCAGCCCAATGGACCCAAATCTTGCTATATCAAACCTACTCAAGTGGGAGGCTTTGCCTTCCACACACCCCCTTATCTATATATACCAACTCTGAGATCACACTACAGTGGAGAAAAGGGCAAAGTTGTGTAGTTGGCTATGTCTTTGCCCTTAGAATATTTATTGAATTGCAGAAGTGATTTTTGCTGAATAAAGGTCGATAAATACATGTTCAATAAAAAGACATTTCAGCTAACTAATATATACCCGGGTACAGCTGCCTTTATGCAGCTATTAACATGCTTGTATAGGATTTCTGTGAACAGTTCTGTATAGGCAGCAGTGTTCTCAAGGTTTGTGGGGATTTGAAATGTTGTCAGGTTATCAGTAAATAACAGGCAGTTAGTCTTAGAGTAGATTGTGAATATTCCAGGGTTAGCTGGGGTTCCAGGTTTTATTTTAGTCGCAACCCTAGTTGGTGTAGTCGCACCCCTAGTTGGTGTAATGGCGATCTGGTCCAAAGGGTTTGTGTTTACAAAATCCAGGAATCTGTGTGCCTGTATATTTGGTGTTGTATATGACTTCTAGTTAATAGTGGTGTGAGGCTGCCAGCCCAGCTGTCTGGAATTTTGTAAATAATCATATGTCATTTGTGAATATTAATATGATCCATAAGCTTGTCTTACAAATGTAAGAGAACTATATGTTATGTATATATTAAACTACTGGTGCAGACGTGTGTGCTGAACTGTATGTTATGTACTGAGCTTCAAGAATGTAACCACAGTGTACCCTGATGGAAAAGAACAAAAATGTATATAAACTATATGCCTGTGCAAATTTATGTTTTCATAGTAGAATTTGGAGCATACAGAGTTAACCTGCAAAACACTAAGAAAATAAGTTGAAAAGTAACGAGTTTTAAGATGTGCTATATAGTTAGTTAATACAGCAAGAAGACAGGATGTCTACAGCTAGAAGTTCTTTCTGTTGTCTTGAAAAACAGAAATAATTAATAGATTTCCAATGTAGTGTTGTTAATTGCTCTGTGGCTTCCCAGTAGCTGTACATCTGAGACATAAGTATTTATGACACAAAGGTGCTATATTTTATGTTTCTGTTAGCCTGGGAACTGAAGGCAGGCGACAAATAGTGATGTCTTCCAGCTGCCCCAGCAGTAATGTTTTCATATTAATTTACGAACTATATCTCAGAGAAAGTCTGTGCATTTTGTATTTGTGTTCGGACCTAGAAACATCCTCTCATCAGCACTTCTGCCATGCTAATAGTAAGTACTAGAGTATGGTAATCTCTCTTACAGATAGATAGGAATATAGTAAGATTAGTTTAGATGTTTTCTGTATTTATGTGAGACTGTCCTGCAATGTTGTTTTAAAATATTTCCTGTGATTCTGAACTCTGCTGTCACTGTGTTGAGTTATTGAGTATTGTCTTGTGCTTTTATTATTTATTATTAAATATATTTAAACTTTTTAATTGTGGTTTGTTTAGAGATATTTAAGCTCTTAAAGTACTTGCATATGTATTTGATGACACTGTACAGGCCACTGTTAAGTAGCCTTGCAAGTCTTGGTCACACTTAACCATTTGGATAGTAGTAACATTACACATTAGAATTGGTGACCCTTTGTAAGGGCCTTATAGTAGCTGATAAGAGCTGGTTGGTGGCAGTGATAACAACCTTTTAGTCTGGGCAGAAGTGGGCATAGCTAGTAAACCTGTGCTAGCCTTTCCCAGGAGTGAGTGAGTGAGTGAGTGAGTGAGTGAGTGAGTGAGTGAGTGAGTGAGTGAGTGAGTGAGTGTGTGTGTGTGTGTGTGTGTGTTTGTATATCAATCAAATCTCAAAGTGTGTGTCAGCTACTTGGGCAGGGACATGAAGCACTGGTTGGACAGAGAGAGTACTGGAGTTTCTGGCTTGACCGCTCGGCTGAGATCTTAACCCTGTAGCTGTGCCAGTGGGGAGTCTTATTGGGGATTTTGAGGAAGAGGGAGAAACCAGCCCCCAGACTGACTGTGATCTCTGTGTGCTCTTAAGGGAAATGGTACTTTACTGTGTGTACTTGTCATCCTCCCAATGTGCACATCCCTCACTGGTGCTAGTGGTGAGGATTGAGGCTCCTTGATTACTGGGCCAGTGCAGGAGCGTCACAAGTGGGATAATTATTGTGCAGTTACCTGCCCTGAGAATAGAACCCCCAACCTTCTGATCTTCTAGCATTAAAGGCAAGTGTGTTACTAGTTGAGCCAATGACATTATTTTTTCCTGTGTCATACACTGCTCTTTTGTATGGGAATTCACTGCCCTATAACTCCGCAACAGTGACTGCATCAGAGTTGCCACAGTTTCCTGTTCCTTCCCTTGCTGTGTAACTCCAAATTAACTTTTGTAGTGGTTTCCGACTGAAGGCTCCAAAGTATCTTTATACGGCAGCTAATCAGATACTCCCCACTCCACTGTTTTCTCCTTAATTTGGGGGCTTATTGTACTGTCATGCTGTGATGTTATCAGCATTAGATTTCCTACACTAAAGCCTTCACTTCGCAAGTAATCAATCAATTCAGTTTCTGTTTCTTTAACTTCTCCATTACTAATCCTGTTTTCTACTTTCCCCTTTTGTTTTCTTAGCTATAATGAGCTATTTCCTACCAAGGATGTATCATCCCGCTAGCTTCCAAAGCTTCAGGGCACCTTCCACACACCCAAACTGTCAGGCAGCTCGAGCCGAGCTGATTAAAGACAAGTTTGGGTGCAAAGCCCTTCACAGCTTTCCTGCCAACAGATGGAGGGAATATGAGCCCCAAAAGGGCAAAGCTAGGAACAACAAAAGATAAATGTCAAAAGTTCCAGTACTACTTGAAAAGGACTACTTCTGGACTATGATTAAATCATAAATGTCCACACCCTGGCATAAAAAGCACAGCAAAAAACAAAGAGGATGTAAGTAGTGAACGGTTACTGCAGCAGTGAGCATTTGAACATCTACTGTTATGGTAGATTAACACAACTGCACTATGTTCATCATATTGATCACTGCTGCAGTATCCTTAGCTGTCTGGTTAGATTACCCTAACTAACTACATTTGAGAGGTGGAAGGAGAATAGTCCAGGAACCCCTGGAGGATGGTCCTAGCAAACCCTGATCTGGCCTTAGAGAAGAAATCAAGCTTATATTACTTTGCATAGGTACATACAGAGGACCAAGTAGCAGCTTCTTGACTACTTCTAGAATGCAACATTTTCCAAGAAGCCATAGATGAAGAAGCCAAAGCCCTGGTAGAATGGGTCTTGACCCTGCCTAGAATAATTTTGTTATGGTGAGTATAGCAAAAGGAAATAGTCTTCAACAACAGGTCTACTTTACGAGCTCGAAAGCTGAAAAACCCAAATCCAACTAGCGGACACGTAAAGAGCGAACCACAAATATGTCAAATGTACGAAACATTGAAAGTGGAAATATCGAATTTGCATAGTTGGCCCGTCTGCAGTATAGCTACGTAAGGTAAGTGTGCAATAGTTACGGACCTTAGGGTTAGGGAGGGGTTAAGGTATGTGCATAGGTAGGTAGTGCATGTAAGGTGTTGTGTAGGTAATGTATGTAAGGTTTAGTGTAGGGTTTTGTTAAGTGTATGTGTGTGGAATATTTAGTTTGTTTGGGTATAGCTCCATAGGGGAAGTGTGCGGTAGTTGCAGACCTTGGGGTTAGGGAGGGGTTAAGGATAGTGCATAGATAGTTGTGTATGTGGGGTTTAGTGTAGGGTTAGCAGTAGGGATTTGGTGCTTTAATTTAGGGTTAGAAGTAGGGTTTTCGTCAGTGTGTATGTGTTGTTTTTATTGTGCTTGGGTAGGTAGTGTGTTACAGGTGATGGGTTGGCCACCTTTGACGGTTCGAGGCTTTAAATTTCGCGCTTTAGTACGCTCGTATTCGCGGTTCACTCTTTCTGTGTTGCGCTATTTGGATTTGGGTTTTTTGTGTTTCGAGTGCATAATGTAGACCCTTCAACAACATTATGGAAATTGTTTGTTTTGGCATGCGTTGTCCGTTCTTCTTACCATCACAAGAAATGAACAACTGATCCAAAGATCTGAAAGATTTAGTTTTGTTAAAATAGTACCCAAGTTGTTTGTGGATATCCAAAATATGTAGTATCCTTTTTCCTGATGTTTAAGTTCAGGAAAGAAAATGGGGAGGTGGACATTTTGACTTGCAGTAAACTCAGATATCGCTATAGGCATAAAAGAAGAATTAGTTCTCAAATAAACCCGGTCTGTAAGGAAAATGAGATAGGATTGACTCACCATAGGAGATTGCAACTCAGATATCCTTCTTACAGAAGTCCGAACAATCAGTAAAACTGTTTTCAATGTTAAGAACCTCAAATCTGCCATGTTAGGTGGTCCAAATGGAGCAAGTATTAGCTTCTCTGACACAAAATTAAGATCCCAAGAAGGAGCCACCAGTTTTCTTGGAGGTCTCTTATGCAAAACCCCTTTCAAAAACATTTTGAAATGAGACTGCTTTGAAAGATTCTTGGAAAGACGTGCTGAAATAGTCAATAAATGAATCTTGACAGAGGAGTATGAAAGGCCATAGGATAGTAACTCTCACAAAAATTGTAGAACCAGAGAACAACTAGAACTGTGGCACCAACTAGAAAACCTCTTCCATTTGCTAATGTATAATTTTCAAGTAACAGCTTCCTTGCCTCCATTAGCACCTGTTGCACATCTTCAGTAAGCAGATGCCTAAAAACATTAAGACTGTGTCATTCAGGCAGACAGTTGAAGTTGATTGATGTTTGGGTGTATCAAACACTCGCGTTCTTGTGTTAGTAGATCCATTCTGTGAGGAAGCTTGTGGTAATTGCCATTAACCATTTGCAAAAGAAGGGAAAGCCATGGTTGCCTATGCCAGAATGGTGTCACCACTATGATTTTGGGGATTCCTTCTGCATCTTCAGAAGTGCCCCAGATATTAATGAAAGAATGGAAACAGCATACAGGAACATTCCTGTCCAAAGAAAAGAAAAGATGTCCGTTTTCCAGACCTTCTTGTGTGGAGTCCTGAAACCGAATCTTGCCAGCTGGCTGTTCAGACAGGAGGCAAATGGGTCTACTTAATGAACTCCCCACAGTTGGATTAAATTTTGGAAGATCCTCAATTTAGTATCCGCCATTCATGAGGGTTTTCCCTGGTCCTTCTCAGTTTGTCTGAAACACACTTTTGCTCTGATGGAATGTAGGATGCCTATAAAGTGAGATTGTGCTGTGAAGCTGTATCCCAAGCTAGCATGGCTAATCTTCATTGGAGGTGCAGGCTGGTTCTCCCTTGCTTACTGATGTGCTACATGACTGTGGTATTGTGTATAATCACTTGGAGGCCCCAGGGACCAAAGCTAGTTCAGAGAGTTGCGTACCTTGATCAGGGCAGGCATCTCTTTGATGTATATGTGCTTGCATCTGTCCTTAGTCCCACACCGCCTGCACTTTTATCCCTCCTAGAACAGCTCCCCAATCAAAGTACAAGGCATCTCTGGTGACTGACTGTTTTGGAGCAGAGAGTGAGAAGGGGAGAGATGGATTTAAGAACATCTGTTGTCTTCACCAAATGATTTCTCTTCTGACAAACCCCAGCACTGACATTTGAAAAGATAAATGGTGCTGGGACCAAAGAGTTTTCAGATACCATTGTATTTGTCTCAAGTGCAGTCTTGCCTTTGGTATCAGAATATTTTTGTTAGCCAGGCCTGAGCTTTTACAAGATTCAAGAAATTCTGCTCTGAGTGTTCATTTATTGAAATATTTAAAGAAATAAGAGACAATATAAACAACACTGTGAATACCTCTCAACATACATAGCATACAATACAAATGTCAGTCCCAGTTTTCTTCAACATCGTCTAAAGTTACACCTGACACCATGTAATTGTTTGTAAAAGTATTAAGTAGATGTAGAAAAATTGTTTAGCTTTATAACTACAAGCAAACAATATCTCTAGTATAGTGTACTACAAGTGTACCTTGGTAGTACATTTTTCTGCCCATCACCATTGCATCGTACATAATGTCCCCAGTAAAATGTAGCTTTCTGTTACTTTTGAAAATATGAATAGTAAATTACAAATAATCTATTCGTATTTCCATTGCAGGACATTCTAGATTAAAACTCCTACTGTCATTGTATTATGTATACCTTGCTGTTTCTAATAATGCTTATTATTAATTACTAATTATACATTGACTGACCATTAGTATTCAAAAAGTAGCACGCTGATTGGTAAGCCCAACCAGCGTGCCCATTGTAAATCCAAGCATAGGTTCATAGGTTAGTACTAGGCTAACTGCCCTTGAGAGCCATTTTACGTCTAGCCAATTATCCCCTGTGAGATTCAAACCCTGTACCTTGTGTTTGTAAGGCAAACACCTTAACCATTAGGCCACCCTCGCAACCATATACCAATGGAAAAAGGTCCGGTCACCCAGACTTTTTTTATGTTTTTTATTTCATTTTTTTTAAATAAAGTAAAAAAACTGGAGACCCAAAAAAAGAGAGAGATGGCACAGACAAAAATAAAAGGATAATCAGGTACGTTATACAAAATTAAATAAACGTACCTGATTATCTTTTTATTTTCTGTGTCCCATCTCTCCTGCATATTAAAACTCTCCAGGTTTCATTATTTTCCTTTTTTTTAATTAAAAAAAAAAAAGGCAAAGGAGGTATTCTTTCTCCATTGTTTCCTTCACACAGCACTGGTATATTGTGAAAGTGTGGGAATGCAAGTCCTATATGCATCTGCAGTACATCAGCAACGCTCCAGATATGGAGGGGAAAAGTAGAAAACTACCACTGCAGCGTTATACAAAGACATTGTTTAAGAAAAGTCATTGTATAATGCCAGTAACTGACGACATGGGTGTGGTATATTGAAGAGTTATCCATGGTTGCCTTTGTTTAATCACTCGGGCTACTCCCTCGTGATTAAACTACACCAACCATAGGTAAATCTTTAATATACCATACCCAATGTCGTCGGTTATTGCTATAGTAATTTAGTTAAGGAATTTGGCTCCTAAGTAAGGATGCATTAAGGAGCTATGAGTGCTAGCTGGAAAAACAGGAAAATGCTGTAGTCTTAAATGTTTTTAACGTTCCCAGTATCAAACTGCCTCTTTCACTGATAGTTGGATCTACCCTCTCTACTTGTCTGCACATAAAGAATAAATAAATAAAAATAGCGCACATTTTTTTCTATCTATCCTGTAATAAAAGCAATAATGCCAACAAAAGGAAGGTTATCAGGAATCCCTAATAGAAACACTGACGTGCAGAGTACAGTTAATAGTTATTAATATATATTAATAATTAAAGAATGTTACCAACATTCATAACTGTCAACTGTCCAGAATTTCACAGAATGTCTAGATTTTTGCCTCATATTTTGGTCTGTTGCTCATAAAATTTGCAGATTGAAGTTACTAAATAATAACAGATTTGAGTTTCAGACTTTATATTCTTCAGAAAATGCATACTAATACAAATACTCCTTTTCTTACAACTTTCTAAGTTTATATAAAAGCAACAGTTAAAATCTGTCTCTCTTTTTCGGCCCCCCCCCCCCCATTATTTTAAGCCTTGTCTAGATTTCTTGTGCTAAAAGGTTGAGAAGTATGCCAGCATTTCAATGATTTTAAATAAGAGCAATCGTGATAAACCGGAACCAGCAACGTAGAAAGGCAATGTTCATTTAGACGCATAAACAAAAGGGCTGATGCATTGTTTGCAGGTGCATTTAAGGGAAACGGGCAGTCCTCCGATATAGCTGCCGCCAAAAAAAAAAAAAAAAATCAGTTTTAAAACTTCCAAGTCATGTCCTGCTTCCTCCACATACAGTCAGTATTGCTTACCACTTGTGGTTACATGAGCTTAGTATATATTTTACTTCTTGCCAGTCTGTACTTTAGGAGCAAAACTATGTCATTCAGATTTTTCTTCTGAGACACCCCCCTCTCCCTCAGCAGCAAAGGCTAATTATAATTAAAAGACAAAAGTGAATCTGGCTTAATCTTTTTTTTAAAGCAAACAACAGAAGTGTTAACTGATGATCAGGGATGTGATCCAGGGTGCGAGACGCATTTTAGCACTTAGCCAGTTGACATTGGCTACAAAGTTCAACAGGCAGCATTCCAAGAGGATTAAGAAATTAAATTCTGAGGAAAGTTTTTTTGTTTTTACTCTTCACATTTGCTACCCCTCTGAACCAGTATATAGTGTACATAGCATGCGCCTGCTTACCTGCAAGTGTTGCTATAGAAACAATATACAGTAACAGCTGCAGCTACTGTTGTGGGGTTATCAGATCACTCCTATCTATAGACTTGACTATGATTAAATCATAATGATGCATTAAAATAAATACATGCATACAATAAAGAGCAGTGTTTGCACTGCAAACCCTCAGAACAAATTGTGAGCGCAAGCTAAAGTTTGTAAAGGAATTCAGGATGAATAACGTTCCTCTTGCTTTTGCATTATGCCTCCAGGTTTTGGATTATGGTGCAGAGCACCAAATGGGATTGTGATCAAAGGCTGCAAATGTGTTAAATGGTTACAGCCTTTGTTGGTAGAAAATAAAACACATACGGACCTCAGTGAATGTAATACTTAAGAGAAGCAAATCAAACAGTTGCCATGCATAATATTTACATAAGAAGTGCTAGATGGTGAAGATGTAGAAAATTAAAGTCTAATGCTAAATTGGAATCGGACAGGAACACAAAACCAAACCTTGGCTCACACAGGGAACTAAAAGAAGATAGGAACTATAGATTTACAGAATGTTTAAAAGTTAAATAACACTGTCGGCAGGAATATAAGTCATGTGGTTAAAGTGGGTGTTACTTTGATGAGCTTAAATTTGTCCCGAATTTTAAATGGTGGGATTGTCCCTTTAAAGCATTCAGGGTTGCTAGTATACCCAACTGAAGGAAGGGAGAGCATGCCATAGTTTTGCTATAGCATATGAGTAATGCATTTGACTGGTGGAAAGGTTAGGTTTTGCTATATTAAGGGGCTTCTGATTGACTGATCACGTTTCCATATCTACATTTACATAATTTCTGCAGTCTATGTCAGCATGATATTTATTTGTCTGACTTTTATGAGTTTTGGCTTCCTTTTCCAAGTGTACTGTTTGCTAAGGAGAATTAATTGCCCTTATGTCTAAATTTGCATCTCTTCCATCAGTTCTTCTGCAGAAATAGGACTATAAGCTGATGAAAAACATTTCAATATGCACGTGTTGTTTGAGACCCGATAACTTAAAATTTGACAACATTTTGATTTAAGTACCAAAATGGAGTGGCAGTTAGATACAGAAACTAAGTACATCATTTCTTGCATGGCAGAGAAGCACAGGGCCTCTACACAACAGAATGTTCATGAAAAAGGTAATGGAAAGCCATACAAAAAATAGCTTGGCGAAGAACTATTTACTTCTGGAGTTGTTAATCTCTTCAACACCCTTAGCACAAGTAAACTTTGTCTGGCTCTGTGGCATAGATAGGTGGAACCTTAACTATGACCTTGGAGACCTCAATTTGAGTCTGTGTAGTGGCTCAGGTGATGAAGGACCCAGGGCTGTAACTAAACATGCAGTGCAGCTCACCCTGTCAGGGGAGAGGTGGCCCATTCTGCTTCAGCACCAGATCCCACAAAGAAAATGGGAGGACAGCATGTAGCATTTGGTCTGCCAAGTAGTAGCAAGTTGTAGCCCTGAATTAAGGTATATGCAGAAACATGCATGTTCACTTGACAGAATGGAGGCCCTTCTGCTACTGAGCTGCCATTGCAGCCTCCGGGAAGAGGAGTTAATCTATTTTTTGCCCCATGTCTGCAGACCATCAAACCATCCCTAATCATGCTGAGCCCATTCATTCCACATATGTGGGATGTATGTTTAGTATAGGATGTACTTTGAAATATTGAAGTACAAAAACATTGAACTCAGAATAATGTGGGAATAAAAATTCATGTTTTTTTGCAGGGGGCAAGCCCCAGGTGCCTTCCACAGTCCCTGCTAATTTTATGTGTGTGTGTGTGTGTGTGTGTGTTTGTGTGTATATGTGTATGTATCTACTCCCAAGATCACATATCATCAGTGGGTAAAAGGCAAATTCCCACTTACTGCTATTCAGTGACCTTCCACAAACTAACGCTGGCAGGAGAGATGAAGTGAGCTTTCAGTCACTTCTACTGTCATTAAAAACATTTTGTTTTAAGAACATTTGATTATATTGAGTGTTTCCCTAGTACGATGTGGAGAAGAGAGCTACCTCGAGGAAGCCATTAGGCAGGCAGCCATGAAGCATACTTCTTAAATCCCAGATAAAAGAATCGGGGACAAAGGACCTTAAAATCAGGGACAGTCAGGGACACTTAATTAGCAAAAAATGCATATGCAAATGAGCACATTAATGCACACACCCACATGTTCAATTACATGGGCATCATGTAGATTGTTTCCTGCATTTTTGTAAGACAATTATCTGGTAAAAAGGAATCAAAAGTTAAAGTGAAGGAGAACATATGCGTACAAAAATAATAAGCAAAGTTTCACTCTAATCCATTCAAAGTCATAATCCAGCAGAAAGGGCAAACTAAGCCTGAGATTATTCCAATAATAAGTGAATAAAGAACACACCTAGTAAACTAAACATTTAGCTTTGCCGATTCTTAAATAACATCTTTGTCTTCACTTGTATTCAGTCACTGCCTAGTCTCATAAACATCCTGTTGAGGAAAAACTCATGAAACAATATTTCCTTCTAAAAGTTGAAGTATTTGTAGGGCTAAGAGTGGAAGGCCTACACTTCCTTTTCCCAGATGACACTTGTTTTCAGAGGTCTTTTTAAATATTAAAAATCCTAACAATGTGGGACAGACCTTTTCAGTGAGAAATGTCTGCTTAGTTAAGGGAGCTATTATAAAGGAGCTCCATCTTTTACTATTTTCTGATAGGAGATGCCTACCTCCCATCTTAGAGTCTTGTTTAGAAACATTTATGTTTTTTCAGTGAATTCAACATTTGCATTTTTTTATTTCACTTATCATAGCTGCATAAATGCATTACATCACCCCCCCCAAGAAAGTTAAAAAAATGTTTCAGTGTAGTAGCCCCTGAATGTAAAAAAATGCATTCAGAAATATTTCCATTTAGCTTTATGTATCATCTCTATAATGCAAAAGAGACCACTTTGTTTCCCTAAAACAGACTGTTTTTTCTTTTAACAATAATGCTGCCAAGAACAACATTTAGTTAATAGCAAAACTTTGGTTAAAATGTGGAAAGCATGGTACACTTGACAAAATATATGGACCATGGCATTTATTACCCCTTGCAAACAAAAACCCCAGTCACTCACAGCGGCAGGCAATAAAAGTCTCCAGATTTTAAACACAAATCCAGTGTAGAGTCAAATCCAGTAAAAACTCACAGCTGCAGGCAATAAAAGTCTCCAGATTTTAAACACAAATTCAATGTAGAGTCAAATCCAGTAAAAAATAATGATCCAAAGGCGAGGTAATATCAAAAATTTAATAAAAAGTAAGCGCTTTCGCGGTACACCTGACCGCTTCATCAGACTTTAAAAGTGCATACAATACAGCAAGCAGTTTAAATACTATGGTTAACCAATCACGTTTTTAAGCAGCATATTCATTAAGAATTAAAAGTGTATACACACACAAAAAAGACATTAATAATAAACATTCTAAAACACAGGGTTGAATTAAAATTCTTTTTAGTGGTAAGTGCACGTGCTTTTAAGAAAGGTTTAAGGGAAACTTTACTATTTAAACCAGGTAGTTTGTCTGCTTTAAAGAACAATGTTAAGTTGTCTATCTCGCCTTCATTCCTGCTGGATGGGTTCGGAGCCGAGACTCTGCCTTCTACTAAAGCTCGAGAGCTATTTACCGGCTCGAGGCCTCCCCATATCCCGCAATGCTAGGTGTCAGATACCCAGATCTCATTTGCCGCTTCAGTTACGAGGTTGAAATTTTACCGGCTCCAGGTCGTATAAATCTTTTCTTGTGTTATTTCCTTTAATATTTTCATATACTGTCTTGTATTTATAAATCCTTCCCTCCTAGTTTTAATTAGATTGTGTCCCCTTTTGATATCCCACTCAGAAACTCATTTTTTTGTTGTTAGAGAGTCCCCCCCCCCCCCCCACCCTTTAGGTTTAGTGTTAGGCCTTGTTAGACAATTAGCTTTTTCTTGTATTTTTATATATATATATATATATATATATATATATATTTGTTAGTAGTAAGGTAGTTGTGTGGCTATAGTTTTATAGTTAGTTATCTAGTGCGTGTGTGTGTGTGTGTGTGTGTTGTGTTTAAGCACTAGTTACTTTTTTCCCTTTGGTATCCCATTTTTTAATATGTCTAAAGATACCAAAGTTTCTGGTTTCAAGAAGTGTGACTCGTGCTGTCAGAACATGTCTCTGACAGACGGTCACACTTCTTGTGTTTATTGCTTGGGTCCCCTACACCTGCAGGACTCTTGCTCGGTCTGCTATGCCTTCAGCCCGAGAGTCCTGCAGGAGCATAGGAACAAGCTCATTTTGAGAGGCTTACTTAAGCCAGAAGGATCCCCGGCTAAGCCTCCGTCGGGAAAATCCTTAAAGCCCGCCAAACCGTCGGCTCCCTGTTCGGAGCTGTCGCCGAGCGGAGCTTTTACCTCCTCGTCGGTTCCGGCTGTAACCGACGTCTCAAGACCTCAGTCTGCTCCGACCTTAGTGTCGGAAACTTCTCTGAGCCGAAAACGTTCAAGGTCCCCATTTATAGAGTCTGTCCGTTCGGCTCCGAGGTCTCCATTGCTTCAGTCGGAGCGAAGCCATAGGTCCCACTCCTCTCGGTCTTCCAGGCTATCCGATCATGACTTGGAGAGGGTGGTCATTAGGCTTCTAAAGTCGCAGGCCCTGGCCAAAATTTTGACCAGCCCTTCTCAACACTCTGTGGCTACCCCTGTGTCTTCTGCAGTTCCTCCTCCGACTCTTCCACTGTGTTCGGAGCCAGAGCTCGTTGGGGCTCGAATCGTAGGTACGTCGGAGCCAATACCACACCTTTCGGCTCCCATCTCTTTGTTGGTTCCGTCCTTGGAGGGATCCGGGCACCGAGACTCACTCGTCGGCTCCAAGTGTCTGATCCCGTTCTCCCTCTCAGGGCCTCGGCACAGGTGAGCTCGGCCCCGACATCGGCCTTGAAGCCGTCCCTCTCAGTGCCGGGAGGGGTTCACATCTCTTCGGAGTGGGGACCCTCTTCTCTGCCTGATAGGGGCACCTTCGAGGTCATGAGGAGTGTGCTGACTCCTGTGTCAGCTCCACGATCTGCCCCTTCGGCTCCTCCCCCCATGGTGCCTGCATCGGTCTCTGTCCACCCTCCTGACCCCAAGCGTGGAGAACAGGTGCTGCAGGTCACCCTATTGGGCGTATCTTCCTCTTCCGAGGCCTCCCCTGTTCATTCAGAGGAGCCCCCTCGGAAGAGAAAATGTAAGAGGAAACATGTTGACTCCCCCGAGTCAGTCACGTCTGATACCGACTTGGAGGATTCGGAAGGGTCCCCAAGGTCCCCCTCTGAGGATGTCTCCTTTTCAGACATCCTTGAGATCCTTAGGCAGAGGGGGAACTGGACTGCCTTTAACCCTTCTGAGGACGAGTCGGTGTACCTGGACGCGTTTGTTTCTCACCCTTCCACCTCCCGGGTGTCTTCACCTTTCGACCCGCTCATGGAAGTGGTGGCTCGGAAGGTGTGGACAGCCCCGGACACAGTGGAACCAACCCCCCGCAGGCCCAATAAGTTCATCACGGCCCCATCTGACAAACAATTTCTGACAAAAGGGGTCCCTGTTGATGCCATGGTGTTGGCAGCAGACACTAAGAAGGAGTTGGCTGACCCTTCGGTACCTGTCCACCCACCTAATAAAGAATCTAGGACAATGGACAGGTACGGGAAGCGGATGTTTTCTTCAGCGACCGTTTCCATGTGGTCGCTGAATTATCTCTGCCATTTCATCCGCCTTCAAGGGATCTTTTCAAGGAACTGGGTGATACCCTTCAGGATCCATCAGCTGTGGGGTCTCAGGATAAGAATAACTCCCAGCTGGCTACCCTTAACTCTATAGTCAACTCCTCCATGCGGCTCATTTCTTATGCAGCCGATGGGGCGGGTAGGGCCGCAGGTACAGGCATGGCTTTGAGGAGACATGCCTGGATGTGGTTATGTAACTTTGCTGACCCCTTTAAGGCGTCCTTCACCAATAACCCCTTCAATGGTTTGGCTTTGTTTGGACCACAGGTGAAGGATACCCTTACCAGGTGTGAGCAGGAAGGCAAGACTCTCTCTGCCGTGGGAGTCCGTTTTTCTACTCCCTCTAGACCATACCCTAAAAGTCAGAAGAGTGGAAAAATGTGGTTTTGGAAACCCCAGGGAGTCATGCCTGACACACGTGGCGGGTTTCCCTCCAGGGGCAGAGGAGGAAACAGTAATAGATGCCGCCCAAGGGGCAGAGGGGGTCCGCAAAATCAGGGTAGCAGAGAATCCTTCTCTGACAAACCCTTTCAGCACCCCTGAGGGGCTGCCCGACTGTCCAACTTCGGAGGCAGTTGGGGGAAGATTGTCACTGTACAGAGAAGCCTGGCGAATCCTCACACAAGACAAATGGGTACGGTCTATCATATCCGAGGGTTACAAAATCCCCTTTGTCCACACCCCTACACAAACAAACAGGTCCCTTCCAGATGTTCCACCTGGTCTAAGGGAACAAGCAGTACTAGAAATTTCAAAACTGCGTAAAAAAGGGCCATCCAGCCAGTCCCAGCAGACCAGCAAGGATCCGGGATTTACTCCAAGTTCTTTTTGGTACCAAAAAAGACAGGGGACTGGAGGCCCATTATGGATCTCAGCAGGTTAAACAAATCTGTTCAAAGAAAGAAGTTCCGGATGGTCACGCTTCAGTCCATTCTACCCTTTTTGGGTCAGGACAATTGGATGTGCTCCATAGACCTTCAGGATGCGTACTACCATATCAAAATGGACAGGTGCGCCAGAAGGTTTCTCCGCTTCCGGCTGGGAGCCAGTCACTATCAATTCAGAGCCCTGCCCTTTGGTCTCACCACAGCCCCCAGGGTATTCACCAAATGCATGGCAGTGGTTACGGCTCACCTTAGACGGTGAGGATTCCAGGTGTTTCCATATCTAGACGACTGGCTCCTAACTGCTTCCACCAGGCATCAGCTACTGAGAGTCAGGGATTATACCATCCAAACTTGCTCCGAGCTAGGTATCTCTATAAACTTCGAAAAGACTGCATTGTCGCCTTGTCAATCTGTAACCTTTATAGGCGCAAGATTAAATACAAAAGAGCTGTCGGCAAAACTTCCCTTAGAAAGAGAATCAGACATTCGCCGACATGTCCAGACCTTATTACAGTGCAAGAGAATTCAGGCCAGATTTGTACTGAAAACCTTGGGTCTCATGGCAGCAGCAATCACATTACTTCCCCAGGCTTGTTTTCACATGCGGATCCTTCAATGGATGCTTTTTACCCAATGGTCGTTTCAGCAGCTTCCAATGTCTCACAACATAGTAATCACCCAATCGTGCAAAGACCACCTTTCTTGGTGGATGGTCTCCTCTCAAGTACTTCAAGGCAGACCGTTTGTTCTTCCTCCTCCTGTTGCCATGGTGACAACGGATGCCTCCCTGATCGGGTGGGGGGGGGGGCATTTTCAGGGCAGGACTGTCCAGGGCACTTGGCAACCTCTAGAGTACCACCTGCACATAAACGTCTTGGAGATGAGAGCGGTACTCTTAGCGTTGCAAGCTCTTCAGGACTCTCTACCCACAGGGACTATTGCAATTCAGACGGACAATATGTCTGTAGTGTGGTACATCAACAAGCAGGGCGGAACCAGGTCCTATCCCTTATATCGAGAAGCACTCAGACTCTGGCAGTGGGCAATCTCCTCTCAATGGTTTCTGATAGCAACACACATCCCCGGGAAGTCCAACGTCATAGCGGACAGGCTAAGCAGAGCTATTCTCATGCCTCACGAGTGGTCTCTCAATCAGTGAGTAGCGGACAAAATTTTCCGCAGATGGGGTCAACCTTGCTGCGACCTTTTTGCAACCCCTCTCAACAGCAAGTGCGATGACTTCTTCACTCTCTTCCCCCACCCCGGCCACTCCCCCAGAGACGCTCTAGTTCACGATTGGCCCCGGGGTCTTCTGTATGCATTCCCACTCTTTCCCTTAATTCCGAAACTAATTCAGAAAGCGACCGCATTGGGATCCAGGATGATCCTCATTGCCCCTTACTGGCCTCGATAAATTTGGTTCCCATTCCTGCATCATCACCTGCTGGAACAGCCTTGGAATCTGGACCCAGTGCCAGACCTCTTGGTCCATCAGTTGGGCGGGCTGCACCAATCCCTTCAGTCTCTCAACCTCACAGCTTGGTTGCTCCACTTCCAACCTTAGCCAGACTTCCACATATTTCTCAGCCAGTGCGTGAAATCATCCTTTCTTCACACAAATCTACTACCAGGAAGACTTATACTAGTAAGTGGAAACGTTTCTCTTTCTGGGCGGAGGCTAGAAATATAGATCCCTTTACAGCCCCTGTCAATCACGTTTTAAATTTTTTGGCAGAACTTTTTTGAGCAGGTTCCTCGTCTGCCACCATTAGGGTCCATTTGGCTGCTATCGCTAATTTCCATGCTGACATGTCAGAAACCAGCATTATGTCCCACAAACTTTGTAAAGCCTTTCTTAAAGGGACTATTTTACTTAGGCCCCCGGTTAAAGATCCCCTGCCTCCATGGGATTTAAACCTGATATTAACTTCCTTGATTCTACCTCCTTTTGAACCTGCGGCCTCCTGTTCCTTAAAATTACTCTCCTGGAAGACTCTCTTCTTAGTAGCCATCACCTCAGCTAGAAGAGTGTCGGAGCTTCAAGCCTTCTGTATTCGTCCTCCTTATCTTGTTTTCCACAAGGATAGAGTTTCACTCAGGACTAATCCTTCCTTTCTACCCAAAATACCTTCTGAGACAAACCTGAATCAGGCTATTGATCTTCCTGTCTTTTTTCCTAACTATTCGAACAGAGCTGAACAAAAGTTGCACCAATTGGACGTTCACAGGCAGTTACATTTTTATTTGGATTGGACTAAACAAACAAGAAAATCGGACCAACTCTTCCTGTCCTATGCTGAGGGCAAGCAGGGCCTGCCAGTTTCTAAAGTAACCTTATGTAGGTGGTTGGCCTCTATTATTATTTTAATTTATCAACTCATTCATAAGGAACTCCCCACAAAACCAAAAGCTCATTCCACCAGAGCATTAGCTACGTCGGTAGCTTTTCAAGCAAGACTACCAATGGAATCTATTTGTGCTGCAGCCACATGGGCCACTACTCATACTTTCATTTCACATTATAAGTTGGATATGGCCTCCAGGAGTCGAGCTGATTTTGGTTCCACTGTGCTCGAGTCTGTTCTGATGAGCCACACAGGACGAAGGTGCTAGGGACGCTGTCCCATCCAGCAAGAATGAAGGCGAGATAGACAACTTAACATTAAGAAGTTATATACCTACCATAACGTTCCATGTTAGTTGTCTTCTTCTCGCCTTCTTTCTTGCGTCCCACCCTCCATCCCCCTAGCCTGGACAGACCGAGAAGAATCTCTTTTGAGGCCTTCTTCCTCTAGTTGACCTTTTTCTAGGTTACATCCTCCTCTTCCTTTAGCACTGTAGGTAACCCTTGTAGTTTGGACAGGTGTCTCCAAAACAATTGTTTTTCGATGGTGTTAGCTCTGCCAAACGAGATCCGGGTATCTGACGCCTAGCATTGTGGGATATGGGGAGGCCTCGAGCCAGTAAATAGCTCTCGAGCTTTAGTAGAAGGCTGAGCCGGAGCCGAGGATCGGCTCTGAACCCATCCAGCAAGAAAGAAGGCGAGAAGAAGACAACTAACATGGAACGTTATGGTAGGTACATAACTTCTTATTATCCATCTTTATTCATTTGCTTCTGTAATTTTCTTTATGCCCCCTCCTCTCATGTTCTCATGTATAACTTCCAGAACAAAGAATTTAAAGACATGTTCATTGCCCTTTTCCATGACATGTTGTGCTAATGCACTTTCTGCCTTCTTGTTTTTAATATCCCTTAAGTATTAAGTACAGATGATCACATGTTCCTGTAAATTGCTTTTTTAAATATTCTTTTCCCAAAGCAATAATGAAATTAGGCAATGCAAAAGAAATATGCTTGTTTCTAATACAAGGTTTTGCCTTGTAAAGCAAGGGTTAACTTGACATGATTTTTAAATAAATGTTTGTGTGTAACTGCAAGACTGACAACTTGTTTAAGGAAGCATAAAAACAGTTAAAAATAGATAAGTAATAATGGCTATGTGTCTATGGTGGGGTACTATAATTTCCGCATTAATTGTTCTTATCGTCATTATAAGATTTGTGTTAAAAGTATTAATCAAGTAACAGCCGTTGGTAATGTAACATTGTATAAAGAGCATTGAAAGCAAGGGATTTGTATGTTGCAGCAGACCAAGGGATTCAAAGCACTGAAGATCATACTCTGCTGTAAATTGTTTTACAATTTTCATGGGCCTTAAATAAAACAAGTGGGAATTGATAGATAATGTGTAAATTAAAATGCTTTTCCCCAATATACTGTGTGTACAGTGAAAGGAAATGTGCAAGGCCAAACAGCAGTTTTCAAAATAATATGGCTTGCTTTGCAAGAACAGTTATTTCTTGTACGTGTTCAGCTTAGATATTAATAACATATAGCTGTGGGCTTTACTGTAAAAGACATCCTGTTATAGAAAAAAAAGAAGTTAACTTTCTTGGCTTTCAGATGCAGAAATAAATAAATAAAATGTAGCAGGTCAAGTGACGCAAAGATGATGTGGAGGACTTTTGTGAAGTCTTCAGATACGAGGACCAAAAAAGGGCATGAAATAACCATGGACTTTTTCATGACACAGACAGAAACCAGAAGAACAAGTCACAAGGACATTAAAAATAACATTGGCTGAAAAGAGTATATAAACTGGACAGTATGTTTTCACTGGGTAGTGATGTTTAGACTACATGTGCTTTAGTCTACTCATCTATCTAGCTGTGTTATAATAGAATTGAAATAGCTCTGAAAGAATTAACTGTTTGGCAATAATTTGTTCTGAGAAAAATAAAGAATAACAGATACAGTAGAATGGGGTTTATGTGGTCTACTTTTGGACATTTTCTTCATGTTCCAATATTCTTTCTTTAAGGCTACGACTCGTCTTACCTATATAAAACACATAGCATATAGTACAGAAACTAAAATAAATGATGTTTCTCGTTGTGCAGTCTGCATAAAAATTAAATTCTATCCTTACATCTAGTTGGTGGTGTGTAAAGTGACTGCCAATAAAAATGTGTTTACATGCTAGGCAATTTCTACAGGAATATGTGCCTACCCTGTCAGAATGTATAAATCTCTTGTCACTGTTGGCCTTATAACACAAATGTCTCTTCAGTGACTTGTTATTAATAAAAGAAAAACTTGGTTGGGTTGTTAATTCATCCTTCAATTCATCTATAGTATTCAGAATATTCCAATTTCGTTTTAATATAGTGCAGAAAGTGCCTATATCATTTGGAATATGGTAGTGTTACTCTGAGAGAGTTGTTATTAGTACAATTATCTGTTTCTAACCTCTTATTTTTTTGTGTTTCTTCATGTTCACCATAATATGATTTACATCTAGTAGCCCTGTGATCCCATAGATTACTTATGCAATTATCTATGTCTATTTCTTTATAACCTCTATCGAGGAATTCCTGTTTCAGATCAAGCAGAGCTCGTTTAAGTTGTGAATCATCATTGTACAAGCGCATGACTCTATATACTTGTCCCTTAAGTACATTGCGCTTTACGTGGTTGGGATGCATGCTGTTATTATGTAACAAGTTGTTCTTTCTCATGGGTTTTCTGTATAGGCTAGTTCTAATTCCTTGTAGTGCATCTTTATTCACCTTAACATCTAAGAACACTCTATCTCTTGATTTGAATATTTGTAAGTGAATTTCAGAAAATTGGTGGTTTGATGTAAATATATAATAAATTCCTTTAATTTCCCCACTGTATTATTCCATAGCATAAAAATATCATCGACAAAACGAACGGACCATTTTATGGAATTTGTATAGTTGTCGTTTCGGAGAATTTCATTAATTTCCCAATGTGCCAGGACCAGGTTGGCATAGCTGTTGGCGCAAGGTTTGCCCATAGCTACACCAACCTTTTGTAGAAAGAATTCAATATCAAAGGTAAACACATTATTCTACAAAATAATTTCTAATAATGCACATAATAGCCTAACTTTATTAGAGTTCATACCTTTTTGGGTCAGAAATGTTCTTACATTATCTATGCCCCAGGTATTAGGTATCACTGTAAAGAGCAATTCGATGTCTAAGGCCACAAACATGTATTCACCTTGTATATCTGACACTTTAGAATATAAATTCTGCAGAAATAGACATAGATAATTGCATAAGTAATGCAAGGGATCATAGGGCTACTAGAGGTAAATAATCATATTATGGTGAACATGAAGAAAAACAAGAAAAAATAAGAGGTTAGAAACAGATAATTGTACTATTAACTCTCTGAGTAACATTACCATATTCCAATGACATAGGCACTTTCTGCACTATAATAAAAAAAATTGGAATATTTTGAGTACTACAGATGAACTGAAGGATGAATTAACAACCCAACCAAGTTTTTCTTTTATTAATAACAAGTCACTGAAGAGACTTTTGTGTTATAAGGTCAACAGTGATAAGAGATTTATATATTCTGACAGGGTAGGCGCATATTCCTGTAGAAATTGCCTAGCATGTAAACACATTTTTAGTGGCAGTCACTTTACACACCACCAACTAGATGTAAGGATAGAATTTAATTTTTATGCAGACTGCACAACGAGAAACATTATTTTAGTTTCTGTACTGTATGCTATGTGTTTATATAGGTAAAACAAATCGTAGCCTTAAAGAAAGAATATTGGAACACTTGGGTGATATTAAAAACAAGAAGTCAGAAAGTGCATTAGCACAACTTGTCATATAAAAAGGGTAATGAACATGTCTTTAAATTCCTTGTTCTGGAAGTTATACATGAGAGGAGGGGGGCATAAAGAACATTACTGAAGCAAATGAACAAAGATGGATAATGTTCTTTAAAGCAGACAAACTACCTGGTTTAAATAGTAAAGTTTCCCTTAAACCTTTCTTAAAAGCATGTGCACTTAAACACTGAAAAGAATTTGAATTTAACCCTGTGTATTAGAACGTTTATTATTACTGTGTTTTTTGTGTGTGTATACACTTTTAATTCTTAATGAATATGCTGCTTAAAGATGTGATTGATATTTAAACAGCTTGCTGTATTGTATGCACTTTTAAAGTCTGATGAAGCGGTCAGGTGTACCGCAAAAGCGCTTACTTTTTATTAAATGTTTGATATTGCTTCCCCTTTGGATCAGTATTGTTTACTGGATTTGACTCTACACTGGAGTTGTGTTTAAAATCTGGAGACTTTTATTGCCTGCAGCTGTGAGTGACTGGGGTTTTTGTTTGCAACTTTGACTCTTATTTTATTTCTCTTGTCACTTTATTTTGGTATTTGGAGTTTATAACTTTTTCATTTATTAGCCCTTGCTGCTTTGCTTAGCTATAAGCTTATCTGTTGAACTGTAGTATGGTGCTTGACGTGGAATAAATTAAAATAAATCATAATCTCAGACCTCCTATGATTTCTTGCAGTCTGGAACTCAGTTGGGCTCTGTAACAGCAACAGCAGCACTACAAATCTCTTGTTTGGTTCTTCAGTTTCTCTCCACTGCCAACATACTCTCCTCTCAAATGCTCATCTCTTGCAACAGTCTTCTGAAATTTAAATCCTCAGTCTTTCTTGCTCTTTCCTTAAGTATGCAGTCTTTCCATCCACAAGCTTCCAATGATGAACAGCTCTCTTTCCATCAGGAGCTTAGTTAACATGCAGACTGAGCAGACCTAATAGAAAATGCAAACTATTTCAAGTCTGCTGCCACATCTTAAACAAGTGCCCAACAATGGAACATGAAAGAGGAAGGAAACTAGCCAGCTATAGCAAGCAAATTAGCTACAGTAAAGCAACACTCTGACAGGCTGAAACATTTACAGCAAGAAGAGAGGCCACTTTCCTGCAGATCTTCTATTCTCAAGCACCCAAATCGGGTGATGTGATGTGAAGTGGCTTCATTTCTTTTTAAAGACAGTTGCTCTCAGGCAAACTGGGATGTTTGAGAGGTATGCCGTAAAGGTTGTTTGTGCTTTCTGTATCATCCAGGCAGCTTTATGATGTTCAAGATTCTCACTGCTGCAGTAGCCTTTTAGGTACATGGGTTGTTTCTTGCTCAAGACACAACTGCCCAGCTACAAAAATCTCTGGATCCCTCCCACACTTCCACACTGACTGATTGGTCATCCTAGAGGAGGGAAAATCAGCAGTCAAACTGGAAAACCTTCAGTGCTTTCTTAGCACATTGCAAAGAAGTAGCTCAGAGGCTTCACAAGAGCAGCAGACAGCACTTCTGCTCTTTTCTGGCAGATAAGTTCCCTTTGGGTGACCCCCTCTACATTGAAATTTTAATTATTTTGTGTGTTGTGTGTGTGTGTGTGTGTGTCTGTGTTTATTAGGTTTATAAACATACTTTTGTTTTACTTTTATGTGATTTTAGCAATTCTGTCCCTTTAAGAAATCAGGTATGTCATTAATGTCAGACGTTTCACTGCTTTTCAGGGAAGTTCCTCCCTACCCCCAAACTAGGAAGAATTTCTCCTCAGGTTCTTCAGCACCTCCACACCATTAGAGTTGTAAAACCAGTGCCATTGCATCAAAAGGGCATAGGCTTTTCTATTACAGAATGTTTCAGGTAACAAAGGAAGAGTCTTCTTGGAGACCAGTTCTAGATCTTTCCTTCCTAAATATGTATGTGGAAGTTCTAAAATTCAAGATGCTGACCTTTTAGAGCCTGTTACCTCTCATTTCCCAGGGAAGCTTTTTGGTAACATTGAACCTAAAATATACATATTGTCATATTTTCATAGCTAAAGACTTTAGGAATGTTCTCAGATTTGCTGTCACTGGGTCACATTATCAGATCTCTGCATTGCCTTTTATCTACTGCTCCAAGGGTGTTTACAGTGTGTCAAGCTCCAGTCATAGCTCAGTGCTGACTGAATGGTACAGTAGAGAGTCGATTATCTGAATGTCAATTATCCAAAACTTCAATTATCCGAACCAGCCTTCTAAAGTTTTTTGGGTAGGAAAAATCATAAAGTCTGAGTTACGTAGTTGCTTGAGCAAGTTTTTTGAGCTAGTAGCCAGCTCGTGTGTGAAAAATATTCTTTATTGTCCACTGGAATCATTGAATGGTTGAAAAGTGTATTCCTGCATGCAGAAAAAAACAATATTTTAGACTTTTTTTATCCGGTTCAATTATATGTTTGATTATCCGAACTACCTTAGGTCCCAGTTAGTTTGGATAATTGACTCTCTACTTTATTCACATTTTCCTTATTTAGATGCCATGTTTATCTTTACAGAGTCTTTTCCCAGATGTTAAGAGTTCAGTTTGCTCCTCCCCATACTGTACTTCCTAACAGCAGTCTCCCTTTACAAGCTGTTTTAACTATTTGAAAGCCCTGCTGTTTTTCTAGTATTACTAAACCCTTTCTCTATAACTTGTGGTCTTTCTAAATCCCACATATTCCTGGTTACAAGTGTTTATTTTATTTCAAAAGAAAGGTATGCAAAACAAGTAAGTTCAAAGTACCTACTGATTTTCTTATTGTTTCAGAACATTAGCTGCCCCCCCATTCTGTTCTTCTAACTGCAATCTGTCTTTAGATGCTGTACTGTTTGTATGCTCTGCTGTTTCTCTACTTCTACTAAACCTTTTCTCTTATAAATTCTTGTCTTCCTAATTTCCACATAACTCCTTGGTAAAATTGGCTTATTTTATTTCAATAAGACAGGTGTGCAGAACAAGCAAGTCAGAGTACCTACTGCCTTTTCTTATTGTTTCTGTAGACTTGCGTATCTGTGAAATCAGGGCCAGCCCTTTTCATCATACTATTGCTATCCACCACTTTTCTGGTCTATTCTGATCCTCCCCCTCCCCACAAGAACAATTGCAGCCTAATCAGGGCCAGCCCTTTTAATTATAACCTATAATCTTACTGATAGTCTTCCTTCAACTGTTGTCCGCTATGCTCCCCTCCCTTCCCCCAATTCCCACCCACCCCCAGTGGTCCTACCTTTATTACAAACAGTAACCCCTCCCACCCTTCAGCCTATAACATCACCACACCTATACTTCCTCCTACAACTTCTCACTACTAACTCTCCTACTCATCTAATATGTACAAGCACACCATACCTATACTCACTGCATGCACACTCCTTGCATACATCACATCTTATCAAACCTCCACCATTCCTGCACTCAGCCACTACCACTGTACCACCACACACACCACCACTCATATCCCACCTCTACTCTACTACTCTCTCATCAGGTCAACAACCTTCCCAATACACCCTCTATATAGACTGCAGACCACAATACCTAAACTAAACCAACCCCACAACCTAACATAATCTTACCACCATACCTATTGCCCACAGAACACAATAAAAAAACTTCCCTTATAAGCAAGCATATACAGAAATTGATAAAACTAATAATCTCATCCATATCCAACCTAGCACTCAGTGGAGACATCCATCCTAATCCTGGTCCCTCTATCTCCAACCCCTCTCCTCATAATCAGACTACAAACCACATCTCCCAAATCACACCCAATAGAAAGCCAACCAACCCCCTTCTGATAAGCCTAAATATTAGAAGTATATGCAACAAGGTGCATGAATTCCATGCCACCATAGACTTCTACTCCCCTTACGTAGTGATCCTTACAGAAACATGGTTAAAAGCACACATTACTAATGAGCAAATCTTCCCTACTGGTTACATTATACTAAGAGTAGACCGACTAAACAAGAAAGGAGGTGGTATAGCTATAATATTTAAGCCGCATCTAGACATCCAGATCTTAAAGTTAGCAGCTCCCCAAATAGGTAAGGAAGTAATAATATATACCATCCTTAAAATAAACCAAAATAAAACCCTAAACATAATAGGTTGCTACTTCCCACCTGGCCACAACATCCCTTCACTTGAAAACCTCCTCAGCTGGACTACCCACCACCTACCCCAAAAAACTTTAATTCTAGGAGACTTCACCACTGACTGGCAGTCCTGCTCTAGCAACCACCCAACCCATCATGTAAATCTTCATGACTTCACCCAACTAGTCCTGTCACCTACTAGGATAAATAACTCCAACAAACACACTACCCTTGATAGTATACTAGTCAATAAGAGCCCCCTGTCATATATAGCAGGCTGCTTATCTGACAGCCTCAGTAATCACTCCCCAACCTTCTTACTAAGAAAACACCTTTATAAAGCAAAACCCATCACCTGCTGTCAAATACGCAAAAGAACTAACTTCAACCCTCTCTCATTCAACACATCCCTAAAAGACTGTAACTGGCAACCGCTAAAATACCTCAAACTAGATGACGCAGTTGAATACTTTAATAAAACATTCCTAAGCATCCTTAATTACCACGCCTCCATAAGACGTTCCTGAACTAGCGCCCAACAATCCCCATGGCTACAAAAAAACACGAAGTCTGAAATGAAAAACAGGGATAAAGCATGGGACAACTGGTGCAAAACCAAAACCCCCTCTACTAGGCAAAAATTCCTAGAACTACGCAATAGAACCAAAAAGCTTATAAAACAGGACAAAATCCAATACTACCAGTCTGCCCTTATCTCCTCCCAACATAACCCCAAACAATTCTGGTCCTCAGTAAACTCCATTCTCCACCCAGGTAAAGTAAGTACACCCACTCTTAACTTAACTCACTCCTCCCAAAATATTGCTACCTCTTTCAACAATCACTTCACACAAACCATACTATCACTAGCTAGACAACACAACCCCCCCCATAAACCCACACCATCAACTAGAACTAACAATCTCCCAACTAGCTTCTCTTTCTCTCCTGTTCCTACCGCCAAAATAAAACAACTACTAACTAAACTTAAAACCACCAGATTAGCAGCAGACAAACCTAGTAAGCCAAACAATCAGAACCTTGAATCCTAGAACGTAGTAGTAAAATTCTTTATTCAGTACAACAATCCTGGACCACAAACGATAAAAACGATAAAAAAGTCCTTTACACGGCACTAAGCGCTTTCACCCTTTCGTATTAGGGCATCATCAGAGTACAAAATAAATAACCAACAACGTCCCTTAAATACAAAATTCTTAATTGCTTAATAACGTGATTAACAATTGGCACTCAATAGTAAAGAGTATATTCCTTTTTAGTTAGTAAGTCTAGCATACACTTGAAAACTAGTTAGGTAATGAAGTCAGCAACGTAATATTTTATATTCATAAATCACTTAATCACAAATGTGAATTTCATATTACAATTTTATAATTAACGACCAAATTTCCATTGCTAGCATACTTAAGTTAAAATCACAATTTATTTAACTATTTAATACATAAGTATTTATGTTTGATTTTTACTCTGTTTACACATTTTTTTTATATTTCTAATTTTGAAAGAAATTAAAGAATATAATGGATACTAATATATTTATTAATGATTGTTCTAAATTTTAAATTTTAATATATTATATTTATTATATTGAATGTAATATTTATTATAATGTAATATTGTTATTTTAACATTATATTTATATTGCATTTTTAAGAAATTTTTAGATTATAAAATTGTAATATGAAATTCACATTTGTGATCAAGTGATTTATGAATATAAAATATTACGTTGCTGACTTCATTACCTAACTAGTTTTCAAGTGTATGCTAGACTTACTAACTAAAAAGGAATATACTCTTTACTATTGAGTGCCAATTGTTAATCACGTTATTAAGCAGTTAAGAATTTTGTATTTAAGGGACATTGTTGGTTATTTATTTTGTACTCTGATGATGCCCTAATACGAAAGGGTGAAAGCGCTTAGTGCCGTGTAAAGGACTTTTTTATCGTTTTTATCGTTTGTGGTCCAGGATTGTTGTACTGAATAAAGAATTTTACTACTACGTTCTAGGATTCAAGGTTCTGATTGTTTGGCTTACCAGCAGACAAAGCTCCCAGGTGAATACATTCAGCTTGCAGCTGATGCTCTAGCCTACCCCGTATCACTCTTGATTAACAGATCTCTGTCAGAAAGTTAAGTTCCTACACTATGGAAATTCTCACACATAGTTCCCCTACACAAAGGAGGCCCCACCACAGATCTAACCAATTACCACCCCATAGCTATTCTCTCACCACTCTCCAAAATACTAGAGAGATGCATTCATTCTCAAGTCTCAGATCACGTCCTTGCTAACAACCTCCTCTCCAACACACAACACAGTTTCCGACCGAACCATAGCACCACCACTGCCTTACTCTCTTTCTCTAACACTATCCTACAAAATAAAAATGCAGGTTGTCTCTCCTCAGCTACCTTCCTAGACCTCTCTAAAGCTTTCGACATGGTCCCACACAAACAACTCATCTCTCTTCTCAATAACCTATCCTTCACTCAACCAGTCATCAACTGGTTTCAGAGTTACCTATCTGACAACCAACAAGCAGTTGTTTGGCAGGACAACCTATCCCCCCCAACTACCAGTTGCCATAGGAGTTCCCCAAGGGTCCATGCTGGGACCCCTACTCTTCTCTGTTTTCACCAATAATCTAGCCTCAGCCACAACACATGGCACACTCATACAATATGCAGATGACTCAACCATCATCTGCACAGCCCACTCCCTACCAGAACTGCAGAAAGTCACACAGGAAGCATTTTCTTCTATTGAAACTTGGTTATCCGATGCCCAACTAATACTCAACCCAAACAAAACACAATTACTAATCTTCCAACCCACCAAACATACCCTAGACAGCTCTCACTTTAACATCACAGCAAAAGACAACACCACCATCCATCCTACAGAACACACCAAATTACTAGGAGTAGAAATAGACAATAAACTGAACTTTGACATTCACATTTCCATGACCATTAAAAAAGTGCACAAAAACCTAGGAGCATTATATAGAAATAAGCAACTACTTAACAAAGCAGCTAAAATTTCAGTAGCAAATTCTCATCTTATCTCTACCCTACTCTACACCTCTCCAATATTTACTAACCTTAGACAATGCAATCTAAATAAGCTCGAAACCTGCTACAACAAAATCGCCAAATTCTCCACAGGGGCTTCCTACCGTACTCACCACTGTCTCTCACTAGCAGAACTGGGCTGGCTAGAGCTCCCCCACCTCCTTCAATGGTACCAAATCACACTCGCCCACAAACCAATAAACCAACCACTAAAAGTCCCATCCCTCCAGAATCTACTCCAACCCTACATAACCACAAGACCACTAAGATCCAGCCACAAAAACCTCCTACAGGTCACAAGAGCCATTCACTCTGCTGAAGAAGCATTATTCTCCTGCACTATAGCCAAACTCTGGAACTCCCTCCCATCCTCAATTACCTCTGTAACTTATTGCACTCACTTTAAAGCCTTACTAAAATCACACTTCAAAACTTGCCAGATATGCCCTTGCAACCCTCCCTCTAATACCTTCCACTCCCCTCACCCACTACCTCTTTCAGCCCCCTATCAACAACCTACTCTTAGCAAGCTTGGCTACCCATGTGCCCAGCTACCTACCACATAATACTAACTTCTTGTAGCAATGACTGCTAATGGCTGTTATGTACCTCAGAAACAGATTGTATCAATTGTTCACTGATGAATCTCAACTACATTTTAACCATGTTTTAGTATATGTCACCATATTTTAAAATTGTGCTATGTTCTACATCTGTTTTCTTTTTGTCTTGCGTCCTTAACTGGACTAATGTCTATATTTAAATACTATGTTTTTTAACTCTATAATGCAAATAATACTTAATGTGGAGCTTTTCTCCCTGGGCCTCCGCTGAAAATGGACCTGTGTCCAGTCGGACTCTCCCGGTCAGCAAATGTAAATAAATAAAATAATAAATAAATAATTAATATGGGTTTCATCTCTTCTGACTAATCTGGGATTTCATGTAAATGTGCAGAAATGGTCCTTGACCCTATCATATAGTATTGTGTATAGTGTATAGTATAGTAATTCTCGGTTTTCTAACAGCGGGAAAAAACTGGAACCTATTACCAAATGAAGTGACTCTACTTTCTTCCTTGCCTCTCTTTAAACAAAACCTCAAAAGACACCTCAAAACACATTGGTTATGCCCCTGCAGCAACCCTGACTAACCTTCTGCTTTCACTACTTATATCTCCTTTTCCCACTTTATTTACCAAAACTTTACTGCTTACCCCTTGGAAGCAGGACTGTAACTGGTAAACTCAAATCAGCGTACTTTGTGTATTCTATCCTGTTGATGTACTGAAATTCCTCATGTATCATACTGTATAATAATTTCTTTTATACTATATGTCACTTTTCCTAGTGCAAATACCTATTTTATTATTACTTGTATTTTTACTAAAATCCTTTCATTTACTATGTAACAATATTGATTTTAATTTCTATTTGCTACTCCTGGAGCTTTTCTCCTCGGGCCTCTACTGAAAATGGAAATATATCCAGGTAGACTAGCCTGGTTAACAAATGTAAAATAAAATAAAAAATTGTCTTTCTAGAATACTGTAAAAGGCTTTTTTGATGCAGGAGAAGGTGGATTTTTCTCTGGAAACTTTCCTGAGTTTCTCAACTCAGTCTCAGACCTCAGCCAAAGAGCATTTCAGGATCCTGAGGTTCATGGCATCTATAATTTTCATGATTCCTCTCAGCATGTTTCACATGAGAAAGATTCAGTGATTTCTTAAAAAAAAAAAAAAAATTTGCTTCCTCTGGAATTTCAGATTCCATTCCATTCTCGAGCTTTGTAAAATAAGGAATTGCAGTGATGGATATTGTGACACTGCCAGCCCAGCTATCTGGAATTTTGTAAATAATTCTGTGTCGTTTGTGAATGTTGATATGATTTATATTAAACTGTGTGTTATGTACTGACTTCAAGAATGTAACCACAGCATACTCTGCTGGAACATAGAAGATTAACTTACAAAACTTCAAGAAAATATATTGAAATTAAGTGCTTTACAATTGTGCTATAAAAGTTAGTTTCAATGCAGCAGGTAGACAAGATGTGTAGAACTAGGCTGCCTTCTGTATTGTTTTGTAAGTGTTTTATTGTTTTATGTCTTCTAGCAACTGCAAAGATCTGAGAGATATGTATTTTCTTACACAGAAATGTTAAACTCTGTTAGTTCATGTTTAGCCTGAGAACTGAAGTCAGGTGACAAAAAGTGATGTCATCCAAGCTAACCCAGCAGTAATATTCGATATTAATTTAAGAACTCTCTCAGAGAGAGACTGTGCATTTTGTATTTTGTCTTGGACCTAGCAAGAACATCCACTCATAATCACCGTCTGCACTTGGCTTTCTGTAAGTAAGTTTCTTAGAGCATAGTAACTCTTTTTAGATATAGATCAAAATATAGTAAAGATTAGTTTAGATGTTTTCTGTATTTATTTGAGACTGTCCTGCAGTGTTGTTTTAAAATATTTCCTGTGATTTTGAGCTCTGAAGTAATTGTGTTGGATTTACTGAGTATTGTCTTGTTCTTTTATTATTAAATATATTTAAACCTATCTTTGTAGCTGATATTTGTGAGACATATTTAAGCTCTTAGCGTACTTGCATATCTGTTTGGTGGCACTGTACAGGGCACTTCTAAATAGCCTTGCAAGTCTTGAGCAAAACTACCATTTGGATTAATAGTAACATTACACAGTAGGATTAGACACCCTTTGCAAGGGCCTTATAGTAGTTGATAAGAGTGGGTGGTGGCAGTGATAACTACCTTCTAGTCTGGATAGAAGGGGCATAGCTAGTATACCTGTGCCAGTCTTTCCCAGCTGTGGTTGTGTAAAACAAATTTCAAAGTGTGTGTGTGTCAGCTACTTGGGCAGGGACATGAAGCACTGGTTGGACAGAGGGAGTTCTGGAAGACTTGGCATGGAACCCTGGCTAAGGACTCAACTCTGTAGCTGTGCCAGTGGGGAGACTTACTGGATATTTCGGAAAGAGGCAGAAACCAGCCCCAGACTGACTGTGATCTCTGTGTGCTCTTAAGAGAAATTGCACTTCACTATATGTACTTGTCATCCTCCCAGTGTGTACGTCCCTCATTGTTGCCAGTGGTGAGTATTGAGACTCCTTGATTACTGGGCCAGTGTTGGGGGCATCACAGAGACTACAAATGCAGGCATCCCATTTTCTCCTGTGCCTCCCATTCAGTATTTAACTACAGACTCCTCAGATTTTGCTTGGGGGTCAGTTTCAGTGAGGGTAAAGGTGCAAGGCCTGTGGCATGCTTTAATGAGACCAAACCACTTAAATATCATTAAGATGTTGTCTGTGATCCATGCCTTAAAATGTTTTCATCATCTATGGTCCACAGGACCTCTATAGGTGATTACAGACAACTCCTCTGTGATGTGGTACATCAGCAAGCAAGTGGGGGGGGGGACAAGCTTTTACCCTGTATGCAGGCTGTATGCAAGTGTTTGGGAGATAGCTCTTAAGTAGTCATTAACTCTCCACACATCCTACATTGCATCAGAGCAAAACATAGTGGCAGACAGGTTGAGCAGGACTAGGACAGACCCTCAGAAATGGAAATTGAACCAGGGGGTCTTCCAAGAATTGGTCCAGCTGTGGGGAACACCTAACATAGATTTGTTTGCCTCCTTTCAAAACCAAAAAAAAATCAACAAATTCTGCTTTAGGACTCCTGTTTTCTCATTCCTATGTATGAGAATGTTCCATTATGCATTCCCACCCTTTCCACTTATTTCCAGTGTAATTATGAAGATTCAGAAGAACTCTCCAAAAACCAATTATAGTGACCCTCTTTTGGTTCAGGCATCATTGGTTCTCTATTGTTATGGATTTGGCTAAGGGGAATTACCACAAGTTTCCTTACAGACTGGATATACTCACAAAAGACAGTGGCAGGGTTGATACACCCCCATTCTCAAACATCTTCATCAACTATCTGCCTGGATGATTTGATTGTAATTCCTTTTAGGCATCTCTATTCAGAGGATATGCCGAAGGTACTAAGGGAGGCAAGAAAACCTGATGGTAAAAGATGTTATATTGGTCAGTGGAAGAGATTATCTAGTTGATGCCTAGCCAATAATCAAGGTTCTAGTAGAGATAATTTACCACCAGTGCTCAATTTGTCTGAGTTACTAGCTTCTGGCCTTTCCTACTCTATCAAGGTAGATCATGCAGCCATTTCAGTATGTCTGACTATGGATCTCCACTTTCTTCAATGTTTTTGGTAAAACAGTTTCTGAAAGGAGTTTTACACCTGACACCTCCAAACAAACAAGTTGTTCTTTCCTGGGATCTAAACTTTGTGCTGGAAAAGTTAATCACATCTCCACTTGAACCTGCAACATTAAGCAAGAGCTAAGGTTCATTGCATGGAAAAATGTTGTCATTGCTGTGACCTCTGCAAGAAGAATATATGAGGTGCAAGCTCTCATGGTGGGTGAGCCCTGTCTGATCTTCCATAGGGATAAGGTGTCATTACAAACAAATCCCTCGTTCATCCCCAAAATTGTTTCATGTTTACTTTGAATCAAGCCATCAATCTCTTTGTGTTCTATCCAGATCCTCAGAACCAGGGGGAAAGGAGTCTACATAGACAGCTCATGTACTATCTTGACAGAACCAAGTCCTTTATAAAAATTAACAGCTTTTTATTTATTTTGTGGGTACTAAGAAAGGACAATCCATGTCAAAACAGAAGACTATTTCCAAATGGTGGTACTTGGCTACTGCTATTGTTACACCCTCAATGATGAAACCAGTTCCAGGCAGTGTCAAGGGTCACTGTATGAGGTCCTTGTCTTCTTCAATGGTACATCAGAAAGGGGTGGACTCGAGAAGTATTCTAGAGTCAGCTCCATGGTCATCTGTTTGTACCTTTACAAGGCATTAAAAATTGAATTATTTTTTAGATCCAGGACTGATTTTGCTGGGACCATTCTCCAGGGACTCCTGGATCCATATCCTTCTTCTGCTAGCTTGGATAGGCATTAGTGATCAACTCAAATACTACTGCTGCAGTGGGAATGATGACCATAATACAGTTGTGTAAGTTGCACTTACCCATAACAGTAGTTGTTAAAATCCCTTACTGCTGTAGCCACACGCACCTTCCATCTCCCTGTCATTGTGTATAGTTATTGTTGGGAAATAGTTTGGTGGTTATTTTTTATTTTTATAGTTCAGGATTAGCATATTATTTCTTAACTTTTGGACAAGAAAATCCTCAAGATTTTCCACTCAGACTGTCGATTTTCCCTCCTCTGGGCAGACCAGTCAGAGTCTAAGTTTGGAGGGAGCCAGATCTTTTGGAAGCTGACTGGTTGTTGTGTCTTGGGTCATGTCACAACCCATATAGACTAAAGGCTTCTGCAGCAGTGAATAATTTGAATGTCTACTGATATGGGTAAGTGCAACTTACATAACTGTACATTCCTAGCCCCATCCCTGCTGATGGCAAGAGCACCAACATCACCATAAAATCTTACTCAGTCCCACAGCCCTTGCATGCATGCTTGTTTGCATGCTGTAAGAAGGGCTGCCATCACTGGCTTTTAAGGCAACAGATGTACAACAGGAGAAAGGGATGATTGAGTTGCATGATTTGGGAGTGTAAAGATTTAGAAAAACATAACCAGGGATTACAGCAGTTTTTAAGGGTTTATTGTGAGTGCAGTTAATCTTAACAATAGAAATCTTTCTCTTAGGCTTGGTTAGAGTTAAGGAAATAGCCAGGCACAACCGAAGATTTCCAGAGTTGAGTTTGCTTTCGGACAAGAATGTGTCATTAAAGTCTGACAATTTAACAGTCCAGTATTTCTCAGGGAGTCTGCAAGATTAATAAAAGAACATGAGACAGCAGAAGAAGGTTGATCTGATGTTGTCTGTTTAATTCCTCCACAAGGATGGGTTATAGATCCAACTTGGCCACATGGTTTCTTGAGCATTTTTGTGGGAATAGTAGTAGGAATTCTTCATATTCTCTGATATTCTCTCAGATAAGTGCCTCTTTTATATTTTTCCTCCCCCTCTGTAGCAGTGCAGGGTTAAAACTTTTCCTCTCTTCTCCTTATTCTGCTTTTGGGTTTTGATTACAAATTTTCTCTATCTCCACTTTCTAGCCATTTTTTAGGCTTGTTGTTTCAGTAGTTGTTTTAATAAAATTGTAGTTGATCGGAGTTATTTTTCTGTACTTTAGACTTTGCTGGCTGCTTGTGCTGTTTTTTGCTGTCTTTGTTGTTGGAGTTTTTTGTTGCCTGCTTTTCTGCTGAACTATTTCTGATAAACCAGCAGGATTTAAGAGGTGCTCTAAATGCAGTTGGAAATTCCTGCATTCTGATGCTCACAATATGTGTCTATGCCTTGGTCTTGAGCATTTGTGGTTGGCTTGGTCCATCCACGAGGACTTCGACCCCAGGACCATCACCGACCACCAAAACTAAACCTATCCTCAAGGGCCTCTTATCTGCTTCTTCAAGTTCCTTTCCAGGGGCTCAAACTCCCTCCAAGAGTGTAGCAGAGTCTTAAGACTCCAAGAAGCACTGTCACAAGTCCTCAAGGGCGTCTTCAGAGCTGCCCTGTAAAATTCTGAGAACTAAGGATCCAACGGGCTCAGATCTGAGACCTACTTTGGTGCTGGTGGATCTGAAGCACTCTTTGGATCTGACCAGTATGTGCCAGATTGTCACTTCTCCCTGAAGCTGCTACTTCCACCTTGGATCCTAAGGCTATGGATTCGATAGCTAAGGGTCCCACACCAGTGCTGGGCATGGAGGCTGCTTCTCCCCCCGGACTGCAGCAGATGCCTATCAGGCATGCTAGGCCTCCATCAGTGGCTTCTTCCAGGTTTTCTAGGAGCCTTTTGGAGGTCAGCATAGACAGGATGATCAGGGAAGATTCTTAAGACTCTGATCCAGTTGAGGGTTTTCTCCACTTCATCCCCTCTGGGATCTATGAGCTTTTCCCTCCAAGCACAGTTTTGTTCTCTTATCCATCCCTTGATATCAGAGTCCCAGGATTGTAGCCAGCTTAGAGCACCCGAGGTCAAGTATGAGGAGCTAACCTTCTACTCTGACTGTCTCCCTGACTTTCTCTGCTCTGATGTGGTTGGATCACAGCAGAGCTCTGATCCAAGATGTCCCCGTCGGATCTGGGGAGAGCCTTCTTTTCCTCTTGGCACTTCAGCACTGGGCAGCTTCGGTCCAATTCTACCTTGGCTCTGGAATTCCTTCCCTTTCTTCTTCAGTAGCCTCAGCTCCCCTGGAACTAGGGAGAGATTCACCAGGCCCTTCAGGATTCCAAGATGTGGAAAGGGCCTTCTGTAGTCATAGGTTTCCAGTCTGTCTGAACTATGACCCTTCCCATCGATCCCTCTTGGATCAGATAATTGAGCCTGTCATGCCTGGCCAGAGTCAGCCTATCCAGACAAGTCTCCAAACTCTTCCCCAAGATGGAGCCACAGTTCTTCCGAGACCTCCCCTGAATGTCCCACATAGGAGATCCCTCCCTTATAAGAGGACATGCAAAAGGAGGCGCATTGACTACCCCTTGGAATCCGTCACCGAGGACATGGATTTTGATGAAGGGGAAGGATCCCCCAGATCACTACCAGAGGACGTCTCCTTTGGAGACATTTTGAGATCCTGAGGCAGAGAGGTAGTCGGTCAACCCAACCTCCTTCCTCGGAAGAATCCATATTTTTGGAGGCTTTCGGATGGGTCCATGTACATCTTGGGTGGTCCACCCTGTGGACAAGCTCATGGATTTGGTGTCCTGATGGGCCTGGAAGGAGCTGGACTCTATTGAACTGATTCTTAAACATCCAGATAAGGTCCCCCCCAAGGACAGACTGTATTGGACCAGGGATATTCCAGTTGGTGCCATGGCTGTGGCAGCAGCTACCAAAAAGGATCTAGCTAAACAGAGCTGCACTGTCCAGCAGCCAAAGTAGGAGTCCAGAGTGATGGACAAGTTTGATGAGCACATTTATGCCTCGGCCACTTTCTTGTTGAGAGCACTAAACTACCTGTCACACTTTACTCGATTGCAGAGGGAACTGGTGAAGGAACTCTCAGACTCTCTAGCAGAGATCATGTTGGTGGAGGACTTTAAGAAGGTCTCCCCCAAACTGACAACTCTTTCATCCTTGTCCAGTTCTTGCATGAAACTTATCTTCCACTCCATGAAGGGTGCCTCACGGGCTTCTAGCTCAGGTGTTGCTATTCAAAGACATGCCTGGATGAGGCTTTGTGATTTCACAGAACCCTTTAAGCCATTGTTTGTGAATGCCCCATTTCATGGGTCATCCATTTTCAGACCATCTTTCAAAGAGACCCTAACCCACAGCGAGAAGGAGGGACAGATCTTGCTGCTGTCATGGTCAGGTTTTTTAACTCCTCAGCACACTTTTTCTAGAAACCAGCACAATGGAAAGAAAACTGGTTCCAGAATTCTCAGGGGTCTACCAGCATCTGCACGGGGTTTCTTCCTCTAGAGGCAGAGGAGGAGGCTTCAGTGGGAGATGCTGCCCTAGGGGCAGAGTGGGACCGTAGAATCAGGGCTTTAGAGAGCCTTTGTCTGATAAGTCCTATCAGTGCTCCTGAAGCAGTGTCTAGCTGTTCATCTCTGGAAGCAGTCGGGGGTCATTTTTCTCTGCATCCTACCACCTGGACTGATCTAATGCAAAACAAGTGGGTGCTAAAGATTATATCTAGAGGTTATTATATTCCCTTTCTCCTTCCTCCACCAGACAGATCAAAAAAACACTCCCCGATATTCCACCCAGTCAGAGGAAGTATGCAGTAGCAGAGATTCTAAACCTCCTGCAAAAAAGAATAATCCAAGAGGTCCTGACCAAACAAAAATAATTTGAAAGTTACTCTCACTTCTTTTTAGTGCCAAAGAAAACCTAGGACCTAAGATTAATTTTGGATCTAAGCAAACTGAATTTGTTTGTAAAGAAGGCAAAGTTCTGAATAGTTACAGTCCAGTCCATTCTACCCATGTTGCAAAAGGACAATTGGATGTGCTCAGTGGACTTAAAAGATGCGTACTATCAAATCAAAATAGACAGATGCTCCAGAAATCATTTGCACTTCGGGCTGGGTGTCAGTCACTACCAATTCAGAGCTCGGCTCTTTGATTTCACCACAGCCCCCAGGGTGTTTACCAAATGTGTGGCAGTAGTTGCAGCTCACCTGAGACTGCAAGGAATCTGGGTGTTTCCATATCTGGATGACTGGCTCTTCACTGCCCCAACCAAGCATCAACTACTCCAGACCAGAGATTATTTCTCCAACCTTGCCAGTTGTCTGGGTATTATCATAAACCCGACAAAGTCAAATCTATCTATGGTTCAGAGTTTAGAATTCATTGAAGCTTCCTTGGACACCGTGAATCAGATTGTAGCTCTACTCTCTCATTGTGTGCAGACACTGAGAAA
>NC_056748.1:903027392-903257392 GCF_019279795.1 Protopterus annectens
TGAATGACTTTAAAGAGGGCTATCATGTAAAGTGAGTGACAGCATGCTGAATGAATTGTTGGTATCTTAGAACAGGTGCATATGCTCAAAAAGATGAAAGAAGATACTTTTTCAGCAAACGAGTAAAACCATTTCTGCCTAATGAGACAAGACTATCACTGGAAAAAGCTGGATCTTACATGAAAAAGTTAATGTATAAATAAATGTGAAGATATGGACTTCAAGAATTCTTCTTTAAAGAGACATGTTGAGAAAGACAGAATTGTTGCTACTCTAAAGAAAGCGAAAGGAACAACAGTAGGAACAGTTCAGTGCTGCGATGTACATGTCTGTTGATGAGAGGCTTATATATAAGGCATGAGTTGTCAAAATGGAGTTATTACTGATGAAGTTAAAGACGAAAACGTTTGGTGATAAGCGTTATTGACTGCTGCTATTTTTTGCGTGTTTGCACATACTCATGGATTGCTTTGAGTGGATTAAAGCCTTTAAAACCTTTCCTGGACCGGATTCATTTGTGCCTGGGGATAGTGGTGTTTTTGTTCTTAGTTTTGATTTTCCAATATTTGCTCAAGTTTGCTTTATATATACATATGTATTTTTTTTTTTTTTTTTTACTGTAAAGATATGATTTTTTTTTTCTTTCTTCCTCACTTCTGGGTTCGGATCCAATCCTTGTATCCAACTCGGCTGCATACTACAGACTTTGGATCCAACTCTCGAACTCTTCCCCTCTCCCCATAATACCCTACTCCATCCCCATTACCTCATATCTCGTTGCCCACCATCGTGATTAGACATAAGTTCTGCTCTCAAAGATTTGTACGCAAGTTTTTTTCTTATTCTTGGGTGTTAAAATTTCTCTAGTTCTTTCCTAAACTTTAGACTTTATTCTTACGTCCTCCCTCTTCATTGCCGCTAGAGTTAGGGATTTTTTTTTACCCTTTTTCTACTAAGTTTTTAATAGTCTTCTTCCCGTTGTTGGTGCCTTCTGTTACCTGGTTTAAAAGTTATCTTCTCTAAGTACCATAGTTGGTATTTTTATCCTTTGCTTTCCTTCCCAGGGTATTTCCATTAATTACCTTTTCTAGTAACTCTCCTTTTCTTCAAAAGTAGTTGTTGTTTACCTTTCTGTTTGTTCGTACAGGGTTGTTTGTCCTTTTCGTATAATTATTTTGGACAAATCAGCAGGTTTTAAGAAGTGCACTTCTTGCAGGTATAAGATTGTAAACTCAGATGCCCACAAGGAGTGCATTTATTATGTTGGTCCTGATCATCTCAGTACGGCCTGTACAAGACTGCTTTACCTTTAAACCCAGAGTTTGGCTGACAGGCATAATAAGCTTATTTTGAAGGGTTTACTACCTGCTTCTTCTTCTTCTGGTGCTCAACCTCCTATCAAAATCTAGCAGAGCAGCTTCTTCAGAGCTTAAGAAAAGGTCTCCGCCCAAGTTCTCTGGTCTTCATCAGAGTCTAGAGAAAGCGTTAGGAAAATTATGGAAATGACATCCTCTGATCCGAGAGCTGTTAGCCTACCATCGGGTCAGAATCCTTCTTTAGATCTGAAGGTTTTGGCTCCTATAGTTATTTCCCCATCTCCAGTGACTTCCTCAGTGGATCCAAAGCCTTTGGATCTGACACCAAGTACGTCTTGCAAGAGCGGATCTCCGGAGTTCATGGTAAAGCAAATTTCACCCTCCTTGCCTGCACAACTTTTTCAAACTCCTAAGAAACATTCCAGGCCTCATTCCACAGCATCTTCTAGGTCCTGCAGATGTTTATTAGAGGCTGATGTGGATAGGGTGATGCAAAAGTTTCTCAGGGCTCAGATCGGATGGGGGTTCTGTCAGCTCCGTCCCCTACTGGATCCATGAGTGTGCACTCTAAGTCCATTCTGTCTCCTTCTCTGATCCAACCAGTGGTTTTTAAGCCCCAGGATCTGAAATCCCTGAGAGGTGCAGAGTCAGATTTGGGGTAAGTTCGCTCCTCCACTCCCACTGCTTCCCTGATGGATTATGCTCCAATACCCTGGGATCAGAATATGTCTCAGATCCAGAGTGTCTTCAGATCCGAGGGGTGTTGTCAGATCCATCCTTCCACCTCAGAGCCTTGGCCTTAGAGAGTTGAGTACATTTCTCCTGTCAAGACGCACATCTGAGGGTAGCCATGATCTACTTTCCTCGGAACATTTGGCTGTGAGGGGTGGGGTGTGGCTTTTCCTATGTCCTCGGCCTTCAAGGTGGTAGAAAGGGCTTTTCCTCTCCAAAGAGAATCGTCCTCTCTTCTTTTGGATCCTACCCTTTTACTTCCATTGGGTCCAAGCTTTGAGTTAGTCAGGCCTGTTCCACAGGGACAGCCAGTTCCAACAGGCCTCCAAGTTGCTCCAGTTGAAGAGCTTTCATCCTGTTCTGACACCTCTCCAAAACATCCCACAGAGGAGTTCCTTCAGAACAGGACATGTAAGTGGAGGTGCACAGAATCTCCTTTGGATTTTCTCATGGAAGACACTGATTTTGATGAAGGAGAAAGATCCCCCAGATTACCACCACCTGACATCTCCTTTGGAGATATTCTAGAGATCCTGAAGCATAAGTGTGGTTCGTCATCCCAAACTCCTTCTCCTGAAGAATCTGTGTTCTTGGAGGCTTTTGGTTCTGACCCATCTACATCTCCCCCGTGGATGAAATAATCAACCTGGTTGCTTTTCGGGCATGGAAAGAGCTGGATACTGTCAAACCCACTCCCAAGCTCCCTGAAAAATTCTTGGCACCACCTGCATATAGACCCCACTGGAGCAAAGGAGCCCCGGTTGATGATATGGTGGTGGCGTCAGACACTAAGAAAGCAGATCAAAGCTCTACTGTCTCTCCACTCACTAGAGACTCTAGAGTATTACACAGATTTGGAAAGTGGGTATTTGCCTCAGCTACCTTTGCACTAAGGTCATTTAACTCTTTGGTGCATTTTACTAGACTTGAGAGATATTTGACTAAAGAACTTGCAAATACTCTCTGAGAGTACATGTCTGCTGAGGACTTCAAGTTAACATCCTCTCAACTAGCTACTCTTTTATCCATGTCAAATGCTTCAATTAGGTTAATCTGTCATACAGCTGAAGGTACCTCATGAGCAGCCAGTTCAGGTATTGCTTTAAGGAGACATGCCTGGTTGTGACTATGCAAATTTGTGGAGCCTTTTAAGACCTCTTTTATTAACGTCACATTCGATGGCACTTCTTTGTTTGAGCCATTAGTAAAGGATATACTATCCACAGCAAAAAAAGATGGAAAGACCCTGTCTGCCTTAGGGACCAAGTTTTCTATGTTTCAGTGGACCTTCTCCATGAACCAGAGAGGTGGTAAGAAAATGTGGTTTCACAAATCTCAGGGTCCATTCCAGGATTTGAGTGAGGAAAATTACTCCAGAGACAGAGGGGGAAATTTTAATAGCAGATGTTGCCTAGAGGCAGAGGAGGCCTGCAAAACCATGGCTTTAGAGATTCTTTTTCAGATATGCCTTATGAGTGCTCCTGAAGTGCTGCCCTACTGCTGTTCTCTGGATGCAGTTAGGGGTCGATTTCTTTTACCCCTGTATGCCTGGACAAACATGACAAAAGATTTGTGGGTGCTAAGTATAATATCCAGAATCTGTTTCATACCATTTCCCCTTCTTCCTCATTGTCAAATGAAGAGATTTTCTGATGTTCCACCCAGTCAGAGGAAGCCCACAGAACAAGAAATTCAAAAGCTGCTCGAAAAAAAAGAGTCATTCAAAAGGTCTCACCAGACCAAATAGTATTTGGAACTTATTCCTGCTTCTTTTTAGTGGCAAAGAAAATAGGGGACCTGAGACAAATTTTGAATCTATGCAAAATTAACCATTATGTAAAGAAGGCAAAGTTCCAAATGGTCATGGTTCATTTCATCCTACCCTTTCTGCCCAAGGCAATTGGATGTGCTCTGTAGATCTTCAGGATACATGCTATCATATTAAAATAGATAATCCAGAAGACATTTCCACTTTCAGCTGGGAGCCAGAGTCACCACACTCCCCAGGGTGTTTACCAAATGTATGGTAGTAGTCATAGCTCACTTGAGACTGAAGGAATTCGTATTGTTTCCATGTTTAGACAACTGGCTTGTAACCACCCCATCCAAGCATCAACTCTAGTATGCCAGGAGCTTTCTGCTCCAGATTTTTGAATCCTTGAGCATTACCATAAATCTTACCAAAAGAAAACGTGCTCCAGTTCAGAGCCTGGAATTCATAGGGACAGTCTTAAACACATCTATGGATTTACACATTTTAGACATTTAGACAGTCTACACATTTATGGACTATCTCAACCACAATAAACTTCTTACAAAGTCCCAGCATCGTTTCAGACCACACCATAGCACCACATCAGCCCTCTTATCATTCACCATTGTCATCAGTCTTAATCGCAACAACAACATGCAATCATCTGCTCTCTTTCTGGACCTCTTTAAGGCGTTTGATATGGTCAACCATCATGTTTGCTTAATACATTGAAAGCTGTCTTCCTGGATGATCACTCTCTACATTGGTTTCAGTCCTATCTATGGGGTAGACACCAGGCTGTCTTATGGCAGGACAAACTGTCATCACATCTCCCAGTCACCTTAGGAGTCCCTCAGGGCTCCATTCTTGGGCTCCTCCTCTTTTCGATCTTCATAAATGACCTTCATACTACTATCCCAAAGGCACAATGTATTCAATATGCCGACGATTCCACATTAATTTGTTCTTCCTCCTCACCTGCCAGTCTGATAACCCTAACCCATAATACTTTTAACAGTATAGAAATTTGACTAACTGATCGACAACTTCTCTTAAATCCCAACAAAACCAAGCTGTTACTTTTCTCTCCCACATCCAGATCTACTCTTCCTTTAGTTACTGTTAAGTCTAACAATGGTACAATCATCTCTCCTGATAACCAAACTAAGCTCCTTGGAGTTATCATAGATACTAACCTCAAATTTGATGCACACATAGACCATATGATTAAGTCCATCAACAAAAAAATAGGATCCCTCTATAAGGAGGAGTAGCTCACAAAATACTTAACCATCCGGACAAAACCCCAAGCCTTAAGAGTATTATTAGCCCATATAATTGTGTTCTTTCTCTGTTATTAATGTATGCTTTTGGAGCTTTTCTCCCCGGGCCTCTGCTGAAAATAGACATATATCCAGTCGGACCAGCACGGTCAACAAATGTAAAATAAAATAACGCTATCAGGCCACTTTGTTCGTCCGACAAGCTATCGGTCCAAATCCTAAAATCCAATAATACAGCAGGTGATTCCCTGTTTACTAATTCAGTGAGTAAAACTTCAAACTTTTTTCCTGCAAACCTTACCCAAGAACTATCTCTTCCACTATTTAAAAAAGGCCTAAAAAATACTTAAGGGCTAACTGGCTCTCTCCATGCCTAAACCCTGACTAACTAATTTTAACATTTATGGTCTTTTCTTAGCTAGTAGACCGTCAGCAAGCAGATACTCCACCCATCTGAGGTGTTATACCTTAATGTACAGTTATGCCTGTTGAATCTAATATTTCTCTATACAGTTGTTGCCCTAATGTGCTCTAAATTTGTGTACTGATCCTATTTCTTCTCTCACTTTCATATGTATTAGTGCTCCTACTGTGGTGAACTATCTGACATATTGTATCTATCTCCTTTGCTCTCTTTGAATATTATTGTAATGTTACTACTACTATTAATTTTATTATTGTGGAGCTTTTCTCCCTGAGCCTCCGCTGAAAATGGACATGTATCCAGTCGGACTATCCCTGTCAAATGTAAAATAAATAAATAAATCTACTCAAACAGCATCCTTACCTATCCATCGCATTACTTCTATCAGGAATTCAGTTCAGGCTAGTCTGTCTCATTCTTCTCCCCCAGCAAGATCGTGCTTCAAGCTTCTGGGGTCAATGGCAGCTGCCGTAGTAGTACTACTTCCTCTAGTTCGCTTCTTTATGCAAGTTCTCCCGTGGACTCTAGCTGTACAGTGGTCCATTCTATGTCACTGCTTGCCTTTTCAAGTAAAGTTCACCACTATTTGCAAGCAGCATATTCACTGGTGGATACAATTGAATGATCTTTTTATGAGCAGACCATTTGTACTACCAAACCCAGTAGCAAATGACCATGGATGCTTCTCAACTGGTGTGGGGGGGCATTTGTTGGGAAGAACTGTCCAAGGTTTCCAAGAGACGAGTTGCATATTAATGCCATAGAGATGAGAGCAGTCCTTTTGGCATTGCAGGCATTTCAAGATGTTCTTCCTTTGGGAACTATTGCAATTCAAACTTGCAACATGACTGTAGTCTGGAACATCAGCAAACAAGGAGGAACCCAATCTTACCCCCTTTGCAGAGAGGCCATGAGGGTGTGGGAATGGGTGATCTCATCAGAATGCTTTCTGAGTTCAACACACATCCCGGGGAAATCCAATGTGCTTGTGGACAAACTAAGCAGATCTGTTCTGATACCTCACAAGTGGTCTGTCAATCAGTTGGTAGCGAACATGATCTTCAGACATTGGGGCCAACCTCGCTGAGATCTGTTTACTTCCCCTCTCAGCTACAAGTGCAGCAAGTACTTTGCTGTGATTCCCCCCTCAGGGGGAGTCACTGAGAGATGCTGTTCTTCATGCTTGGTTCTCGGGTCTCCTTTATGCTTACCCTTCTTTACCCCGTTTTCAAGATTTCTGCAGAAAGCAAGCAGGCTGAAGAACCACTTTCTGTCTCAGCAAGTATGGTCCACTTTCTTTGGTCTTATCTTCGTTATCCTCCATGGATACTGGAACACATTCAGGATCTCCTCTCTCACCTGTCAAGGATTCATCACCCAGTGTTCAAGCCCTCAAGTTGCCCACACTGTTTCTCCATTTCCAGTAATAGTTATGCAGTCCAGGCTTTCTTCCCTGGTCCATGACATTATCCTGGATTTTCAAAAGGTTTCTACCAAAAAAATTTATAGAAGCAAGTGGAAAAGATTCACTATTTGGGCAGCAGATAAGGGCATTGATCCTTTTTCTGCACCGGTTTCAACTGTTCTTCAAGTTTTGGTAAAATGGTGTTAGTTTCTTTACTGTTAAACTTTAGTTGGCAGCATTTTCAAATATTCAAATATGCATGCAGGAAGTAGGTCTTTCTCCTTAGCTTCCTCTAGGTTATGTTAAGCTTTTATGGAAGGCATGTTTCTGCTTAGGCCTGCAGTTAAGGATCACTCACCTCCGTGAGATTTTATTGTAGTACTCAAAGGTTTGACACAAGAACCCTTTGAACCTTTAGACAAATGTGACCTAACATTTCTTTCCATTCTTGGTAGCTATTACTTCAGCTAAAATAATTTCTGAACTCCAGGCTGTTCCAGCCAAAACTACTCACCTTATTCTCCACAAAGCTAGGATTTCTCTGCAGACTAATCCTTCTTTTTTACCTAAGCTAGCCTCTGAAAATAACATGAACCAATCCATTCACTTGCTAGTATTTTTTCCATATTTTGCAAATAAAGGAGAGTACACGCTACATCTCCTTGACGTACATGGGCAATTACGTTTTTACCTTCACAGGACAAAACAAAACATTTTAGAAATTTGGACCAGCTTTTTGTATCTATCTGTCCAAATCACCGAGGCTAGTCAGTTACTAAAGTCAGCCTAGCTAAGTGGATTACAGACTGCATTTCATGGATTTACTCTCAAAAAGGTATGATGTTGTCAAACCTCCCCTGAGCTTACTCAGTGAGGTCTATGGCTGCATCATTGACCTTTTGGTCAAGAACATCTGTTGATGAGATTTTTGCAGCAGTCACATGGTCCAAGGCTCATACCTTTGGACATTATGTTTAGGAATAGAGCCTCCTTTGGTTTGGAGGTACTCTGGAATATCCTTACATGAGGGCCACCCAGGGTGAACGTAGCTGGGGACTCTGTCTCATAAGTGAGGAAGAATGCAAAGGACAACATCAGATTTATACGTTATGTACTCACCATAAATAGGCATTTGTGTTGTCCATTTTCATTCTTCCTCAACTCCCTTCCCATCCATCCCCTATCATTTTACTTTTGGAAGGACCTATTGGATTGTGTTTGGAACCTACAGTTCCAGGTTTGAGCCCTGTCTTTTTTTCTTCTATTTCTGCTCTTTGTCTATTATTTGGTGATAGAGCAGCAAACTCGGTCTGAGGTAATGGGGATGGAGACAGTCATTGTGGGTAGAGGGTTGAGCTTGAGAGTTGGGTCTGAAGTCTGTAAAATGAAGCAGAGTCAGATCCAAGGATCGGATATGAACTCACAAGTGAGGAAGAATGAAAATGTTATGGTGAGTGTATAATTTACAATTTGTTAACCAAGGTAGAGCACTGAGCCACCTAGACCGTTGTTAGTCTCAGCACTGTGGAAATGCAACCAAATATAGAATAAACATTAATTAAATCAATGTAACTGTGGTCATGTAAAAGCAAGCAAGCAGGTATTAAATTAGGATAATGTGTAACATAAATGAACATAATAATAAGTAGCTGTAATACAAGCATGTAATCAATAAAATTGGTATGAAGAGTACCTATATACTGTTATAACATATAGAATAATGTCTCGATTGAGAAAATAATATAGAAAGAAGAAAATAATTATAGCATATGTGCTTGTGGTGCATGGGATGGGAAGGAGATGAAATTAGGTGTCAATTGAGTGTATGAATTGAAAAGAAAGAGACAGAAAGCAGAGGAGAAAAAAGTAGCAGTGTTGGGGGAGACAAGAGGAAGTGTACAGCTATCTCCTAGCTAGGTTCAGGAGATCTAGTCAGTATTACAGAAACTTGGGAATGTGTTTACTGGTAAGTCAGAGTGCTCCCACCTGATGAAGCATCAAGTTGACATAAGACTTGAGTGACTTATTATACTGTGTCCTTATAGTATGCCTGATTTAGCTAAGCAGAACCTGAAAGAGGTTGTTGGATTTGGGGGTAATGCAGGAATCCAGCATTTTATTTCTACTTTAACATGTATTATGAGAACATATAAACTAATAAATGTATTGTTTTACTTTTAATATGCAGTAATAGCGTATATTCCTAATACCTAATCTGAAATAATTTTAAGTCCAGGAAGCCTGCAGTTTGAGGGAGGGTTTGGAATGGTAGTTGGGGGTTCAGCTGAGAGGCTGCAACATAATGGTCCAAATTGGGCCCCGCAGTTCCTAAGGCTGGTCTTTGCTGCTACCATGAATCCTGTAGGAGGGCAAGTCCGGTCTTCCCTGTGTAGTTGATCAATCAGCAGCAATCAGTAAAATGTAATTCACTTAGGTTCCTTTGATTTTTTGTGACTCAAAGTTTTGCATGGTTATATTAAAAAAAAAAAAAATAGTAAAATGAACAGTGAGAGTAAACACAGCACAAATAACTGTTTTGTGCAGGGACCCAACATACTGTTTATACAAAACACATGTACACAATGTCCTCCAGAATGTCCATTTATATTGATTACCTTTAAATGAAATTTATTATTATTAAACAAACAAAAAAAGAGATACTTAAAGCACTCTTTGATGTTCATCATATTGATCACTCCTGCAGTAGCCTTAGCTATATAGGTTATATCCTGCCAAGGATATAACATATAACAGAGGGTCATCTTCCTAACCTTCAGGGCACCTTCCACATACCCAAACTGGCAGCTCAAGCTGAGTTGACTAAAAGACTAGTTTGAGCACCAAGTCCTTCAGAGGTTTAGTGACACTGAAGAGTACACTCCTATGAGGTTTTCAAGGATCGATAGTCAGTTTGTGCTGTTGCCTTTGGGGAAAAGCTTTCCATTTTCTTATTTGTATTACTGTTTTATCACTTTCCTGTTCTGGAAAGTTATTTTAAATGTAGGAGTGTTGTGTTTTAATGGACTATTTCAAGATAGTAATGTACTTTTAAACAGAACTCTCATTTTTTCTGTCACTTTAAAAGTGGTGTAAAGTAGCTATAAATATTTTTTTTCTGTGGAGAAATTGGGCTTATTTTACTTTTGTGGGGCTCGCATAATATTTTAAAGTGATTTTTTACTGTTTTCTGTTAAAAAAGTAACTTTCATAGACTGATAATGTTTAATGGCATTTGCCACTTGTCCTCCTGGTGAAAAAGCAACCATTTTTGGCTTGAACGTGAAACAGAATACCAGTCTCATGATCAAGCCTCCCTCTAAACACAAAAAGAAGAAAAACAACTAAGCAAATAGCCTTGGCCACCACAACAGGCTAACATTTTGCCTCAGCTGCAGGTGGGTGCCTCTGCTGTGGCTATTTCTTGTACCTCAGACCATCTGTCTTTTACCCTGGATACCTCTGGTGTAGCACCTACAACCACTATGGACCGGAGGGGGAGGGGGGGCTTAGCCATGTCTTCTGTTGCTGTTGTGGTCCCCTCAGAGGGCAAGGAGAACTACTTCTGGCAGTCCTAGGAGAGGGAGCAGGGAAGGCTTTCCTGTTGTGTCTGACTGCTATACCCATCCCAGGGAAAGTTGCTGCTTCCATTAGTAACACAGCTGGCCCCTTTTTCTGGTCAAAAAGAAACAGAAAACCAAGCATGAATCTACTCTTCTTCAGATTTCTTTGGATAGAAGTAGTTTACTGGGATTGGCTCAGAGACATGCGTGAATGGGCGTACCTTCGTTGAAGGTTGTGCGTCAGGGCCGGCAACTCGGCACGTAAAAATCTACTGCCAATCATTAACGGACCAGAGTCCCGCTGTGGCGACCCCTAACTGGGAAAAGCCAAAAGACACAACAACAACATCCTTCTTGTAAAGTAGTTTCTGGTAAAGAAATTAAGGTCACTTCTTTTCCTGAAGAAATTCAAGATTCTGAATCTGAACAGGAAGATGCAGGGTTGGATACAGGATCTCTTCCTAAGATTTCTGATTCAGACTCATAGGAGAGCTCAGTTTCTGATTCTTCCTATGGGGTCTCTTTCTCTGAGACTGTTGATAGAAAGTGCCATTATTTTCACTGGGAGAAAACAGGTTTATCAGTCCCTTAGAAAATTAGTTGTTATAGAAGAATTTTTTCCAGATCCTACATCCATTCCTCCTGTTCTGTCTCTGGTTTAGAGGATGGGTGTGTTACTGCCTGCAGTTTTACTGATGACCACCTTCCTCTAAAAAAGCAGTATTTTAAACTGTTGTACACTGTTACCAAACCTGACACAGCAGCTATAGCTCCATTTGATCCCACTACTGCTAAACATGTAGTCACTTCCAATCCTTCTCTTTCTAATAAGGAGGGGAAAATTATTGATCGATACGGGAAAAAAGTATATAGTTATGCAATTTTGATTTTCAGAATTTTGAATTGTCAGGCCTGTGTCTTAATATTTGCCCTGACTAATTGTGTAAGTATGACAGATGTTTTATTTGCATTTTCTTCTTGTGAAAAAAGAATCTGATTTAAGTAACTTAGTTTCTTCTGTTGCATGGGTCTTTACTAACTGTTTTACAGTGCATGTGTGACTTTGATACTTCTTCCAGGGCTGTGTCCAATGGTTCTGTTTTAAGAAGGTTTGGATGGCTGCTTTCTCAGAAGCTACCAGATGATGTTAAAAATGAGATTTTAAATTCACCCTTGGATAGAGATTGTGTTTGGTCTCTCTGCTGGAAAAGAAATCAAAAAGTGTGATGAAAGGGGCAAGCTGATTCAGGGAACCTCTAAAATTTTTCATTCCAAGTCAAAAGTCAAAGTAAATGTTATTGTCATTCATTCTACACCACAGTGTAGCCGAATGAAATTGTGTTGCTTCATTTCCAGTGCAAAGACATACATACAGAAAAATATTTTAGTAAAAAATAATTTGACTTAAAAAAAACCAAGACATAAAAATATAAATAGATAGAACAACATACAGACACTGCAGAGTGTATATTGCACTCGCTTGAATTTCTGTTATCAGGGTTCAAGTAAGAACAGACAGAATTATACATTCATTATGGACATTTTTTTTGTTGTCTTTTTGGCTTTTCCCGGTTAGGGGTCGCCACAGCGGAACTCCGGTCCGCTAATTATTGGCAGTCAGTTTTTATGGTGCCGAGTTGCCGGCCCAGGAGATCCTCTTACTGTGAGGCAACAGCGCTACTGCTATACCACCGTGGAGTTATACATTCATTATGGACATTGACTATCTATATTGCACTCATATGAACATCATCCATACTTTTCCAGATTTTCTAAGGGATTTTCTATCTCTTCGTCCAATTTTAGCAAAAAGCAGAATAAACAGTCTCAACAAAATACAGGTAAACAGATGTTTAAGAAGAATCATGAAGGGGATTCCAAAAACAAGTGCCGAACCTCCCAAAACCAACAAGTCTGAATGACTACAAGAGACCTTGGGATTCCCTCCCACCCTGGCCCTTTTTATCTTCTAGAAAGTCTGAATCTACATTTTTTTATTTGGCAAAAGATAGTTTCAGACGTATGGGTTCTGAAAATCATTTATCAAAGTTACTGAAGACAGTGGAAAGAAATTCCTCCTTTTCAGGGTGTTATTCCTCATCATCAATATCAGACTCTTTTCTTTCAACCAATTCTTTATCACATGCTGTTCCAAGGAGTGAGAGAACCAGCTCCTCTTTCCCATGTGGTGAAGGGTTTTTATTCAAGGATGTTATTAGTGCCCAGAAAAGAAAATACTTGGAGACTGGTTCTGGATCTGTCTTTCCTAAACCTGTTTCTGATATTGCCCAAATTCAAAATGATGCAAGTTCACAACTTTTTGACTCCTCTTCCTCTTTCACGTTTCCTAGTAACACTAGACTTAATAGATGCTTAACACCACATTTCTATTCATACAGAATTTAGGTGTTTCTTAAGGTTTTGTGTGCCTGGATCATATTATCAGTTCTTTGCCCTACCCTTTAGACTTTCCATTGTACCGAGTGTGTTTACAAAGTGTATGCTCCAGTTATAGCTCATTGCAGGCTTCAGGGTATCCACATTTTTCCATACTTAGATGACTTGCTTATTTGCAGAGTCTTTTTCATAGTGTTAAGAATCTTTCTCTTTGGTGAGCGATCTCTAACTAGGATTCCAAGAGAACATTCAAAAGTCTTTCTTGGCTCCTTCACATAGGATTGTGTTCCTGGGATGTCAGCTGTATACCTCAGTATAAAGAGCTTTTCTTCAACAGGAAACAGTAGATCTATATATTGATCTATTTCTAATTTTTTTGTTTCGGCATTTTGAGGGAACACCTCAGAATTTTGGGTTTCATGGCATCTGTGATTCTTATGATACCCTGGCAAGACTCCACATGAGAAAGATACAATGGTATCTGAAATCTGCTTTGTCCCAGCACCATCACCATTTATCTTTTCAAATCCCAGTACTGGGGTTTGTCAGAAAGAAATCATTTGATGCTGTCAGCAGATACCATTATATCCAGGTCTTCCCTTCTCCCTCCGTATTCCAAAGCAATCAGTCACCACAGGTGCCTCAGACTTTGATTGGGGAGCAGTTTCTTGACTGATAAAATGCAGGGGGTATGGACAGACACAAGCACATAAATGTCAAGGAGATGCTTGCTCTTATCAAAGCACTCAACTCTCTGAAACATCTTTTGTCTTCAGGTGGTTACAGACACTACCACAGTCATGATACATCAACAAGCAAGGGCAGCCAGGTTTAGACAAGCCATGTCAACTTGTGATATAGCTTCACAACACACACTCATTCTACAGACATCCCAACTTTCTTTCAGAGCAAAATTTTGTGGAAAACATGCTAAGCAGGACCAGGGCAGACCTGCAAGCATGGAAACTATATCAGAGGGTCTTCCGAGATTTGATCCATCTGTGGGAGCTTCTCAGTTAGAGCACTTATCTGGCAAAGTACTTTTCCAGGACTCCATGTAAGAAGGCCTGGGAAACAGATGTATTTTCTTTTCCTTGGACAGAAATGTTCTTATATGCTTTTCCACTTTTTCCATTAATATCCACGGTACTTCTGAAAATTCAGAAGGAATTCTCCAAGGTCATTGTGGTGACTCCCTTCTAGCCTAGGAAACCATGGTTTTCCCTTCTTTTGGAAATGGCCACAGTTTCCTTGCAAACTGGATCTACCCACACAAGAACAAGGGTGTTTGATACACCCTGACATCAGTAAATGTCAATTGACTGCCTTGATGATGGAGTCTTAATTCCTTTTGGGCACCTGTTTACTGAGGACATGCAGCAGGTACTAATGAAAGCAAGAAAGCCTGCTAGTATAAAATCAGATATTAGCAAATAGTAACGTTTTCCTAGTTGGTGCCTACAACATAACCAACACCCATTCAGTGCTAGCTTTTTTCAGGTTTTACAATATGTCTGTGAGTTACTATCTTAGGATTTTTCTTTTTCTTCTATCAAGGTTCATTTATCAGCCATTTCAGCATGTCTGCCAATGGAACCTCCTCTGTCAATGCCATTTCATGTCAAAATGTTCTTGAAAGTTTTTTTTGCATAAGAGGCCTCCAAGAAAACTGGAGGCCCCTCCTTGGGTCCTTGATTTTGTGTTAGAGCAGCTAACATTTGCTCCATTTAAACCAGCTAACCTGGCTGACTTGAGATTCTTTACACTGGAAACAATTTTACTGATTGCTCTGACCTTGTAAGAAGGATATCTGAGTTGCAAGCTCTTACAGTGAGTCAACCCTATATTTTCAAGAGGGAAATGGTTTCTTTGAGAACTAATCCTTCTTTCATGCCTAAATTAGTGTCTGAGTTTAGTTTAAGCCAAACTATCCATCTCCTCATTTTCTTTCCTGAACCCAAAAATAAGGAAGAAGGGATAATCCATACCTTGGATGTCCACAGACAACTCAGATATTATATTGACAGAACTAAATCTTTCAGATCTTAAAATTAATTGTCCATTTCTGGTAAAGTTAAAAAAAGGGGACAACTTGTGTCAAAACAGACGGTTTCTAAGTGGTTGTCTAAAACTATTTCATTTTGTTGTACTCACCATGTCAAAACTATTCCAGGCAGGGTTAAGGCCTACTCTACCAGGGTCTTGGCTTCATCTATGGCTTTTTGGAAAGAGATGGATTCTAGAAGTATTCTGGAAGCTGATGCTGGATCATCTGTATATTCTTTTACAAAGCACTATATGCTTGATTCCTTCTCCAAGTCCTTATCAGGCTTTGCAAGGACCCTTCTGCAGGGACTTCTGGACTCTTCTCCTTTCACCTCCCAAATGTAGTTAGCTAGGGTACGCTACTCATGTGGCTAAGGCTACAGCAGCTTTGATCAATATGATGAACTTACTACAGTTATGTAAGTAAACTTACCATAACAATAGAAGTTTGAATGATCATTGCTGCATTAGCCTCTGCCTCCTTCCATCCCCCTTGTTTTTGATGTCATTTTATGCCAGCATGTGGATACTTATTTTTTGTTGTTCCTGGCTTTGTTCTTTCAGGGCTCCCTCTTCCTCTGTCTGCCTGTTGGCAGGAAAGCTCTGAGGGGCTTCACACCCAAACCTGCCTTTTAATTAACCCAGCTTGAGCTGCTTGACAGTGTTGGTGCATGGAAGGTGCTCTGAACCTTTGGAATTTGTCCAGCTGTTATGTTGTATCCGTGCATGATATAACATATTTAACTGTTACAGTGATCTTTCAAACATCTGCTGTTATGGTAAGTTTATTTACACAACTGTACTACCCCATCCTTAACCTAATCTGCCAGAGTACTTTCAACTTTGTGCCTTTGTGTCTTTTGATACCATTCTGCTTGTCTCCTTTAACTTTGCTGTCTGTCTTTCTTCATCCCTTCCTTTCTACCAATTCTACTTCCTGTTATTTGTCCTTATTGCTAGCCTCACATTCATATATAAACACTTCATCTCTATTTTCTTTTTCCTTTTTTAATCTTTCCTCAGAAGTCTGCAAATGTGTTTTGTATATTCCATCCATGACACATTCCCACAGCTTGTTAATTTCTGCCTGCTTCTGTGAGTGTTCTCAAGGGCCTATCCTGGTGCATTCCAATATGGTCGCAATCTGAAGAGCAGGTTGATAAGATCTCTCCAATTGTGAAAAAGAAAAAGGGAAGTAATGGAGCAGGTGAAGTTGATAATTTGTTTAAATTTCATTTACTGAGATGTCATTATACTGCCTGGATGTCAACAAAGAAGAATTCTGGAGGAAGCAAGAAAAACTCAACTAGGAAAAAAAAAATAAAAAGCTCTGATGGGGAAGAGTCTTGAAGCTGTTCAGCAAAAAGTAATTCAGGATTCAGATTTGCTACAAGAGATGGGTTCCAACAATTTAGAGTGAAAAATAAATCAAATGCATTTAGAGGCATTTAAAATAAGTGACAAACTGGAGGAATGTATAAACTCAAATTACAAAAAGGCTAGAAAGAATAGAAGAAGGTGTAAGTAACCATTCAGATGAGCTAATAAAACCGTAGAAATTGGATATTGAAATGAAGGAAAGACTAAATGAATATGAGGCTTTTCAAGAAGAACCGTTTCAAGAAAGATGCAGTTAGAAAACAGCATGCACAGACAACTGGAAGAAACAGAATGTATTAATTTTATGAAGGTAGTATGCATCCTAAGAAAACTAAAGTTAATATAGTTAAGACTACCCTACTAATATAGACTACCCATATCATATCAAGCAGTGTGCGCCTCCTTGGCCCTCTTCAAAAGGAACCTTGACGATTGGATGGGAGATAGGAAATTCACCCCCGGGATCACGTCAGTCGCCCTGCTAGACAGGGTTCCAGGGAAGTAAATATTGTGGGAAGAAATATCCAGGGAATTGTTATGGCTAGGTTTGTATAGGCCTTAGGGCCGATAGGCTAGTACCAACCTGTGAACCTAGAAATGACAGCTAATGAAAGCTAATGGGTTAACAAACAAAGATCAGGACCTTTTAGAAGAAAGGGATTTTCTTTGCAGCAGATTTGCAAGAGGGGGTAGCCAGTGAAAATGGTCAAAGAAAAATGTAAAGTAATTCTTTTTTTTCAAAACAGGTTTATTGTTTTAACATATAAGAGAAATATCATAACAATTTTATACAAGTAATTAAAAATAGGTATTATTATAATATTCAACAAAACAACTAAAGTATTTACAAAGACATCCACTACAATCAGATCAATTAATTAAACTAAAATACCATGCTATTGAAATTAAAATTTTTTTAACAAATTTTGTAAATTATCCCATACAATAAAATAAGATGTTTTTCTATTTGTTCTAGTCCTAATTGTGTTTATTTCCATATGGCACACTATATTCATAACATTTTTAAATTCATTGAACGAAGGAGGTGTATCTGAAATCCAATTTCTAGTTATTATTTTCCTAGCCACTGCTAGAATAGACCATAACAAGGGAAGCTTAACCTTTTAACACTTTGAGGTACAGGTGTGTTGAATAATATAAGAGATTTAGAAATAATGAAATTATCTGTAAAAAGAGCCTGCAAAAATTCATTAATTGACTTCCAGTATTCTTTCAATTTTATACAATCATAAAACATATGAGCCCAGTCAGCATTAATTTCTACATTACATCTCTTACATAGATTATCTTTATTATTTATTTTATTCATCATCAAAGGTGTATAAAAAGATCTATGTAAAAATTTCCATGTATAAAGTCTCCAGACAATGGAAGACGTAGTTCTATAAGCAGATTCCAATATATATTGTTTATCTTGTTGATTTGGTGGGTCCCCATTAATAGAAGTGAAATAATTCCAGTATGAATCTACACTGTAAAAAGTTTCTTGTCTGATAACTTTATGTATGTATGAAAGTTTACCTTTATCAGAGACTTTATGTTGTAAATTTAATATCAAGTAATCAATCAGTGTTGGAATAGATTATGTAAAGTAATTCTTGACTTGAGAAAGCAAGATGAGGTGAACCCTAGAAAAAAGGATAATAACTATAGTATATCCATGCAGGTTACTAATAATGTTGATGAGAAAGTTATGAAAATGTAATTACCAACACCTGGAAAATGTTAAGCAGTTTTCCAGAAGTGAAGAATGTAGTTGGGGAGAAATCTTTTTGTCCAAATGAGGAGCAAAAGTTTTAAGAACGATTTTCAATCAAAATTAAGTTTACCTAAGGGAAGGTGCATTAAGGTTGGAATGTACAAGTGTTAAAATTGCAATTGCTGTCAGTTTTTATATGTGGGAACTGATGCAGTTGATATTAATGGGGTTAAAATTAAAATTAAGGGCAGCTATTCTTGTAAATCTAAGTTTGTTGTGTATTTAATTATGTGTAGTTGTTGCAGTTCATTCTTTGGTGGATTTACTACTAGAGAGTTACACAAGAGGTTGTATGAACACAAGTATGCTATTTCAGTGGGGGATGAAACTAATGCATTGAGCAAGCACTATAAAACCTGTAAATGCAAAGCAGATTTTAAATGTATAGTTATTGAACAAATAGAGGGGTATGCAAACTTATTCAGTGCTGAAGATTAATTTGATTGGAGAAAATATGTTTGGCAAGTGAAGTTCAATGCATGTTAGTCCCCCCAGGTTTGAATGATGTAAATTTCAAAGCATAATTGATAAGGAATTGGTTAAAGCATTAATTATTTTATCATGTGACTTTTAAATTGTTTTAAATATTGTGATTGAAGTTTAATTCAGTTTGAAAAGGTCATGTGTAGCAAGACAAAAGCACTTGCTGAATTCTTATTTAAATAAGAGAGTCTTTTTATCTTTGTTTTACAAGCAGTTTATGTTTACGGCTTTTGCATTGAGGATGCTGAGAGGCAAAATTGTGATCCATGTTGTTATTATGACAATGTGAGGTAATGACAGATATGCCATGAGAAGTAGGGCAGTGGATGTGTAATATATGTCAGCACAGCAGGCTGGAATTTTGTAAAGAATTATATGTCATTTGTATATCAAACTGATTTGTACAGATGCTTGTGTTGAAAAATGTATTTGTAAAGCTGCTTGTATTAAAAATGTACCAACAATGTGCCTGGTTAGACAGAAAAAGAAATATGCATGTATTATTGTTAATGTTTAAATGTATATGTTTTAACAGAGGATACTGGAAGAGAAGAGGTTAATCTCAATTCACCTAACTTTGAGAATAGTTTGAAATTAAATTACCTGGCTTAAGCCATAAAGATTGTAACTTACAGTTCTCAGTGCAGCCAGAGGAAAAAAAGTCTGTACTAGGAAGCTTTCTGTATTGTCTTTGGGGTGAACTAACTGTTGCTCTGGAAGGGTGAAGGTTTGAAATTGTTTTATGACTTCAAGAAGCTGCAACAGATCTTAGAAAGGTGTGTGTGTGTGTGACACATATGTGCTAAGTCCTGGCAGCCTTTAGCCAAGAGGGTAGCATGGGAACCAGAAGTCAGATGACCAGATGTATGTGACTAAAATGGTGTTTTAATACTAGTTGAGGCTGAAGTCTCGGAGCATTAAGTACTGATGTTCTTCATCTCACATTGCTGCAGTCCTTACTTAAGGGTAGTCCGCTGTCCTCGGTCGGCCTGAATACCAAAGTATTAGGCTGACGTCGGTCATGGGCGCCTAGATCTGACATCAGAGCGTCAGGGTATAAAGGCGCATGACCGACGTCATATCCTCAGTCTTTTTTGCCGCATGGTCCGATGCAGAAGCAGCGTTGCAAGTGCCGTTCGGCGTTCTGAAATTTTCGTTTCGGAGTTTCAGACCGATACCAAGTTGGGCTAAGTACCCGTTGGGGAAGATTTTGTTTTTTCTTGCCTCAGTTACTTACGGATGTCAGAAAAAGTGAATAATTGTATTTCTTGTGGGAAACAGATACCGCATAGGGATTACCACTCGCTTTGTATTCCTTGTTTGGGACGAGCACGGCGTAGTCGGGTGTCGGTTTTGTGCTAGGTTTAATAAGCGCACTATAAAACGGAGGTTAGATTGCGCTAGGTTAGTCTTTGGCAAGAGGTGTAATTATAATATGCCGTCGGATGTTCCGACGCCCGCTTCTACTAAGAAGCGCAAAGACAAATCTTTAAAGCCTAGGCAGGATGATTCATCCGTTTCGGACGCCGGACCTTTAGAAGCTACAGCTGAACAGGTGGATCCGGCTGAAGTTTCTGTTGAGTCCCAGGGGGAAACTTTGATTTTACAAGATGTGGCCTCCCAGGAGGCAGGTCAGGCTGAAGGGGCCTCTCAGGTTACTACTCTCCCTTCTATGCCTAAGGTAGTTAGGTCTTCTTCTACTGTTTCTAAGGCTTCTTCTAAGGGCAGGTCTGTTTTGCCTTCCTCTGGTGTCAGTTCTGGTTCTTCAGGGTCTGTGCCTAGAAAGCACATGCTTAAAATGGCAGAGGATTTGATTACTTTAATTAGGGGTTCTATGCCCCCTCCTGATAAGAGGCCCAGGATGGAGCCAGAGTTGGAAAGTTTGGAGCAGGCCTCAGATGATTCAGAGTCTTCTGCTGAAGACATTCAAGATTACCCTCCTTATTCTGATTCTGATGCAGAGGATTCCACTCCTTATGCTTCTCCTCCAGAGGATTTTTCATTTTCAGAAACCCTGCATTCCATGAGGGAGCATTTTAAGTGGGAAGGACAGGATTACTCTGATTCACGGAAGAGACTTAGGGAGTTCTTGTTTTTACCACAGCATAGACCCTTAGCTATTCCTCCGGTTTTGGATGTTGTTTCAGATGTTTTCTCGGAAGCCTCCCTTAATCCAGATTCTGTGCCTCCTGCCCCAGTTAAACCGGACAGGTATTACAGGGTGCCTGAGGCTCATAAATATTTGTATAAGAGTCCTAGGGGACCCAGAAACTATTAGTCAGGGGCCTAAGGGTGTTAGAGCCTCTGTTGTTAAGAATCCGGTTCCTCTGGATAAGGAAGCTAGAGCTTTGGATAGATGGGGTAAGAAGGTGTATACCTCTTCTACTTTAGCAATGAGAGCTTTGAACTGCCAGTTTCATATGTTGAAGTATCAGAATTTCCTCCTTTCTCAGCTAAGATCTAAAGTGGATGCTTTGGCAGAGGGCATAGAGTGTAAAGAATTGCAGGATTTAGTGCATGTTTCTGAACAGGTGGGTAAGCACTCTTTGCAATGTGGTTTTGATGCTTTACAGGCTTCTTCTAGGGTGGCTGCCACTGGTTCAGTTATTCGTAGGCACGCCTGGCTTAAGGATCAGAATTTGTCTGAGCATGTTAAGTCTAGAATTCTGGATGCCCCTTTACAGTCTGAAGTTTTGTTTGGTCCTCCTGTGGTGTCTGTCTTAATGAAAATGAAAGACAAGGCTAAGTCTATGCAGACTGTTAAAGATTTTTTGCAGGTACAACCTCCAAAGTTTAGTAGAAATTGGCCTACTAAGGGGTGGACGTACCCTTCTTCTGATTCTCAGTCTAGGGGTAGATCTAGGCGTGGTAGGGGCAGAGCTCAGAGTACCTTCAGGCCGAGACAATGGAGTTCGCCTGCTCAATCTGCTGGTGAGGGCAGGGGCCAGTCCTTTCGTAAACAGGCCCAATGACCTGCATTTTCAGCTGCCAGATTCTTCTTGCCTGGCAGCTCTTTTGGGAGGAAAGTTGGCTCTTTTCAGGCAAAATTGGCATTTAGTCACCCAGGACAAATGGGTATTGGACGTTATAAACCGAGGTTACAAGTTCTACTTCCATACCATGCCTCCTTTCACAGGCATGCCAGACGTCCCTCCTCGGCAAAGGATAGAGGCTCACAGATAAATTTCTTTACTTCTTCAAATGGAAGCTATACAGCCAGTTCCTCTGTCAGAAGTGGGCCTAGAATTTTATTCTCGCCTGTTTCTAGTTCCAAAGAAAGGGAACACGTGGAGACCAATTTTGGATTTATCTATCCTCAACACTTACCTGGACATTCCAAAGTTCAAGATGCTGACTTTACAACAACTTTTACCTCTGTTGGGAAAAGATCATTGGATGGTTACTCTGGATCTCAAAGAGGCTTACCTTCATGTTCCTATCAGGCCCAGTTGCAGGAGGTACCTGCGTTTTCGGGCTGGAAATTTACATTATCAGTTCTCTGCATTGCCCTTTGGCTTATCTACTGCGCCCAGAGTGTTCACAAAGGTTCTGGCTCCAGTGATAGCCTTTTTCAGACTAAGAGGTATACAGATTTATCCTTATTTGGACGATTGCCTGATTATTGCACAAGAAAAGGACGAACTTCTTCATCATCTACAGTATGTGATGGCAATGTTAAGATGCCTAGGGTATTCTGTGAACGAAACAAAGTCCAGTCTAGTACCCTCTCAGGACATGTGCTTTCTGGGTGTGAGACTGAATACAGCTTCCCAGATGGCTTTTTTGACCCCGGACAAACAAAGAAGCCTTTATCTTTATTTCCATCAAATGTCTCTACGGTCCAGGCTGACTGCAAGGACAGTCCTTCAAGCCTTGGGGTTCATGGCATCTTGTATTCTGGTGCTTCCCAATGCCAAATTGCATATGAGGAAGCTTCAATGGTATCTCAAAATGTATGGACACAGCACTGCCAAGATCTAGACACTGTCATTCAGATAATACCTTGCATTCAGAAGGAGTTTTTGTGGTGGGCTCAGGAATGTCACCTAAACAAGGGACTCTCTGTGACCCGGCCAGAGGCGAGTCAGATTCTAACGACAGATGCCTCGGACAAGGCTTGGGGAGCACACCTCAATGGAAAATGGGTGCAAAACACGTGGCCTGTCAAACTCCAACATTTGCATATCAACTTGAAGGAAATGTTAGCAGTCCAGTTTGCATTGATGGCTTTCAAAGATTTACTTCACCCAGGGCAGGTGTTGATTCAAACAGACAACACTACTGTCATGTGGTACATCAACAAGCAAGGGGGAACCCATTCTTACCCTCTTTGCAGGCAAGCGATGATTCTGTGGGAAACTGCTCTCAATCTACACCTCACTCTTCAGGCAAGGTTTCTACCAGGAGCACAGAACTCCTTAGCAGATGTGTTGAGCAGACAAATAGTGGATCCTCACGAGTGGAAATTGGATCCTCATGTATTTCAAAAGTTGACAGTGTTATGGGGAACTCCAGACATAGATCTGTTCGCTTCTCCACTAAATTACCAGTTGCCAAAGTTTTGCACAAAAATGTTTCATCACACAGCTTGGAAGGTGGACGCTCTATCATTCAGTTGGAACAATCTGCATGTATATGCCTTTCCACCTCTGCCTCTTCTTCCCAAAGTACTTTTGAAGGTCAGACAAGACAAGCCAACCATGATTTTGATAGCAGCGGATTGGCCTCGACAACACTGGTACCCTCTACTGAGGAGTTTAGTACGAGAACCTCCATGGCCTCTGCCTTTGATTCCGCACCTTCTGTCACAAGAGGACAGTCACTTCCTCAATGTCAAGATTCAGTCTCTGCATCTAACAGCCTGGCATATTCTGTTTTAGACTCTGGAGGGTCTCAGCTTCCACAACAAGTTTTGAATGTTATTTTGGAGGCCAGGAGGCCTAGTACAAGAAAGTTTACGCTGATAAATGGAGGAGATTTTTTATTTGGAGCAAAGGGAAGGACTTTGATGTCTCCAGACCTGATTTAAGTGTGGCTCTTCAATATCTTACTGAATTATTGGACAAGGGTTTGTCTTTCTCCTCGATAAAGGTCCATGCTGCAGCCATTTCTGCTCACTATGATTGTGACCCTCCTTTATTCTCTCATCCTTGGTTTAAGCAATTTCTTAGAGGGGCAAAGAATATAAGACCCCCACGTAGAGCTCCTACTCCTGCTTGGGATCTCAATTTTGTGTTGGAAAATCTTACTCTACAACCTTTTGAGCCTGCAGCTACTGCCGAGTTAAAGTATTTGTCATGGAAAACTGCTTTTTTGTTGGCCATTACCTCTGCAAGAAGGGTTTCTGAATTACAGGCCCTCATGGCAGTGGAGCCTTTCCTGATTTTTCATAAGGATAGGGTATCTTTGCGTACTAATCCTTCCTTTATGCCTAAAGTGGTTTCTAGTGTGGCCTTAAATCAAACTATTCATTTGCCTACTTTTTATGCAAACCCCAAAATAGAGGGAGAAAATTTTGCATACTTTGGATATTCACAGGCAGTTGCGTTATTATTTGAGCAGAACCAAGGAGTTCAGACAGTCTCAGCAGTTGTTTGTTTCTTTTGCTTTGGGTTCACAGGGTAAACCTGTTTCAAAACAAACTATTTCTAAATGGATTGGGTTCTGTATTTCTTTCTGTTATTCCCATCATGGTAAGGAGATTCCTGCTGGAATCAGGCCTCATTCCACTAGGGCTACTGCTACTTCTACGGCCTTTCTAAGGGGGGTAGCTACAAAAGACATTTTGGAGGCAGCTACTTGGAGTTCAGTGCATACCTTTTCTAAACATTACCACCTTCCTCTTTATTCTAAGTCTAGGGCTGGATTTGCTACTGCAATTTTACAGGGCATTTTAGCGGCCCCTAATGCTTTATGATTTTTTACCAACCTCCCTTTCCCGTTGCTTTGGGATTCTACCCATAAGTAAGGACTGCAGCAATGTGAGATGAAGAACATAGTACAGTTTTGTACCTACCATAAATGTAGATGTTCAAGATCCACATTGCTGCAGTCCAATTACCTCCCTCCTTCCCCACTGTAGTTTGACATGGTGCTATGCTTTAGGTGATGGTTGTTGTTGGGCATGTTTTTGGGAGGTATTCTGTTTTTGGCTGTGGCCTTTCTGGTTTGGCCTTCTGACATCTGGGGCAAGAAAAGACTGAGGATATGACGTCGGTCATGCGCCTTTATACCCTGACGCTCTGATGTCAGATCTAGGCGCCCATGACCGACGTCAGCCTAATACTTTGGTATTCGGGCCGACCGAGGACAGCGGACTACCCTTAAGTAAGGACTGCAGCACTGTGGATCTTCGAACATCTACATTTATGGTAGGTACAAAACTGTACTTTTTCTTTATCTGTGTGAATTTGTTGATGTGTTATTTTAATATTTCCTGTGATTGAAACTTTGGTGTTTATTGTAAATAGATATTTAGTATTTTCATGTTCTTTTTTATTATTAAATATATTTAAACTTTTCATTGAAGCTGGTCCTTTAGAGAATATTTTAAAATTTGAGAGGACTTGCATCTATTTGGTGACACTGTGGCCACTCCTGAAAGCCTTACTGCGTTGGCCCAACACTATCATTTGTATTGTTATTAATTTCACTCTGTATAATTGGGTACCTTGTAAGAGCCTTAGAGTAGCTGGCTTTGGAGTGCCTGATGGCAGTGTAACTGCCTTATAGTCTCGGCAGAAGGGGACATAGCTAGTAAATCTGTGCCAGACTTTCCCAGCTGTGTGTGTGTGTGTGAAAATCAAATCTCAGTGTGTGTGTGTGTGTGTGTGTGTGTGTGTGTGTGTGTGTGTGTATGTTAGCTGCTTGGAGCAGGGACATTAAGCACTGGTTTCACAAAGAGAGTGGTGGAGGACTTGGTTTCGACACTTGGCTGAGGGCTCAACTCTATAGCTATGCCAATGGGGAGTCTCACTGGGGTCCTGGAGAGAGAGAAAAATTCAGACCCTGGACTGACTGTGTTCCCTGTGTGCTCTTAAGGGAATTTGTGCTTGATGCAGAGAGCTGCATCTGGAAATACTGGTGTGTCCATTTTTGTTCCAAGTGAACATATTTCTCCAGTGTACGTGGTAAGGATTCAGGCTCCTTGATTATTGGCCCAGAGTGGAGATGTCATAGTTATATCCATCTTTTTTATATATTTTTTTCCTGGAGGATAAAATACAGTTTTTGGGAAGAAAAACAAGCTGAAAAGGACTCTGCTTTTCTCATTCCATTACTAATAGCAATGCCAGCATTGAGAACTTGCCACTGAAACATTTTCTTTTGTTCCAAAGGAAGTGATTAAGTGAAAGAAAAAAGTGAAGGAGCGGACTAAAAAAATCAGGATTACCTTGCACTTGAACCAGATACCAGTGTTGGCTGGTCTTGAGGAGGAGGAAGAAGACCAGCAATGACTTGAAAGTAGGAGTAAATGAAAGACTGTAAATTATTTCCATAAAATGGAGGTTTGGACATGAGATGTATGCTGCTGCAAGAAGTGTCTAAAATGCTGGAAGTTTGTGGACTGTGTTAAATTGGTGTGTAGACTCTAAAGCTTAATTCCCATTTTGATTAATGTTTGGAAGACAGTGAAATGGCTGCATCTGTAAGCAAAAACTTTTTTCTCAGTAATATGTGTGTAGTATATTTCCTGAAGTAAATTGCATGCTCCATTGTAATATAGCTCAGTACAGGGCATAGAAGTATTTTAAATGTGAGGTAGGGGAGTCTTATCAATGACAGCTATTTATATTAGTAATGCTTAAAATAAGAAATCGCTTTTTTCTTGACTGGAAAGCACCTGAGGTTTATACTTTAACAAGATAAAGGATGGATTTTAGTGGTATAATGCTGTGATTTGGAGCTGCTGGGGTTGATGCCGAAGTGTACTTATCATATGTATTTATTAAATGATGGTGGTTTCCACTTGAGTTACGTAGGTGGAGGTGCACACTAATGTTTTTGGTTTGTGTTTCAGAGAAGTTTATTTCTTTTTCTGAGCAAATGGCCTTGAAACATTTAAAGCATGTAAAATTATAGTTTCCTAGCATTTGAGAAGAGCTGTTTCCTGCATTTGTAAAACTAGTTAGCCATTTTTTCTTCCAGAAAAACCCTGCAGCTGGAGATTGTCAGCCTAGAGGTGCAGGCTGTTATTCAGGAAATAACTGAACCATGAACTCTGAGGCATTTGTATGAGAAACGCTATAATTAATACTTAAAGGGTAAACTAGCAAACAGTTCAATGAAAATGTGCCACATTAAATGAAATACTTCTGCAAGTAGATGCATTTCTAGCAGCCATTAGCACTTCAGTATAAAATGCAACAATGGATGATCTAGTTTGTTTAAGGATAACCATTGCTCCTTTTTTAAGGATGACATTTAAATAAATGAGACCATGGAAGCTATATTTCACAGCTGAGAGGAAAACAGAAATGGGACAAGAGTGGATGGTGTTGATGCAAGGGGGGATACAGGCTCTAACATGTTCTTCCAGCATGATTAAACTTAACTTTAAAAATAGGTAAAGCTTGTGGTTAGCTGTGTATTTGAGACAACTGGCCCTACTTGAAGAGGTAACGTCTGTTTTTGGAAAGCATATATATAGTTTTGTGTGTTTGCAGTAAGTTAAAAGTGATTGGAGTTAAAAATTAAAATGTACATACTTTTTTGTTTCTTGGGTGTTTTTATTGAAGTAATAAAGCGTGGGAAAATGTGACACGGCTTCAAGAGATGAAAAACCACAAGTATATTTAAGATGTCTTGCAGCTGGCATGAGGTTAAGGTTGTAAGCTGTAGTGACATGGGTTCAAGAGATGAAGAACCACAAATGTATTTATGATGCCTGGCATTTGGCATAAAAGTTAAGGTTGTGAGCTTTAGTTCCCATTATACAAGGTGCGTTTCCCCTCACAGGATATTCACACCACCAGGATAGTTACCCAACACAATGCGTCTGAAATTTGTCAGGTGCAACTAACACTAGGTAAGACTGCAATCCAAATTGTAGCTTGCTACAGATCCCCCACCATGCCCCAAGATTCTCACTACACCTTTCTAAACATACTGGAAAATATTAAGATACAACAAAACACCCTAATACTGGGTGATTTTAACTACCCTGCCATTAACTGGGAAAACTACTCGTGTACCAACAGCTTTGCCCAACGGTTCTTGGAATTCATAAATTCCAATGCCCTGGATCAACTAATCCATAGTCCCACCAGGGGCTCCAATATCCTAGACCTGGTCATTACCAACATGTGAAATCGATGCTGCACACCTATGGTCACCCCCTCGTTAGGTCTGACCATAAGCTAATCGCCCTTAACATCCACATCCCACCCCCACCCCCCAGTAAGGAAACCTCCATAAAAAACTTATCCAAAGCCAACTTCATGCTACTCAAGTCAGAAGTGACAAACTTCATGACACCCATGCAGACGGTAACTGAAAGTTCAACTGCTGAATCCTACAGTAAGGCACTGTACGAGCACATCCACTCATGCATGAATTGTGCCATCCCAAATAGAACCAAGATGCTCCCATCCAAAAAAAGGAAGCCAATCTGGTGGTCCCCTGCTATAAACAAACTTTACAACAAAAGGAAGAAACTGTTGCAGAAAAGAGGAAAATCCCAGGATGCAAAAAACTCCCTTACCAGCCTCAGTAAGAAACTGAGATCCCTCATAAAATCCTCCAAAGCTAGTTACGAAAATAAAATTGCCAAAGATTTCATAGACAACCACAAGGCATTCTGTAACTATGTCAAGAATCTAAATGGCAATGCTCAGATCTGCTCTGAGCTAAAACAGAATGGCATTAAATATACTGATCCCAACGATATTGCCAATATCCTGGCAGATTGATTCACTGCCAACTTCACCCCCCCCTCACCCCTTAAATGGCCCATCTCAATACCGGAAGATTGCCAAATTCTGGTAATGTCCACACAGGTAAAAAAACGCACTCTCAAAAGCTAAGAATACAGCATCCATGGAACCAGATGACATCCCGGGCTGTGTACTACATGAACTACAATATGAACTGGCACCTCACCTAAGTGTCATGTTTAATCATAGCCTCACCTCAGATTTCGTGCCCACTGAGTGGCGCAGAGCTACAGTTATCCCACTCCACAAGGGGGGATCCACCTTGGATCCCAGGAACTACCTTCCTATCAGTCTGATGAGCCTTCTCTGCAAGGCCATGGAGCGTATTATCATGGAACTTATAAACAAAGACATTGGCAACCTTCAAACACTGGACCCCACCCAGTTTGGGTTCGTGAAGGGCCAATCTTGTCTCCTGAACCTGATTTACTTCTTCGAATCAGTCTCCAGAGCCATGGACAAGGGTAAGGTGGTTCACACAGCCTATCTAGACCTTGCCAAGGCCTTTGACACCACCCCCCACTCTGGAATCATAGATAAACTTACTAAGCTGGGCATTAATCCCTACATCACCCAATGGGTTGCTAACTGGCTTACTGATAGAACCCACACTGTAAAAGTAGCCGACTCCAAATCCAGCTCCAGACAAGTGACAAGTGGAGCATCTCAGGGTTCAGTCCTGGGACCGCTCTTGTTTGGCATCTACTTCTCTGAAGTACAGGCCAATACTAAGGGACTCTGGCTAACAAAGTTCGCAGATGACTGCAAACTGGGAGCCATTACTGAATCCCCAAATTATGTGGATACTGTACAAATGGGCCTTACAGAAACAGTAGCTTGGTGCCAGAGCCATGGGCTCAAGCTCAATGCCAAGAAATGTATAGTTATCCCCTTTGGGAAAAAACATGTACCCGTGAATTACCATGTATGTGGCAGTACACTAAACACTGAAAGTGTGATAAGAGACTTAGGGCCACAGGTGGACAGTGGTTTCACCTTCAATAACCACATCGCCACAACAGTCAAGAAATCCTTCTGTGTGGCACACCTCATCACTAAGGGCTTTTCATCCAGAAAAAAGGAGGTCATTGTCCCACTGTACTCATTAGACCCATTATAGAATACATCATCCCGTTTGGTATGTACCTCTCAAAACATCTGCAACAACTGGAAAGGCCGCAGAAATACTTCACTAAAAGAATCACAGGCCTAAAACAGATGCCCTACGCTGACTGCCTTAAAAAACTCCAGCTATACTCTGTCACATATCATCTACTCAGAGGCGATCTCTGCTTAACATACAAGGCCATGTCAAACCCAGAGCTGTTGGACATGCTACACTTAAAGAAATCTCAATCCCTCAGAACCACACGCTCCAGGGATCTAAACCTTGTCATCAAAATAAACAAAACATGCTGGAGGGATAGGTTCCTGACCCAGAGACTCTGGAATAGATTGCCCATACATGTCAAGCAGAGCACCTCTTTGGCCCTCTTCAAAAGGAACCTTGACGATTGGATGGGAGAAAGGAAATTCACCCCGGGGATCACGTCAGTCGCCCTGCTAGACAGGGGTCCAGGGAAGTAAATAGTGTGTGAAGAAATAGCCAGGGAATTGTTATGGCTAGGCTTGTATAGCCCATAGGCTGATAGCCTAGTACCAACCTATGAACCCCCTGTTTGCGTACTGTGTGACCTTGAGCAAGTCACTTAACCAGACATTATTCCTGGTTCACATCTGAAAAGGGACTGCTTGTCCAGTGGGCTTACCTGATTAACAGATAGAATTGTTATCACCATCATCATCATCAGCAACCTGGCAAACAATGTGTTTATGGAAGCTGCAAGTTTGAAATATATATTCAAAAACTGTCAGGTAGAATATATGAAAGTAATATATTCTTATCAGAATGACTGCTTATCATTTATATCATGGAATGTAAATAGCATTGTAGGTTTGGACAAATTTACAGATAATATTGAATTATACTAAGATGTTCTTCATCTCACATTGCTGCAGTCCTTACACTTGGGTAGTCCGCTGTCCTCGGTCGGCCCGAATATCAAAGTATAAGGCTGACGTCGGTCAAGGCGCATTTGACTGACATCAGGACGTCAGGGTACAAATGCGCATGACCGACGTCATATCCTCAGTCTTTTTTGCCGCATGGTCCGATGCAGAAGCATCGTTGCAAGTGCCGGTTGGCGTTCTGAAATTGTTCGATTTCGGAGTTTCAGACCGAGTCAAAGTTGGCTAAGTACCCCGTTGGGGAATATTTTAGTTTTTTCTTGCCTCAGTGGTTTACGGGATGTCAGAAAAAGTGAATAATTGTATTTCTTGTGGGAAACAGATACCGCATAGAGACTACCATACTTTGTGTATTCCTTGCTTAGGGCCTGAGCACGACGTTGTTGGGTGTCGCTCTTGTGCTAGATTCAATAAGCGCACTATTAAGAGAAGATTAGATTGTGCCAGGTTAGTCTTCGAAGCGGTGCAATTATAAAATGCCGTCGGATGCTCCGGCCCGCTTCTTCAAGAAGCGCAAGGACAAAGCAGTTAAACCTAGGCTAGAGGAACCGTCAGTACCAGACGCCGGTTCTTTAGAGGTGTCGGTGGAGCCGGTGGTTCCACGGAGGTTTCTTTGGGATCCCAGGGAGAGACTTTGTTATTGCAGGATGTGGCCTCTCAGGAGGCAGGCCAGGCTGATGGGGCTTCTCAGGTTACTATTCTCCCTCCTGCCTAGGGTGGTTAGGCCCTCTCCTTCTGTTTCCAAGGCTTCTCCCAGGGCAGGCCAGGTTTAGCTTCAGTTGGTGTTACCCCTAGCTCTTCAGGAACTGTGCCCAAGAAGCATATGCTTAAAATGGCAGAAGATTTGATTACTTTGCTTAGGGTTCTATGCCCACTCCTGATAAGAGGCCTAGGGTGGAGCCTGAGCTAGGGAGTTTTGAGCAGGCTTCAGATGTTTCAGAGTCTTCGGCTGAAGACTTGCAGGAGTACTCTCCTTATTCTGATTCTGATGTGGATGATTCTACTCCTTCTGCTTCTCCTCCTGAGGATTTTTCTTTTTCAGAAACTCTTCATTCCATGAGGGAGCATTTTAAGTGGGAAGGTCAGGACTTCTCTGATTCCAGGAAAAGGCTTAGGGAATTTTTGTTTTTACCCCAGCATAGGCCTTTGGCTATACCTCCTGTTTTGAATGTAGTGGAAGATGTTTTTACAGAGGCTTCTCTTAATCCGGACTCTTTGCCTCCTGCTCCTGTTAAACCGGATAGGTATTACAGGGTGCCTGAAGCTCATAAGTATCTTTTAAGAGTCCTAGGGCAGACCCAGAAACTGTTAGCCAGGGGCCTAAAGGTGTTAAGGCTTCTGTTGTTAAGAATCCGGTTCCTGCAGACAAAGAGGCCAGGGCCTTGGATAGATGGGGAAAGAAAGTTTATACTTCTTCCACTCTTGCTATGAGGGCTTTGAATTGCCAGTTTCACATGTTGAAATACCAAAACTATCTCCTTTCACAATTGAAGTCTAAGGTTGATGCTCTGGCAGAAGGTATTGATTGTAAAGAGTTGCAAGATTTAGTACATGTTTCTGAACAGGTGGGTAAGCATTCTTTGCAATGTGGTTTTGATGCTGTACAGGCCTCGTCTAGGGTGGCTGCCACTGGGTCAGTTCTTCGCAGGCACGCCTGGCTGAGGGATCAAAATTTATCTGAACATGTTAAAACGAGGATTTTAGATGCTCCTTTGCAATCTGACGTGTTGTTTGGTCCTCCTGTTGAGGCAGTTTTAAAGAAGATGGAGGACAAGGCTAAGTCTATGCAGACTGTTAAAGATTTTTTGCAGGTCCAGCCTCCAAAGTTTAGTAGAAATTGGCCTACTAAGGGGTGGACGTATCCTTCTTATGATTCCCAGTCTAGGGGTAGATCTAGACATGGTAGGGGCAGAGCTCAGGGCTCTTTCAGGCCCAGAACAAGGAGTTCTCCTGCACAGTCTTCGGGTGAGGGCAGGGGTCAGTCCTTTCGTAAACAGACCCAATGACCTACCTTTTCAGCTGCCAGAGCCTTCTCGTCTGGCAGCACCTTTGGGAGGAAGGTTGGCACTTTTCAAAGAAAATTGGAGTTTAATTACCCAAGACAGATGGGTATTGGATATCATATACCACGGTTACAGGTTTTATTTCCATACCTTGCCTCCTTTCAAAGGCATGCCAGACGTTCCTCCTCAACAAAGAATAGAGGCTCACAAGCAAGTTTCTCTGTTACTCCAAATAGGGGCCATACAGCCGGTCCCTATGCCAGAAGTGGGTCTAGGATTTTATTCTCGCCTGTTCCTAGTACCAAAGAAGGGGAACACGTGGAGACCAATTTTGGATTTATCTACCCTCAACACTTATCTGGACATTCCCAAGTTCAAAATGTTGACGTTACAGCAGCTTTTACCTCTGCTGGGCAAGGATCATTGGATGGTAACTTTGGATCTCAAGGAGGCTTACCTTCATGTTCCTATCAGACTAAGTTGCAGGAAGTATCTGCGTTTTCGAGCTGGGACTTCTCACTCTCAGTTCTCTGCATTGCCCTTTGGCTTATCTACTGCGCCCAGAGTGTTCACGAAAGTTCTGGCTCCAGTGATAGCTTTCTTCAGGCTAAAAGGAATACAGATCTATCCTTATTTGGACGACTGCCTGATTCTGGCTCAAGGAAGGGAAGAGCTTCTTCATCATTTGGAATATGTGATAGCAGTGCTAAGATGCCTAGGGTATTCTGTGAACGAAATAAAGTCCAGTCTAGTACCCTCTCAGGACATGTGCTTTCTGGGTGTGAGACTGAATACAGCATCCCAGATGGCCTTTTTAACCCCGGACAAACAAAAGAGTCTATCCCTTTATTTCCATCAACTATCTCATCAGTCCGGGCTGACTGCAAGGACAGTCCTTCAAGCCTTAGGGTTCATGGCATCTTGTATTCTGGTGCTTCCCAATGCCAAACTGCATATGAGGAAGTTGCAATGGTATCTCAAAAATGTATGGACACAGCACTGCCAGGATCTGGACACTGTCATTCAAATAATACCTTGCATTCAAAAGGAATTTTTGTGGTGGGCTCAGGAATGTCACCTAAACAAGGGACTCTCTGTGACCCGGCCAGAGGCGAGTCAGATTTTAACGACAGATGCCTCAGACAAAGCTTGGGGAGCTCATCTAAATGGAAAGTGGATACAAGACAAGTGGCCTGCCAGACTACAACATCTACATATCAACCTGAAGGAGATGTTAGCAGTCCAGTTTGCATTAATAGCTTTCAAGGATTTACTTCTTCCAGGGCAGGTGTTGATTCTAACAGACAACACAACTGTCATGTGGTACATCAACAAGCAAGGGGAACGATTCTTATCCTCTATGCAGGCAAGCAATGATTTTGTGGGAGACTGCTCTCAGTTTACAGCTCAATCTTCAGGCAAGGTTTCTGCCAGGAGCACAGAACTCCTTAGCAGATGTGTTGAGCAGGCAATTATGGATCCCCACGAGTGGAAATTGGATCCTCATGTATTTCAGAAATTGACAGTGTCATGGGGAACTCCAGACATAGATCTGTTCACTTCTCCACTAAACCATCAGCTGCCAAAGTTTTGCACAAAAAGGTTTCATCCCACAGCTTGGAGAGTGGATGCTCTTTCTTTCAATTGGAGCAATCTTCATGTGTATGCCTTTCCACCTCTGCCTCTCCTCCCAAAGGTACTTCTAAAGGTCAGACAGGACAAGCCAAGGATGATTTTAATAGCTCCAGATTGGCCTCGACAGCACTGGTACCCATTACTGAGAAGTCTAGTATGGAAGCCTCCATGGCCTTTGCCTTCGATTCCACACCTGTTGTCACAGGAGAACAGCCATGTGCTCAATGTCAAGCTTCACTCTCTGCACCTAACAGCCTGGCATATTCTGTTTTGAACCATAGTGGGCCTCCACTTCCTCAGCAAGTTTTGAATGTTATTTTGGAAGCTAGAAGGCCTAGTACAAGGAAAGTGTACGCAGATAAATGGAAGAGATTTTTATTTTGGAGTGCAGCAAAAGATTTTGATGTTTCTGAGCCTAATTTGAGTGTGGCTCTTCAATATCTTACTGAGTTACTAGACAAAGGTTTGTCTTTTTCTTCTATTAAGGTTCATGCTGCAGCAATTTCGGCTCACTATGATTGTGACCCACCATTGTTTTCTCATCCTTTGTTTAAGCAATTTCTTAGAGGGGCAAAGAATATAAGACCCCCACGAAGAGCTCCTACTCCTGCTTGGGATCTCAATTTTGTGTTGGAGAAACTCACTCTACAACCTTTTGAGCCTGCAGCTACTTCTGAGTTGAAATATTTATCATGGAAGACTGCTTTTTTGTTGGCCATTACCTCTGCAAGAAGGGTTTCTGAATTGCAGGCCCTTATGGCGGTTGAGCCTTTCTTGATTTTCCATAAGGATAGGGTATCTTTACGTACTAATCCTTCCTTTATGCCTAAAGTGGTTTCTAGTGTGGCTTTAAACCAAACTATTCATTTGCCTACTTTTTATGCAAATCCCCAAAATAAAGGGGAAAAGATTTTGCACACTTTAGATGTACACAGGCAGTTGCGATATTATTTGGACAGAACTAAAGGGTTCAGGCAGTCTCAGCAGTTGTTTGTTTCTTTTGCTTTGGGTTCTCAGGGCAAGCCTGTGTCAAAACAAACTATTTCTAAGTGGATTGGGTTTTGCATTGCTTTCTGTTATTCCCATCATGGCAAGGAGATTCCAGCTGGGATTAGGCCTCATTCCACTAGGGCTACTGCCACGTGGACAGCCTTTTTGAGGGGAGTGGCAACCAAGGATATTTTGGAGGCAGCTACTTGGAGTTCAGTGCATACTTTCTCTAGGCATTACCACCTACCACTTTACTCTAAATCCAGGGCTGGTTTTGCCACTGCTGTTTTGCAGGGCATTTTGGCAGCTCCTGCTTCCTTGTAGTTTGGCCATCCTCCCTTACCTCTGCTTTGGGATTCTACCCAAGTGTAAGGACTGCAGCAATGTGAGATGAAGAACATAGTACAGTTTTGTACCTACCATAAATGTAGATGTTCAAGATCCACATTGCTGCAGTCCAATTTACCCTCCCTCCTTCCCTCTGTAGTTAGAGGTGGTTGTGTGGGTTGGGTTGTAAATATTGTGTATATTGTATATATTGTACATATGATTAGTGCAAGGGTGGTTGGTTGGTTGTTTGCTGTCTTTTGGTTTTGACCTTTATGTTTAGGGTCTTCTGACATCTGGGGCAAGAAAAGACTGAGGATATGACGTCGGTCATGCGCATTTGTACCCTGACGTCCTGATGTCAGTCAAATGCGCCTTGACCGACGTCAGCCTTATACTTTGATATTCGGGCCGACCGAGGACAGCGGACTACCCAAGTGTAAGGACTGCAGCAATGTGGATCTTCGAACATCTACATTTATGGTAGGTACAAAACTGTACTATGTGTAGCGTGCAAATAGCATTGTTGTAGAAAACACATTTGGGATATAAATAAGCATGTGAATTTGGCAAAGCAAGGATTTCAGAATGGATATTCACCCGACTATCAGGGGCAAAGGAAAGGTTAGCTTATAATACCGATTGTGAGAGGGGCTCCAATAATGATACAAGAGGAAAAGAAAGAGAATGATGGTTGATATGTGACAATAAGGGGTTATTGACATGGAAGTAGATTTACTGTGGCATGTATTTATATTCCACCTAAAATAACCATTAAGGAGCTTAAGTAAATTATGGGTGATGTAGTTAGCTTTGAATAGGGAATATCATTCATGCGTTGGGACTGGAACCTGATATGCATTAGTGAGGATAGACTGGGGACCTAGAATGGAAATGTAATAAAAGAGGGAAGATTTCTGAAGAAATGTATGAGAATATTAGGAATGGAAGATATGAATTTACTAGTAGTAACCCAGACATAATTTAAATTTTTCCATGGTACCATAACTGAGTAAGCCTGGATTGAAATTATATTTTACATAAGCATGGGTATTTAATTGAAAGCTTTGAAACACATCCGATAACATTGAAATACATCCAATGACGCTTTTAGATCATGCACTAATAAATACAAAGATTAAAATAAAAGGTAATGAAGTAATAATGAGACAGTCGAGTTTTTCTGCTTGCCTGTTAAAAAGGAGGCATTTAGGGAAAGTGGAAATGATTCAAGAGTTATTTGGGATGATGCATATTTTTTCAGAATGGGTGGTGCAGCGGTAGCATTGTCGCCTCACAGCAAGAGGTTTTCCTGTTCGATTCTCGGCTGGACCGCCTTCTGTGTGGAGTCTGCATGTCCTCCCTGCAGTCGAGTGGCATTCGAAAGACATGCGTGAATGGGCATGCCTTCGTTGAAAGTTGGGCATCGAGCTGGCACTTCAGCACTGTAAAAATCTACTGCCAATCATTAGCGGATTGGAGTTCCGCTGTGGTGACCCCTAACCAGGAAAATCTGAAAGAAAAAGAAGAAGGATAGCTAGAAGAAGAAGAAGGATAGCTAGAGAGACTGTTAAAATGAAAATGGGTTTAAAAACATGGTGGGAATAAGAGAGAAAGAGATATGGGAAAAGTAATAGAGATTATTTTGATGAGTTATCAACAGTTAAAGCACTGTAGATAAAAGGCAATCTTACACAACATACATGCTAAGGGGAGAATAAGTGAATATTTGGATAATATGCATTAATTTAGAAAGATTGCTGTTAAGCAAGTATTATTTGTTAACAACTGCAAAGCATAACATTTCACCACAATGTTGTAAGCTACAGAAAGTAGAATGGGTTGTCACCAAACTTAAGGAAGTTATAGCAGGAAAAATAATTAGAAACTTTACAGAGCTATTAGAGGTATTTCCGGAATTCTGTAAAAAATGTTTAAAGTAATTAGTATTAACCACTCCCCTGGACTCTCATATTAAATGTAGTTTCATCCATGAGACTGCTTTCGGTCCTGAGGCCCCAGATAGGGGAGATATTCATTGGTAGAGCTGTTTCTAAATTTGAAAATCTTAGCTTTATGTGGATGTCTTCCAAGCTAAAGCTTCCACATCATGCTAAGCATTTCTGAATCCCAGTGTGTGTGTGTATGTGTGTGTGTGTATATGTGTGTGTGTGTGTGTGTGTGCTCGCGTGTGTGTGCGTGCACGCGCATGTGTGTGTCTCTGTCTGCTTATGTACACACACACCCATTCATGGCACGTGAGTCTACACACCTGTTGGTTGTTAGATTCTTTTACCAGATTATTTTGAAGCAAGCTCAGATGTGTCTTGGAAATATGGTGGATTCCATAGACACATACACATAACTCCTTGCACTTCATATACACACTAAGATTGTTTGTTATATTCATATTTCTTTGTCTTTAACACACTCTTGTGGTGTACTATTAGCCTTTTTTTTCTAATCAAAGTAAAAGTAAATCTGACTATACCACAAATTCAGATGCAAGTATTCCAGTTTTAATATGCTGTGGGGTGTGGCTCATTATGTAGTTGGGTTTGACTGCTTTAGTTTCTTATCTGATGGGACTGCTGTGATTGCCAAGCAAAATATAATAGCTAAGGTAACATAAGCCCAACTCTAAGCTCTTCCAAGTTGTTTTGTTGTAACTTAAGCAGATGAAGTAGTATGCTGCATGTTGCGCTTCTTGTTGTTCATTTTCAGTTATTTTTGTGTGACCGTTGATTTTGTAGTAAAAGTGCATCTATTGTTTTTGAAGGTTCTGGATGTCTTTGAGAATGCAGACTTCTTTCAGCTAGTGATGGAGAAGCATGGTACAGGGCTTGACCTCTTTGAATTCATAGACAGTGAGCCTAACCTTGATGAACCCCTGGCAAGTTACATATTTAGACAGGTAAGTAGCTTTCTTTGCCTGTTACCTATTTGTTATGCTCTTTTGAGCTAGAAACTGCTGTACTTTGTCTTGTATAAGAAGCACCTCACTGCCCATGCTTTGTGTTTTTGTGTTCTGTCATTTTTATTTTTATCCATTTAGTATTTTATACACCCCTAACCCCAGTCATTAAGTCCTGTCCTCTATTGGCATTTATTCATTCTTTTCTAGCACTGAAAGATACCAGGAGGAAATGGCAAGAGGTGAGGACTGCCATCATTATCATACAAGAGTTTTTTTTTTTTTTTTTTTTTTTTAATGCTGCTATCAGATGGCACAGGTGAAGCAGTGTCTGGCTGTGCTGGGCTACTTAACAGTTCAGTCGTTCACACATTCATGGCACTCAGCTGGAATGCATGCAGTTATTTGCAGGGCATGAGCACAGTACTGACTCCCACTACCTGAGAGATGCTTCTGTGAGTGGGACTGCAATTAACCCTGTCCCCTGAGATGGATGCTCAAACTTCACCCATTCACTCCTATCTCTGTCTAGCCAGCATCTCCGTAGGCCAGGGCACTAGAGAAAGCTTGAGTGTCTGGACTGTAGTCTGCATCCAAACCTTTGTGCTACTACGTTGGCACTTGTTATTTTTATTTCACATAAACACAAGCACTGATTACAAACGTTGTGATTGTAAAATAAATGCAAGCCTTTGGTATGTAGGCAAGTCGTGGACTGCATTTATCATTTCTCAGATTTCCTGCATTGAATAGTTGAAAGAAGAGCATCCTCCCTCCTTACCTAGTAGAAAAAAAATAGCATGAAAAGGTAAATTAAAAGCCATCTCAAATTAAACCTTTATATCTGCTTCCGTAGCCTCTCCATAATTACTTGTAATGGTTTAGCCTTGTTGACATTGATCATATATTTCTTGGATGATAAGTTTGTCTTGGTCTTGTCCATGCACTGAAATGGATAGACTGGTTGCTGAAGGTATCTAACTAGCTTGACCTGTCCCTCTGCCCTATAATGTTCTTCTCTCAGCTAACTCTCCAGATCTCATTGCTGCCATCAAGCACTTCAGTTCTCTGGACTAGTTTGGGCATTTTAGGGTTTCTTCATTTCATTTTTGGCCAGATAAGTGCCTTCTAGTCTTGAATTTACTTATTACATTCTGTACTCATTGTTAGTCAGTTTTCTTCATTTTCAAGTCTTTCTTTCCAAACTTTGTTTTTCAAACCTTTCCAATTCTGTTCTCCTCTTCTCTTGTCAACTTAAGATTTTCCTTTCTGACCTTCTAACTCTTCTCTTTTCAGGTATAGTTCTGGTTTCAGAGATTAAAATATGGTAGTTATTGTGATTGCTGGTGGTGTTGATTTGTCTATAATTTTAGCATGGATAAGGTTAAGGTCTCTGATTTCAAGAACTGCAAGCAATGTGGATACAGGATCCTACCCCAAGACCCATATGAGCTTTGTGTCATGTGTCTTGAGGGTTAGCTGTCTTGATTCTGCCCACCTAATTTGTAAGACTTTTAGTTCTAGGACTGTTCCCGGCAGAAGGAACAAGTTGGTGTTAAAAGGCCTTCTTAAGGGAGATGCCCCTTAAGAGAAAGAAAAATACATGAAATCCAGCAACAGTGATAAAGACATGGCTGATCACAGAGAGAAAAAAGGTCAAAAATTAAGACTGGATTATTCAGAAACATCAGTATTAGAAAGGCTTTTCCCAGTAAAGGTACTTTGAGTAGTATCATCTTATTTTCTACTTCCAGTGCTGTCTTCCATGATCACTTCTTCCTGACGTGCTTCTCTTCCAAAGCAAGTCTCTGTGAGACCAACGGATTCCAATGTGAGAAGAAGAATGGGAAGCTTCTGTTCAGAGTAGGAGTTGTCAGGTTTTCTTTCCTCCCATCCCACTTTGGCTACATCCTTTCCCTCATCTAGGTCCATCTGGATACCCTGTGGATTTGGACTGAGACAAGATGATAACTGCTTTTTTGAAGGTTTGGCTAAAATCTGGTGTTCTGTTGGCCCCTCTTTGTGTCTGGGGCAGTGCGAGAAGATACCAAAACCCTTTTCCTACCCAGGGCCCAGTTTGTGCACTAGGAGTATCGGGACCAGCCAGAGATCCCATGATGTTTTTCTCTGCATCTACAGATTTGATTTCCTCTGTGTCAGTGCCATTGGCACTGTTGGTGGTTTTGGCACCAACTCCCCACTAGGCCCAAAAGTATCTGTTTTGAGGGACTGGTGCTGACTGCAGTAATGATGTTTGTCAGTTAAATGGCATGTTTATTGAGGGCAGGATTAGTGTATAATTATATGGTTATGCCCTCTCCTGTTACCCTGTAATTTTTGGGATACCAAAATACCTGTTAGAGGAAGAAAGAAGATGAAAGAAGTTATATTGCTAAGATATATAATAAACCCACCTATTCTAACACTATTTTGCACTATTCGAATAGCTACCCATACCATCAAAAGAAAGCGATAGTTAAAAGCCAGTATGTAAGGGCGGCTGGAATGGTAACAGAGTTTGATGATTTTATTAGTGTGTGGTTTTATGAAAAATGTTTTTGAATGGGGGTACCCTTTTAGACTTGTGTCCAAATAGGTTTAAGCTAATCGAACCAGCCGGTCGAGCTCTGAGATAACATAGATCTTAAGAGATTTTTATTTTTCAAAATGCTGCAGAAGATTCTCCTGTACAAGTAAAAAAAGGCACTGTGATGCTTGATTCTTCTTCTTCAAATAAGATTCTCCTTTATTGTGCGATCTTTTCAGAAGTTAGGTGAGTGCACTAGTAACTAAAAACTGATCCGGCTTTAAGGTGTCAAATATATGAACATGTATATTAAAAAGAATAAAAATACAAGTACACTGAACACTCCTTCAGATTTATCATTTTTGAAAAAGTGGATGCTGGGAAACGGGGGGAGCTTGAGAGTTATGACTAGAAGTAAGGGAATTGTACTGGCAGCTCTTTTTCAATGCTTTTAAACCCACAGGACTTTATGATAACTTTAATATAGCTTTCTTGTTGAGAATGAAAGCCTTTGAAAGATTATTGTAGTGCAGTGGTTATTACATTTGTCTTATATGGAGAAAGTTCTGTGTTTAGTTCCCAGTGGAGGTGATATGGATTTTTTTGTATTTTTTGATGTTTGTTTTTTAAATTTTATTGTGTATCCTTGTATAATACTTGCAACACCTTGTTTAACATTTGATGGGATAGAAAATTAATTTATACACATGCTTGTTTCTAATTTTCATCTATAGTTTATTAGTAGTAATATATTTTATATAGGTATCCATTTAATTTTTAAATATTTTATTTATAAATAATTTATTGTTGAATACTTGTCTTTTAAGTAATTAAAAGTAAATTTTATGTTTGTTAAATTTTAGGAGCAGAAGTTTGTAATATATAGTGTTTTTGAACACTGTCTCTTTAAATCTGGAGAAGAGGAAACATTGTGGCTTCAGCAGAGGTTATTTAAGGGCTAAGTTGGGTGTAGTCTGTTTGGATTTACCTGAGGAAGTTCTGGAAGGTACCAGGAAGAAAGCGCTAGTATCTTACTTTATTTAATGATAATTCTTTATTGTTTTTAAGTGTGAGTTTGTTAGTAAACCTTCCAAAGGAACTTTTGTCCATGCTGGACTTGCTGCTGCCTTTTCCTGATGGTCGTTCAACATTTGATTGGATTACTCTTTTAAGAGCTGAGCCAGAGCAGACAATGACATGGGAAAAAGTTTGTGCGCAATATCTACACATGCAGCACACCAAACACTGTGTATTATTTTCTCACACTCTTATTAATGCATAAAATCAGAACTTTTGTTGTCTTTTCTGTATATTCCTCAACTGATGGGTCTCTGGTCCAACTTTGGCCACTTCTAAAGACTTGGATCCGTAGCTTGAACTCCTCCCATTACCCATACTGTTCCTCACTAAAAGAATAACTTCAGATCTCATTTGCTGCTTCAGTGAACCGATGTGGTCTCCATACCTCAGGTATATTAACAGTGTTAGATAAGTGACATTTATTTTATTTAATGATATACCTTTATATTTCCATCCTTTTCTGGTTCTTCCTCCCTCTCTAGCATTTAAAAAAATATTGATTATTTTCATATCATGTAGGCCTTCTACTCCTACACTTTCCCCCCAACTGCTACCTGTGTTTAGGTAAACTAAATGTTTCTGTTGTTTTTAAATGTTCTCATCTGTCTGTTCTTTCCTTACTTTTAGATAGAAATAATGTAGATAATCTGATCAGGTTTAAAAAATGCACTTAATGTGGACACAAAATACCAAACGCCATGCCTACCATGAGTACGTATACTGTTTAGGTTCTTCACATTTAGATACTGACTGTGAGATATGTGCAGGTTTCAACCACTGTACCCTGGATGAATGTTGCATTTAGTTGGTTTTATAGGGTCTTTTACATTCAACTTCTTCTACTTCTGCTTCTGTCTCTGTTGGAGCTCCCCTTCTAAGAAGCCTCCTGAGAAGGCCAAAGGGGATTCATCGAGCAATAGTAAAGAGGAAAGGAAACAATCCCCTCACCATTCTACTTCTGCTGTTCCAGGTTCAACTCCACCTTAAAAAATTACCAAACTATCAGACCTGTCAAGTCCATCAGATCTCAAACAAACACAAAACACTATGGATACTAGTATAAAAAACCCACTTACCCAGGCTTAAGTACTGCTTTTTCTCTTAATATCCGTAGTGTTTTGTGTTTGTTCAAGTTGGATAATTTGTAATTCTCTTCAAAAGTCCATTAGATCTGACAACATCCAAGACCAAGTCTCTGGCTCACAACTCTTCTTCCTTTACCCTGGAGCTGATCATGTCTCTGCTGCACTCACCCTTCCTGCAAGAGAAGTTGTTCTAGGCCACCTTCCACCCCATCATCTGTCAGGTCTTCTAGGAGCCTAGGAGCATAACCAAAGCTAATGTGGACAGGATGATGAGGAAGTTTCTCTGAGTCCAGATTCAGTTAGGAGTTATAATGACTCTGTCTCCCATCAGACCCAAGAGCCTGGTGTCAGGCCCTACCAAGTTGCTGACTGCTACTCCAATCCAAACTTTGATTTCAAAGCCATAGGACCTGATCATATCCAAAGGCTTGGCCTTTTTTGACTACAGTGATATCTCTGATCTAATCGGCTCTTTGTCAGAGTGGAGGGATCTTGGAGCTGAAGCATTGGCACCAGATCCGGAGGGGATTAGGCTCAACTCCGATGCTGTCAGAGCCATTTCTTCCTCTTCGAGTCTCAGCACCGGACAGCTTGGATGTTCTTCATGTTTCACTGTTGCAGTCATCACACTTGGGTTATCTGCCTGCAGGTAGCCCTCAGTCAGCCTGAATACCAGAGACTTAGTATTTCTGCGTCAGATGCTGTCACTCCAGGTCTGATGTCAGGTCATCAGGGGTATAAAAACAGGCAGCCGACGCCATTACATCAGTCTTTCTTGCTGAGGAGCTCGAAGCAGAAGCAGTTCACATATTATGGAACTTATTAAGCAAAAAGTAGCAACCTTTACAGACTGTGCAGAAAATAAAGAATTGCAGGAACTTATGCACTCTGCAAGCCAAGTCAGCAACCATACATTGCAGTGTGGCTTTGACGCCCTAGAAATATCTTGCAGGGCAGCAGTCACTGGTTCTGTACTGAGAAGGCATGCCTGGCTTAAGGAGCAGACCTTGCCAGACCACGTCAAATCAAAGTTACTAGACACTCCTTTGAACAAGGACAATTTGTTTGGCACCAAAGCAGAAGAGGTTCTTAAAAAAGATGGAAGAAAAAGCTAAATCTATGCAGGCAGTTAAAGAATTCTTACAAGTACAACCTTTTAGATTCAGTAGGTATTGCCCCTCAAAACACTGGTCCTTTCCAGCCCCCACCAGGCCATCTCAAACTCGACCCAGGGGAAACGGACCACCCAGACTACAGTCTTAGGGTATGCAGAGATCTAAGCAATGGAGTGCCCCCACCCCCAAAACAGGGAGTGGTAAGCCACCTCCTTATGGAAAGAACTCACAATGACTTCTCTACTCCACTCCCCACCTCTGCCCAGCTGCTTGTGCCCCTAAGAGGAAAACTTGCCCTTCATGCAAAAAACAGGATGTCCATCACAAAAGACAAATGGGTCCTCAGCATTGTATCCCAGGGGTACAAATTCAACTTCCATTCTTTGCCAACCCCAAAAGTATTCCCAAATCTTCCTCCAAACCAGTGGGCAGAGGCACAAAATCAAGTCCTGTCCCTGCTCTCTGTCAGGGCTATTCAACCGGTTCCAGTGGAACAAATAGGGCAAGGATTCTATTCCAGACTTTTCCTGGTACGCAGAAAAGAGGGCTCTTGGCGCCCAGTCCTGGATCTTTCAGTTGTCAATACCTTCTTGGTGTTACCAATATTCAAAATGCTTACCCTGCAACAGCTTCTACCAATGCTAGCCAAGGATGCCTGGTTAGTCACCCTAGACTTAAAAGAAGCCTATCTACACATCCCTATAAGGGCGTCATGCAGGAAATATCTACGTTTCAGGGCTGGATCGATGCATTATCAGTTCTCTGCACTTTCCTTTGGCTAATCCACTGTACCCAGAGTATTCACAAAATGTCTAGCTCCAGCCATTGCATACTGCAGGCAGATAAATATCTAAATTTACCCGTACTTGGAGGACTGCCTGATTCAGACAGACAGTCAGGAATTGCTGTTGCGGTACCTCACCTTTGTAAAAAACCTTCTCACATCCCTGGGGTACACCATCAATGAAAATAAATCAAAACTGGTGCCCAGTCAAAAGATTGTTTCCTGGGAGCAAGCTTGAACACAGCATCCCAGATGGCATTCCTCACTTCAGAAAAACAAGTCTATCTGACAGCCTATTTCAAACAAATGGCCACCAGAACCCAGCTATCCGCAAGGTAAATACTGCAAGCCCTAGGGTTCATGGCCTCAGGCATACTGCTAATTCCATATGCCAGACTGCATATGAGGAAACTTCAGTGGTACTTAAAAAGTCTTTGGTGCCAACATTCTCAGGACCTGTAAACGGTCATTCATATCATACCCTGTCTAAGGACAGAGTTTCTTTGGTGGGCAGCAACATGCAACCACAAGGGACTGCCCTTTACTCAACCCCACGCCGCCCAGACCCTAACCACATATGCATCAGACTATGCCTGGGGAGCACACATAGATGGCAAATGCATTCAAGGCCACTGGAGTCCAAGTCAAATTCATCTGCACATCAAGCAAAATTGAGATGCTAGCTGTACATAACACCCTGACAGCTTTCAGATCCCTACTGTCTCCAGGGCAACTACTAATAAAAACAGACAATACCACAGTTATGTGGTACATCAACAAGCAGGGGGGAACCCATTCTTACCCACTCTGCAGGTTAGCCATGGCCCTGTGGAATACGGCCTTGGACATGCAAGTCCATCTGCAAGCTCATTTCCTGCCAGGCAAACATAACTCATTGGCAGACGACTTAAGCAGAAATCTCCTAGACCCACACAAGTGGCAATTAGAGCCAAGCACCTTTAACCTTCTGATTCAGAAATGGGGGACCCCAGAGGTGGACCTCTTGCCTCCCCCTACAACCCCCAGCTAAGCAAATTCTGCACCAGGAACCCTCACAGCAAGGCCTGGAAAGTGGATGCCCTTTCTTTTCAGTGGGTAAATGTCTCAATTTATGCATTCCCACCTCTGCCCCTTCTCTCAAGATTATTACTCAAAATAAGACAGGACAGACCAAGGACAGTTCTTATTGCCCCCTACTGGCCATGCCAGCACTGGTACCCAGTCCTGTGCAGCCTGACATCAGTACCACCTTGGCACCTGCACCAGAACCCTACCCTGCTCTCTCAGCCGGAGGGACAGATTTTGCATCCACAACTGCACACCCTAAATCTTGCAGCCTGGCTTATCCCTTTAATCCTCCTCCAGCAACCCTAAGCAAGCAGGTGATGGACGTCATTCTTGAAGCCAGAAGACCCAGAACAAGAAAGTCCTATGCGGATAAGTGGAAAAGGTACTACTCCTGGAGTCTGAAGGAGAGGACACAACTCTGACCTCCTTGCCTCTAATCCTGGATTACTTAGCAGATCTACTCCACAAAGGCCTGTCTTTCTCTTCCATTAAGATACATGCCTCAGTCATTTCGGCTCATTACAACACTGAGCCACCTCTCTTCTCACACCCTCTTATCAAACAGTTCCTGAGAGGGGCAAACAACTTAAGGCTACCAAGGAGAGCACCCACCACTGCTTGGGACCTTAACTTTGTACTGGAAAAGCTCACACTTCTCCCCTTTGAGCCTACAGCATCAGCAGACTTAAAATTCCTCTCTTGGAAAACAGCATTGCTTCTGGCCATCACTTCAGCAAGAAGAATGTCTGAGCTACAAGCACTTATGGCTGTGGAACCCTTCATTATTTTCCATGCTGACAGGGTCTCCCTCAAGACAAACCCTTCCTTTATGCCTACAGTGGTGTCCAGTGTGGCTCTCAACCAATCCATACATTTACCAACCTTCTTCACTAATCCTCAGAATAAAGGGGAAAGGATCCTGCACTCCTTGGATGTGCACAGACAGCTCAGATTCTACCTTGCCTTTCAGGAAATCAGACCAGTTACTAGTCAGCTTTGCAGCAAGGGCAGAGGGTAAGGCCATTTTAAAGCAAACAATCTCTAAATGGATAGCACATTGCATCCATTTCTGCTACAAGCACCATGGAAAACCAAACCCTCAGGGGGTCAGAACACATTCCACTAGGGCAACATCTACCTCTACAAGCATTTCTCAGGGGAGTCCCTACCAGGGACATCCTGGAAGCTGCTACCTGGAGTTCTGTACACACCTTCACCAAGCACTACCATCTGCCTATCTTTTCCAAATCCATGGCAGGTTTTGCAACAGCAGTCCTGCAGAGCATTCTAGCCAGCCCTAACTCTGCTTGACTGCCTCCACCCTTCTTCAGCTTTGGGAATCTACCCAAGTGTGATGACTACAACAGTGAAACATGAAGAACATAGTACAATTTTGTACAATTACCATAAATGTAGATATTTGAGTATATTCACTGTTGCAGTCCTGGTTTCCCTCCCTCCAACCCCCTGGTTTCTCTCTCACTCTCTTTCTATAAGCTCTCTATGCCTTTTACCCCCCCTTCAAGGGTATTGGTATTTACTTTTTACTGGTGGTATTTTGCCCCAACATAACTTAGCTCCCTATTGGGGGGCTTCTGACATTTGGGGCAAGAAAAACTGATGTAATGGTGTTAGCTGCCTATTTTTTATACCCCTGATGATCTGACGTCAGACCTTGAGTGACAGCATCCGATGCAGAAATAGTAAGTCTCTGGTATTCGGGCCGACTGAGGGCTACCTGCAGGCAGATAACCCAAGTGTGATGACTGCAGCAGTGAATACACTCGAACATCTACATTTATGGTAAGTGTACACAACTGTGCTTTCTGACCTGTCCCTCGAGACAGATTCATGGTGATGCTCTAAACTGTCCTGGACAGCTCCTTTGGCTCCTGCCAATGAAGCTCTTGCTTCTCCTATGTCTTTGGCCTTTGAGGTAGTAGTGAGAGCTTTCTCCAACTTTGTGGATAAGACATGCTTCCACCTCTCGGGTCTACCCCTTTCACCAACTGTCTTCTGTGGTTTTGGAGCCTATACTTCTTGTCACAACAGGGCAGCCAGCCCATGTAAGTCTTGAGACAGTCCTCAGCTCACACTTCTGAGTACTGTCTGGAGCATAACACTGGAGAGTTCCCTTGGAATTGTACATGCAAGCATGCAAAAGGAGGCACTTAGATTCACCACAGGAATCCTCACAGAAGACACTGACTTTGATAAGGTGGAAGAGTCCCCCAGATCACCCCTTGAGGATGTCTCCTTTGGTGAAATACTTGAGCTTTTGAGACAGAAAGGCGGTTCGTCCACTGACTCCACCTTCCCAAGAAGAGTCGGTGTTTCCTGTGGCTTTTGGAGTTGGCTTAGCTACGTCCTGGGTAGTCCCCACAGAAAACAAGATGTGGACCTTGTCTCTCACTGGGCAAGTAAGGATCCAGATGTCATGGAGCCATTCCCAAAAGACTGGATAAATATTTGGTTGCACCAAAAGATCAGGCCCACTGGAGCAAGAGTCCCCAGTAGATGTTATGGTAGTAGCAATGGCCACCAAGAAAGAGTTTAGGATGATGGACAGGTTCAGGAAGCTTGTGTTTGTATCAGTGACCTTTGCCCTTAGGTCACTGAATTTATTTGGCACATGTCACAAGATTTCAGAGGAACTTGATAAAAAGTGGGCCCGTGTTTGCAGAGGACAAGACAACTGTTTCTACACAACTGACCACCCTGCAGTTCCTATCCAATTCCTCTTTGAGGCTCATTTCACACTCCTCAGAAGGTGCTTTGAGAGCTGCTGGTTCAGGGATAACTGTGAGACAGCATGTCTGGATGCACCTCTGTGACTTTGCTGAGCCTTTCAAATCATCATTCATCAGTGCTGCCTTTGATGGATCTACCTTACTTGGTCCCAAGATTAAAGAAACCCTATCTAGGAGTGAACAAGGTGGGAAGACCTTATCTTCATTTTTGATCCATTTTTCTACACCTTAGAGAACCTTATCCCAGAATCAGAGGGTTCCTATTATATACTTGAAGAGGCATTTCATCGAATGCCTCTTCATCGACCATTGTATAACTAAAACACAAAACAGTGAATGGTCATGTAAGTGATTTCTGTCCCTGGGAAAGAAATTGCTTGGCCACTTCTGTTACTTTGCCATTTTCCCCACTGTAGTGCGATCTCGGAGTTGGTATATTTAGTTAGGGGGGTGTGGGGGGCACAGTTCCCAACTTTGTATTGTTTGTAGTGATGTGTTTTTTTGTTTAGGGTAAGCAATTTCTTTCCCAGGGAAAGAAATCGCTTATATGCACGTTCACTGTTTTGTGTTTTTGTGGTTTATGGGTTGATGAAGAGGCGTTCAGTGAAACACCTCTTTGAGTATCTAATATAGACCCGAATCAGTGAGATGGGAGGAAAATGTGGTTCCAGGAGTCAGAAGGCTCTTCACAGTACTCCCATGGTGACAGATCCCCTGTGGCAAAAGAGGAAAATCAAACAATGCTCTCATGGCAGAGGAGGTCTGCAAAATCAGGGTTACAGAGGCCTGTTTTCTGAGAAACCCTATCAGCACTCCTGAAGGGTTGCCTGATGGCTGTGTTCTGGAAGTAGCTGGGGGGCGCTTATCTCTGCATCCAAAAACCTGGACAGCCATCATCAAAGACTCTTGGGTGCAGAGGATTATTTCCAGAGGTTATTACATACCCTTTTCCCTACAACCCCCAAATCATTTTACAAAACTTCCAGATGTTCCACCCAGTTAGAGAAAAGCAGCAGCCATAGAAATATAAAAACTGCTGGAAAAAAAGTGTTATTCATATCGACCCCCCAGGCTAACAAGTATTCGAAACTTATACATGATTCTTTTTGGTGCTGAAGAAAAGTGGGGAACTGAGGCCCATCCTGGATATCAGTGTCTTAAACCAATGTGTCAAACCTTCCAAGTTCCAAATGGTCATGGTTCAGTCCATTCTGTCACTTTGGACAAGGGCGATTGAATATACGTGATAGAGTTCCAGGATGTGTACTATCACATCAGAATAGACAAGCATTCCAGGAGATTTCTTTGCTTCTGGCTGGGAGCCAGTTATTATCAATTCGGAGCTTTGCCCTTTGGTCTCATCACATCCCCCAGGGTGTTCACAAAGTATATGTCAGTGGTCACAACTTACCTGAGTCTGCTGGGATTCTAGGTGTTTCCATATCTTGACATGTGGCTCATCTCTGCTCCCGTCAAGCATCTGATGATGATTAAAAGATTACCTGCTCCAACTATGTCTTCAACTAGGCATTACAGTGAATTATGCCATATCTCAGCTGTCCTGGAGTTCATTGATGCTCATCTGAACATGGTTATACGAATCACAAGCCTCTCTCAATCAAGGATAAATACATTACAGTGTCAAGCATCCCAGTTACTATCTCATCCTTCCAAACCAGCAAGGTTGATTTTGCAACTCCTAGTATCTATGGCAGATGGCATAACTCTAATACCACTAGCAAGATATTACATTGAGAGTACTTCAGTGGACGTTGGCAGTGCGATGGTCTGTCAGGCAACATCCTCTCCCTGTTCCAGTATGTATTACAAGAATTTTCAAAGAACACATTTCCTGGTGAATCACCTCAAGAGAAGCTTCTCAAGGCTGCACTTTTATCCTTCCAACACCAATGACCACAGTGACCATGAATGCCTCCCAACTAGGGTGGGGGGACATTAATTGAAAAGGATGGTCCAAGGCACTTGATCCTATCTAAAGGTCAATCTTCACATCAGTATCCTGAAAATGAGAGCAGTCCTATTAGCACGGCAGGCTTTTCAAGATGCTGTCCCTCCAGGGATGATTGCTATTCAGACAGACAGTATGTAATTTGTCTGGTACATCTAAGCAGGGGAGGTTTGAAATCCTACCTCCTATGCCATGAAGCAATGAGAGTTTGGCAGTGGGCAATTTCTTCCATCCGCTTTCTTCCAGCAACACATATTCCGGGGAAGTCTAGCATTCTAGCAGACTGATTGAGCAGGTCCATATTACTGCCTCACAAGTGGTATCTCAATCTTGTGGTAGCAAGAATGATTTTCCATCAGTGGGGCCAACCATGCTGTGATCTCTTTGTTTCCCCACTCAACTCCAAGTGTAGCAGGTACTTTGCCCTAATTCCTCTTGAGGGGGAGTCACCAAGAGACTGTTTAGGTCATGATTGGCCTCGGGACTCCGATTTGCTTTTTCTCCTGTTCTACTGTTCCCAAAATTCCTTCAGAAAGCATAGTACCAGAAGTACAAAGTAATCCTCATTGTTCCTTTCTGACCTGGACAAGTGTGGTTCCCATTTTTGTGACCTCATCTTGTACACCTCCCTTGTATGTTAGATCCGACCCAGGAGCTGCTCTCTCACCCATCAAGAATAGCTCCTCCAGTCATTCAGACTGTCAAACTGACCGTTTGATTTCTCCACTTCCAGTGATGTCTAGACAGTCCAGGTTTTCATCCCCAGTCAGACACATCCTTATATCTTCTCAGAAGGATTCTATGGGAAAGGTGTTTAAGTAAATGGAAAAGATTCTCCCATTGGCTACTCATAGAAAAATACATCCATTTTTAGCACCCATTTCAGCTATCCTAGACTTTCTCACTTCCATATTTAACAGCGGTGCTAGTTATTCAAACGTAAACTTTCATCTCGCAGCTATCTCCAATTTTCATGTAGGACATAACCAATCGTTTTTGGCCTCATCTAGTTGTGTAAAGCCTTTCTTAAAGGTATTTTCTTAATCACCCCCCCCCCCCCCAATCAGAGACTGTACTCCACCATGGAATCTAGATTTTCTCCTTCAAGCCTTGACTCGACCTTAATCCGAACCAGCTGCTAAGGCAGATTTGAAATTTTTGTCTTGGAAAACTATTTTTCTGGTCACAATCACTTCTGCCAGATGATTGTCAGAACTCCAGGCACTCTCATCTAAGCCACCATATCTAATGTTTCAGAAGGAGAAGGTTTTTCTCCACACAAATCCTTTCTTTGAAGCTAAGATGGCCTCAGAAACAGCCATGAATCAGTCAGTCAGCCTTCCGGTTTTCTTTCCATAATTTTCCAATAAAGGAGAGTACATGCTTCACCTCTTAGGTGTGCATAGGCAGCTTCAGTTCTATATCCACAGAACAAGAGATTTCAGAAAATCAGACCAGCTGTTTATTTTCTTTTCTAAAGCCAAACTGGGAAAATCTGTTTCAGAGGTGACTGTAGCCAAGTGGCTTACTGATTGCATTTCCTCTGTATACAATGAAGATGGACTGCCACTTCCTAGACCTCAAAGGTTCATTCTACCAGTTCTGTGGCTGTGCAATTGAAGAGTTACAACTTGATAAAACTCTCATATTGTTCACTACAAATTGGACATCTTATCTAGGCATAGAGCAGTGTTTGGGTCTGCTTTGCTCAAGAATTTCTTTCCTTGAGGATCACCCTGGGTTTCTCTAGCTGGGGACTTTACCCCATCACTTAAGCAATGGACGGAAAAGACGACCTCAAGTATAAAAATTATGTACTCGCCATAACCATGCATCTTGGCCACTGCTGTCACACACTAATTAAATATAAGTGAGGAAAAAGTCGGGAACAATCTATTTAGTTAAATAAGTTACTTGCAGACTGACTGAAATTTAGAGGCAGTTGATAGTGAAGGAGCTTCTCTTTCATGAGACCTGAACATAACAACGCTTAGGGATATGTAACAGTTAACATACCTCTGAAAGTGCTGTTATGGTCGGGTCTCGCTCTGCAGAAGAGTTGTACAGGTTGGTCTTTTTTTTACCAGTTTTGGAGCATAATCATGTTACTGACTCGTAAGTACACTGCATGGATGCCAGCAAAGAAGAACATTAGAGAACCTGAAAGAAAATAAACTGGAAAAGATGAAGAGAAAACATTGACTGGGATGAATCCTGCAGTTGTTCAGCAATCAGGGAATGTTGTGAGGCAGGTGTGACTCAAGCTGCTGTATCCACCTGTCTTCAGAATAATTTTCCTGAAGGCTCAAACTAATTTTTGATCCAGAATAGGCTAATGAGGAAATACAGAAGTTTGCTTAACAAAAAGTGACCCATCAAACCAATGGGGACTCTTGTCATTCTTCTGATAATAAAGCTTATAGAGAAACTTTGCCAGTGAAAGCTTTTACAGTGTTCCAGAAGAAAATGCTTGAGAGACCAGAGTTGACTAGAAGAATTGTGAGTACCTTGGACTTGAACCAAAGTCTGGGGTTGGGAGATGGAGATAAACAGGGAGAAGACCTACAACAGTGAAATTAGTGAATACATGTGAGACTATAAAGCATCAGTCGCATTTGCGAAATATGGTGTAACAAGAAAAAGAGGCTGAGAAAGATCGGATTTTTTTTTTAATTTGTTAAACTTGTGAAGGGACTGACTGGCATATACCCAAATTTATGTCATTAATCTTTGGAAGGACAGTAAAAGGGAAAAAAGAGAAAAAAAGAAAAAGTAACTAAGTAAAAAACTGTTGTTCTTAACAGTATTTGCATAAACCATTTAATGATGTAAATGATATGATATATAGTAAAGCATTTTCAGTGATTGTTGTGTGCAATAAAAGGTACTAAAATAAACAAGCATTTTTTTTTGTTTTAAGAAATATAGCCATTAGCCATTACAATGTAGAAAGAAGAAAGACTGGAGAAAAGCATGTTTAAGTTAATACGCTGTAATCGTAGGCTGCTGCAGTGGTGGTTGGTGTCTAAAAGTGAACTTATTATAATATATGTGGAGATGAAACATTTTCTTTTACTTTTGCATAGGTGAATGTCTGGTTTAATGCCCTTGCCTTAATTTAATGACTTTCTTTGCTCAAGGAAGTGTTTTTTTATTTAAATGAGAGACCACAATGTAAAGAATAGTTTTCTATTAGCAAATAAATGTTCAGTGTCAGTTGAGAAATACATTTTTTTTATATTTCTATGGAAACAAGCTGACTAAAGGTGAAGGCAATAAATCGAGAGGTCTGGACATTGTTTACTGACAATAAACATATAAAATAAAAAAGGTATAAGGACAAAGCAGCCCAGTAAAAAATAAAGTTTGAAATTATTTTAAGTGAATAAGAGAGAGAGCTTTTCTGCTAACTAAATACTTAAATGTATTTATAAGGACAATGTATAATTTAGATGTTCATCGTGTTTCACTGTTGCAGTCATTACTCTTGGGTTATCCTGCTGGCAGGCTACCCGCAGTCGGCCCGAATTCCAAAGTCTTGGTTTGGCGTCGGTTGCTGTTGCCTCTTCCCTGACGTCAGTGCGCCAGGGGTATAAAAGATGCAGCTGACTCCATTTTCTTCAGTCTTTCTTGCCGCGCGGTGGCAGCAAAGGCAGTCCGCAAGTGCCGGTCGGACGACTCCTGAGATTTTCAAAATCGAATTTCAGATCCGAAGTCTTTATTAAAGCTAAGTACCCCATCGGGGAAACTTTTTTCTTGCTCCAGACCGATGTCAGAAAAAGTTAACAATTGTATTTCTTGTGGGAAGCAAATACCTCATAAGGATTTTCATTCTTACTGTATTCCTTGCCTAGGCCCTGATCACAACATTGCTAGCTGTCAGTTTTGTGCTAGATTTAACCAACGCACTATTAAGCGTCGGTACGATTTTGCCTTTCATTACTTTGGCCGAAGGTTTAATTATATAATGCCGTCGGAACAGCCGATGACCAGAATTTATAAAAAGCGCAAGGAAAAGGACAGGCATCCGAGGTCCAAAACCGACGAGGCCCCTGCTAGGCTAGTCGCCGGTTCTCAGTGAGGCGCTTTCGCAGCCCCTGGTGCCCACTACCTTAGAGCCACAGGCTTCTTCCGACTCCCACATGGAGCCGACTAGGCCTCTGGATACTCAAGGTATTGGACTCTCGGAAACTATCACCTCAGATGGGTCTGGAGCCGCTGAGCAGGCATCGGCTTCTGAGGGTGTTTTCAGACCTACACAATTATATGTCAAGCCTACCTCAGCGTCAAAGGCAAAGACTAAAACAGCTCTAAAGACAAAGAAACAAGTGCAGCATTCTCCTGGACAGACTTCCATGCCTAAGAAACAGATGCTTAAAATGGGTGAAGACCTAATTACTTTGATCAGGGGTTCCCATCCCCCTCCTGATAAGAGGCCTAGGCAAGAGACAGAATATGACTCTTCTGAGCCTAGGCAAGAGACAGAATATGACTCTTCTGATCAGGTTTCAATCTCCTCTGACTCCTCTTCTGAACAGGGATACTCTCTTCCTCCTTATGAGGATTCTGATGCTGAAGAATCTATTCCTTCAGCCTCTCCTCCTGAGGATTATTCTTTTGGGGAAACCCTGCATAGCATGAGGGAGCATTTTCACTAGGAGAGCCAAGATTACTCAGAATCTAAGAAAAGGCTCAGAGACTTTCTTTTACTACCTCAGCACAGACCTGTTGCTATTCACCTGTTCTAGACATTGTAGATGATGTATTTTCCGGCCTGTCTCCTGACTCTTTACACCCTGCACCTGCTAAGCCAGACAGATATTATAGGGTTCCAGACACTCATAAATTTCTATACAAAAACCCTGCTGCTGACCCAGAAACTATATCTCAGGGTCCCAAAGGGGGTCAAGGCTTCCACTGCAAAAAACCCTGTCCCCTCTGATAGGGATTCTAGGGCAATGGACAGATGGGGGAAAAAAGTTTACACTTCTGCTACCTTGGCTGTAAGGGCTTTAAATTGTCAGTTTCATATGCTTAAATATCAGCAATATTTAATGTCACTGCTTAAACAGAAAATGTTGACAAATTCTGAATGTTCTGATAACAAGGAAATGCAGGATTTATTGCATGCAGCTGAACAAGTGGGAAAGCATACTTTGCAATGTGGTTTTGATTCACTGGAGGCCTCTTGCAGGGCCGCTGTTACAGCTTCTGTCATTAGAAGGCATGCTTGGTTAAAGGAACAGAATCTGCCTGATCATGTTAAAGCAAAATTATTGGATGCTGCATTAAAGCATGATACTTTGGTGTTAAGGCAGAAGAGGTGTTGAAGAAAATTGAGGATAAAGCGAAATCAATGCAGACAGTTAAGGATTTCCTACAGGTACAGCCACCCAGATTTAGCAGGAACTGGCCTACAAAGAATTGGTCCTTTCCAGTGTCAGACAGGCCACAAAGAGGCAGATCCCAGCCCCAAGGCTCATACAGGCCTAAACAATGGGGTGCTTCTACTTCCAAAAGTGGAGAAGACAAATCACAACCATACACGAAACAGTCCCAATGACTTTGCTCTGCCAGAACCAAGCACTTATCTTTTGGCAGCCCTCTTAAGGGGAAAACTAGCACTTTTTTCACCAAATTGGCACATGATTACCCAGGATAAATGGGTCTTGAACATAGTGTCTCAGGGCTACAGGTTCCACTTTCACACCCTGCCAATGGCAAAAGGTATGCCAGACCTGCCACACAATCAATGGGCAGAGGCACAAAAGCAAGTTTCATCCCTCATGGACATGAGGGCCATTCAGCAAGTACCACAACAAGAGCAGGGACAATGATTTTACTCAAGACTTTTCTTGGTACCCAGAAGGGACAAAGCCTGGAGACCAATACTGGACCTGTTTATTCTAAACACATTTCTGGACGTTCCAAAATTCAAAATGTTGAGTCTGCAGCAGCTACTGCCCATGCTGGGCAAGAAGGCTTGGCTCATAACTTTGGACCTAAAAGAGGCATACCTGCATATCCCAATCAGACAATCTTGCAGAAGATAACTCTGATTCATAGCTGGCTCAATGCACTACCAATTCTCTGCACTGCCCTTTGGCTTATCTACTGCGCCCAGGGTCTTCACAAAATGCCTGGCACCAGTAATTGCATTTTGCAGACAAAGAGGAATTCAAATATATCCTTACTTGGACGACTGCCTTATTCAAGCAGAGAACAAAGACATTCTACTAAAGCATCTGGCGTTTGTAAAAAGATAACTAATTTGCCTAGGGTACACAGTAAACAAAAATAAATCAAAACTAGTACACTCTCAAGAGATAATATTCCTGGGTGCAAGCTTAAATACAACTTCCCAGATGGCTTATCTCACACCAGACAAACAAAGGCAACTGACTTCTTACTTGAAAATATTGGCAACAAAGACCCAGTTATCTGCAAGAAAAATTCTGCAGGCTTTGGGCTTCATGGCATCCTGCATTCTGCTAATTCCATATGCCAGACTGCATATGAGGAAACTACAATGGTATCTAAAAAGTGTTTGGACTCAACATTGCCACAGCCTGGAAACATTAATTACCCTCATTCCCTGCCTGCAACAGGAGTTTTGATGGTGGGCACAGGCCTGTCACCACAACAAGGGACAGCCATTCACTTTACCCACAGCCAGGCAGACACTAACAACGGATGCATCAGATTATGCCTGGGGGCCCACATGGCAGGAAAATGTATTCAGGGCACATGGCCCGCAAGCCAGATGCATCTTCATATCAATCAAAAAGAGATGCTAGCTGTTCAGAATGCCCTGACAACTTTCAAGGATCTTCTTCATCCAGGACAACTACTGATAAAGATGGACAATAGTACAGTCATGTGGTACATAAAAAAGCAGGGAGGCACACATTCCTACTCCCTCTGCAGACAAGCCATGACTTTGTGGGACACAGCATTGACTTATCAAGTTCACCTGCAAGCACAATTCCTGCCAGGAAAAATAAATACTCTGGCAGACTAAGCAGAAACCTCATGGATCCCCACGAGTGGAAACTGGATCCACAAGTCTTCAGCATGGTAACAAGGAAATGGGGATGCCCAGACATAGATCTATTTGCCTCCCCTCACAACTGCCAGCTACAGAGATTCTGCACAAAGATGTATCACAAGCAAGCATGGAAAGTGGATGCCCTATCCTTCAGCTGGAAAAACCTAACAGTATATGCCTTTCCTCCACTGCCTCTCCTCCCCAAAGTACTCCTAAAGGTCAGACTAGAGAAGCCAAAAATTATACTGATTGCCCCAGACTGGCCACGCCAGCACTGGTACCCAATCCTAAAGAACTTGTCTCAAGGTTCACCCTGGACATTGCCTCAAACCTCTCACTTACTGACCCAACAAAACAATCAGATCCTGCACAGCCAACTCAGGACCTTAAATCTGGCAGCATGGTGGATAATGTAGCCATTAAGAACACTCCACTCTCCAAAGCTGTAATGGATGGAGGCCAGGAGGCCCAGTACCAGAAAATCTTATGCAGAAAAATGGAAGAGATTCTGTGCTTGGAACCAGGAACAAGGAACTGACACGTTTGTACCAAATATTCCTCAGATTTTACAATACTTAACTGAGATGCTGGACAAAGGCTATCCTTTTCATCAATTAAGATTCATGCCTCTGCCATTTCAGCCCATTACAATATGGAACCACCTATCTTTACTCATCCTTTAATAAGGCAGTACCTCAGAGGGGCCAAAAACATAAGACCTCCAAGGAGAGCTCCAATACCTGCATGGGACCTAAATTATGTCTTGGAAAAACTCACATTGCCTCCTTTTGAGCCAGCCTCAATAGCTGATATAAAATTCTTATCCTGGAAAACAGCTCTGCTCTTAGCAATAACCTCTGCAAGACGAGTCTCGGAGTTACAGGCACTCATGGCTGTGGAACCTTTTATCATTTTTCATCCAGACAGGGTTTCTCTGAAGACAAACCCTACATTTATGCCTAAGGTGGTGTCCAGTGTGGCCCTTAACCAAACCATTCACTTGCCTACCTTTTATCCAAACCCACAGAACAAGGGTGAGAGACTTCTGCATTCTTTGGACATACACAGACAGCTACGCTTCTACTTGGACAAAACTAAAGCTTTCAGAAAGACTGAACAACTTTTAGTGGCATATGCTGCAGGATCACAAGGAAAGGCTATTTCAGAACAGACTATTTCAAAATGGATAGGCCTTTGCATTCTTTTCTGCTACTCACAGCATGGCAAATCAGTGCCTAAGGGCATTAGGTCACATTCTACCAGAGCAGCAGCCACTTCAGCAGCCTTCCTCAGAGGAGTACAAACCAAAGACATCTTAGAGGCTGCAACTTGGAGTTCAGTGCACACTTTTACAAAGCATTACCACTTACCTCTCTACTCTAAATCCAGAGCAGGGTTTGCCACTGCAGTTCTGCACGGCCTCATAGCCTCTCCTAATCCTATTTAGCCCAGCCACCCATCCTCAGCTTTGGGATTCAACCCAAGAGTAATGACTGCAACAGTGAAACACGATGAACATAGTACAGTTGTGTACCTGCCATAAATGTAGATGTTCGAGTGTATTCACTGTTGCAGTCCAGGTTACCCTCCCACCATCCCCCTTTCATTTGCTGGGTCTTATCTGTACTTCTCAATTCTGTACAACCTATGTGGTGTATTTGCTTGTAGATGAAGGAAATGTTTACTTGAGTGCATGCATGTTTTTTGGCATAATCTATTTAGCCTACCCTTTTGGAGGCACCTGACATCTGGGGCAAGAAAAACTGAAGAAAATGGCATTGGTTGACGTCAGGGAAGAGGTGACAGCAACCGACACCGGACCAAGACTTTGGAATTCGGGCCGACTGCGGGTATCCTGCCAGCAGGATAACCCAAGAGTAATGACTGCAACAGTGAATACACTCGAACATCTACATTTATGGTAGGTACACGACTGTACTTTTTATTTAACGATAACCAGTGCACTCTTTTTCAAAGCTAAAAGGTAATGGTTTCTGAAAGCATATTAGCTGATCTGATGTTGTCATTTTCATTCATTCCTCAATTGATGGGTCTGGGATCTGACATTGGATCCAACTTGACGCTTTTGCCAGACTCACAGATCCAGCTCTAGAGCTCCTCTTTTTTTACTTATAATGTCCCACTCTCCTGTTTTCCCTCAAATCTTGTTTGCCGCCACATCATTAGAGCGCAGATTTCTGCTCTTGAGCATTTGGAGGATTAGAGATTGCTTTATATCCTTTTTGGTGAAAACCTCCTGTAGTAAATTCCTTTTCCTTCCTTTACTTCATCTTCATATTTACCTGTGCTTTCTATCCATTTTTATATTTTTTTCCATTGCCTTTCCTGTCCTAGGCCTTCCTACCTGTTTTGGGTATTCTTGCATACCATTGTTGATACTCTCTCCTTTACTTACTCACTGTTAGGGTATTTCTCATTTACCATAGCTGGTAAATTTTTTTCTATTTGGTGCTATATCTACAAAAAAAGTATATATCTGTATTATAAGTTTTCTGTTCTTAATTAGAAATAGTTAGATTCTGCTATGGCAGACAAACCTACTGTTTTTAAAAAGTGCACTACCTGTGGGCATAAAATCCCTAACTCGGATGACCACAAGGAATGTGTATATTGTCTGGGAGCTGCTCATTTGCACATGGCTTGCTGTATTTGTTCAGGGTTCAATTCCTGGGCCGTAAGTGACAGGAGAAATGATCTTGTTTTAAAAGGTCTGCTCCCTTCTTTTATTGTAGCTGTCTCAGCTGGTGGGTCAAACCCCCTCTGGTAAAACAGATAAAGGAAAGACTAATTCAGCTCTTAAAGAAAGGGAATCAAGGAAACTGACCCAATCATTCTCCATATTTGGCTCTGACTTTGAAGCCACCAGCTAAAGTATCAAAATGTTCAAATCTGACAACTTCTTCAGATCTGACTACATCTAAACCCAGGTCTCCTCGGATTCTGTTTCCCTTTTTCATACCAGATCCAGTTTCTTCTCAGCTCCATTTGTCCTTTTCACATGAAACTCCTAAAAGATCTTCTAAGGCTTATCTGCTGTGTCATTCCTTAGGTCTTCCAGGAGTTAACTGAAGCAGAAGTGGATAGGATGCTGAGGAAGTTTTTCAGGGCTCAGATTATGATGGGGGTTATTTTGACTCCATGTCCCATCGGACCCATAAGCCTGTCTTCTTCCCAACATCAAGTCACTTCTCCTTGTCAGATCTGAAAACCACTCGTTCTTTGTCTCCGATAGTTCTTTTGAGTCATTAGGTCTGACCGCTTCAGAGAAAGAGGATTCTCAGAGCCAAAGCATAGACACCAGCTCCAGGGGGTTGGGACAGCTACAGCAAAAGAAGGGAGCATCCTACATGAACTCATGCGGGTACTTGCAGTACCATTAGGCACCCTATTCAACCAAAGCCTGAGTACCGGCTTCATCCCAGCTGAGTGGAGGACAGCCACTGTCATCCCTTTGCACAAAGTTGGAGCATCCACCGATCCAGGAAATTATAGACCCATCAGCCTAACTAGCCTGATCTGCAAGGCCATAGAGCAGATTCTCATGGAACTCATTAACAAGTACATTGGCAACCTCCAAACACTCAATCCCACACAGTTTGGTTTCATCAAAGGGAGGTCTTATTTGAGACAGTCACCAAAGCCATGGATGAAGGGAAGATGGTGCACACCCATCTACCTTGACCTTGCCAAAGCCTTCGATACTATCCCCCACTCGGGTATAATAGATAAACTCTCTCAGCTAGGCATCAATCGATATGTTACCAGATGAGTAGCAAACTGACTCACTGATAGAACCCACCTAGTCAGAATAGGGGAAGCCACCTCAAGCAGTAGACCCATAACGAGTGGTGTACCCCAGAGAATGGTCTTGGGGCCTGTGTTGTTTGAGATATACATTTCTGAGGTGCAGGCCAAAACCATTGGACTATGGCTGACCAAGTATGCAGATGACCGCAAGCTGGATGCTGTCATCAATTCCTCTAGTGATGTGGACATCCTCCAAGAGGGTCTCACCCAAACAAATGACTAGTGCCAGAAACATGGCCTCAAACTTAATGCCAAAAAATGCATTATCATCCCCTTTGGGGAGAGTGATGTCCCCAGAAATTATCACATTAATAACAAGGTCCTAAGCATGCAATCTATTATGAGGGATTTAGGCACCCAGGTTGATAGCAAACTGACTTTTGACTGCTCTATTGTATGGAAAGCTTTCTACATGGCCCACCTCATTAGTAAGGGTGTCTCATCCAGGGACAACGTGGTCATAACGTCCATGTATTCTTCCCTTATAAGACCCATTATTGAGTGCAATGCCCCTTTCAGCATGTACCTCATAAAGCACATGCAGCAGCTGGAGAGACCACAGAGGTTCCTCACCAGGAGAATCTAGGGCCTCAGACATCTGCCCTACACAGGCTAAAGGCCCTGCCCCTCTACTCAGTCTCATGCAGACTCCTCAAAGGTAACCTGTGTCTGGCATACAAAGTAATCTCAGACCCTGCCTTGATGGGACTGCTGCATATCCGCAAGTCAAGCTCCATTCGAGTAACCCACACTCGTGACCTCAAACTGGTCTGTGACATCAATAGGACTTGTTGGCGGGACAGATTTGTGTCCCAGAGACTCCCCCTTCTGTGGAATAGACTCCCTCTCCATGTCAAGCAGGGTACCTCATTAACCCTTTTTAAGCACAACCTGAATAACTGGATGGGGAACAGAAAATACACTCCTGGGATTCCACCTGTGTCACTGCTGAACATAGACATCTGGCGCTGACTTTTTGGAACATGGACTAAATTCTTGGCTAGGCTTATAAGGGCCTCAGGGCCAATAGCCTAGTAACGTCCTGTGATCCTATGATCAACTCCAAGGTTGTCAGAGCCATTGTTGCTTCTCAGCACTTTGGCATTAGATAGCATGACTCTGACTCCCTCCTTGAGGCAGGAGTCCACGGGATTACAAAGGTCAGTGCCAGGGGCTACAGCTCCTATGCTTTTGGCTGGTGTTTCTCCTGGACCCACTGGATTTGAGGTTGTGGAGAGGAGAAGGCCTTCTCATTACCCCGAGAAAGGATATCTGTCTCTTCCTCAGATCCTACCCTCCCTCCACTTACTCTGAGCACTAATCCCATCATGCCTACTTCACCGGGTCATCCTCCTCATTCCAGCCTTCAGCCAGTCCTTGTATCAGACTCCTAACCCTCTTCTGTTACTTCACCAGACCATCCCACTGATGAGGTCCGTAGGAAGAGAGCATGCAAAAGGAGGCACCTGGATTCCCAGCAGGAGTCTCTAACCAAAGACAATGATTTCGATGAAGGGGAAGGGTCCCCCAGATCTCCACTTGATGTCTCCTTTGGAGAGATACTACAACTCCTTAAACAGAGAGGTGGATGGTCTTCCAATACTCCTTCCCAGGAGTCGTCATTTTTTTCTGGAAGCTTTTGAGGGTGGCCAGATTACATCTCTGGGTGGCTCTTTTGGCTGATGATTTAACTGACATAATCTCATGCCGTGCATGAAAGGAATCCAGTACAATGAAACCTATCCTTAAGAGACCCAGCAAATTTCTAACACCCTAAAGATAGGGCTCACTGGAGTACGGGAGTCCCTGTAAATGTCATGGTGATGAAGGCAGCCACCAACACAGAGCTTGCAGAACAGAGCTCATCCTTACACCCTCCTAACAGAGAGTCAAGGGTGCTGGACAGGTTTGACAAATGCATTTATGCCTTAGCAACATCTGCATTTTGTTGGCTGAATTATTTGACTCATTTCAGTAGCTGCAAAGGGATTTGATTGGGGAGCTTTCCATGTGGTTTTAGGTTTCCGTGTCTGTGGAAGACCAGAAGAAAGCTTCTTCACAACTGACCACCCTACAGTACATCTCTAATGTATCCATGAGGTTAATCTCTCACATGTCTAGGGCTGCGGATTCAGGCATAACAGTCCGTAGGCATACCTGGATGTGCTTGTGTGATTTTGCAGAGCCCTTGAAGTTTTAATTCATTGGTGCTGCCTTTGATGGATCATTTTTGTTCTGCTCAAAATTTAAAGAAACATTCTCCAGAAGTGAACAAGATGAAAAGACTCTGTCTGCTGTTGGGATTGCTTTTTCTGCACCTAAGAGATCTTTCTGCAGAAATCACTGAGGTAGTAGAAAGATGATGTTCTATAAGTCCCAAGGGCCTTTCCATTAGTCATGAGGAGATAGTTCCTCCTGGGGCAGAGAGTGGAGCTATAATGGAAGACATCACCCTCACTGCAGAAGTGGCCTGCAGAACCAGGGTTTTAGAGATACCTTCTTTAATAGGCCCTATCAGCACTCCTGAAGGATTACTTGATTGCTGCACTCAAGAGACAGCTGGGGAGTGCTCATCTCTACACCCAGATGCCTGGACATCCATCACAAAAGACAGTTGGGTGCAGAAAATCATATCCAGAGGGTATTTCATACCATTTTCCCAAATTCCCCCAACAAAACTGAATAATGTCCCAGATGTCGCACCCAAACAGAGAGAGGCAGCAGCACTGGAAATAGAAAAGCTGCTAGAAAAAAAAGTCACCCAAAAAGTCCCACCAGACTATCAAGGATCTAGAACTTACTCAAGATTCTTTTTTGTGCCAAAGACAACAGTGGACTTGAGACCAATTCTTGATCTCTGCAGACTTGACCAGTACATAAAATATTCAAAGTTCTGGATGGTCATGGTTCAGTCCATTTTGCCTCTTCTGCAAAAGGAAGATTGGATGTGCTCGACAGTCCTTCATGATGTGTGCTATCATATCAAAATGAACAGACACTCAAGAAGATACCTCTGGTTCCAGCTGTGAGCCAGCTGTTTTCAGTACAGAGCACAGCCTTTGGTCTCACCACAGCCCCAGTTGTATTCACCAAATACATGGTGGTGGTAGCAGCTCACATGAGATGGGATTCTGAGTGTTTCTGTATCTAAACGACTGCCTCCTAACCTCTCCCCATCCAGGCATCTATTGATTCAAGCAAGGTATTACTTGCTCCAGTTATGTCAGTCTTTGGGCCCCATCTCACTGAAGACATTGACTTTGATGAAGGGGAAGGGTCACAGTTTACTCCAACACAGTTTCTGGAGTTCATAGGTACTCATCTAAACATGACCAACCAGATAGCTGCACTTCCTATAACAAGAGTTTGCACTTTCAGGTCATAAAGGTGATTTCACTTTTTTATCCAACAGCATGGCTAGTCCTCCGAGCATATGGATCATTGGCGGCCACAGTAACTGTTCCTGTTAGCCAGGTATCATATATGGGTCCTTCAATGGACTCTGTCGGTGCAGTGGTCTATACTTCTACATCCTCTGATCCACACATTCAAGGTTTGCAAGAAGTACCTTCCTTGATGGATACATTCAAAAGAAGTATCTCAAAGTCACCCCTTTGTTCTCCCTCAAGCCAGTAGCTACAGTCACCACAGACACCTTCCAAAGTGTGTGTGTGTGTGTGTGTGGGGGGGTCATTTCTTGTGAAGGACAGTCCAAGGTGTATGGCCCCTGGAAGAGGCTATTCTGCACATCAGTGTCCTAGAGATTAGAGCTGTCCTACATTGCAGACCTTTCAAGATCTTCTACCTTCAGGGATGATTGTGATGCATACGGATAACATGTCAGTAGTCTGGTATATCCACGAGCAGGGTGAACCAGATATTACTCATTATGTCAAGAAGCAATGAGTGTGGGGCAATGGGAGATCTCTTCTGGTCATTTTCTTTTGGCAACACACATACCGGGTAAAGCCAACGTGCTTGCAGACACACTAAGCAGGTTCTTTTTAATGACTCATGAATGATCATTCAATCAAATAGTGGAGTGGATGAAGAGATTTTTCACCGATGGGGTTAGTGTTGCGCTGTCTTTTTGCTTCTCCCTGAACAAGTTTAGCAGGTTCTTTGCCCTGATACCTCCACAGGGGGGGAGTCAGTGAGAGATGCACTAGTCCACAATTGGCCTTCAAGTGTCATATATGGTTATCCCCCATTGCCATTAATCCCCAAACTGCTACATGAAGCATGTTTGCTGAAGAGCACAATCATCCTTTTGGCCTCAACATGTCTGTTTTCCCTTCCTCTGGCCTCATCTTGTTTAGCCTTCTTGGATACTGGATCCATGTCCAGACCTTCTACCTCACCCGACAGGAATACAGCAACATCCGTATATCTACAGCCTGAAATTAACCACATGATTTCTCCAGTTCCAGTGATGGTTAGACAGTCCAGGCTTTTTCCCCAGTTCAACATATTCTTTTATCCTCTCAGGAGCTTTCCACTAGGAAAATTTACAAGAGCAAATGGAAAAGGTTTTTGGTCTGGGTCCTTCAGAGATATTTGGATTCTTACTGTGCCCCAGTCTCAGCAGTTCTTGATTTTTTTGGCCTCCATTTTTAACAATGGGGTGAGTTACTCTGCTGTCAAAGTTCAACCAGTGGCCATTTCAACTTTTCATTCAGGAGAAGAATCACTGTTCCCTGGATTCCTTTAGATTCTGCAAGGCCTTCCTCAAAGGTACTTTTCTACTCCGGCCCACAGGTAGAGATCCTGCCCCTCCTGGAGAGCTGACTGTTCTCTTACAGGCTCTTACCAAGCCTCCCTTCAAACCTTCTGCTGACTGATCTCGAGTTTCTTTCCTGGAAATCAATTTTTCTGGTTGTTACCTCGGCTAGATAAGTACCTGAACTCCAAGCCTTTAGTGTAAAACCACCATACTAAGATTTTCATAAGGACAGAATTTCTTTACACACAAACACTTCCTAAGGTAGCTTCAGAATCCAACGTAAATCAGGTCTTCAATTTACCTGTGTTCTTCCCATAATTTATCAAACAAAGGTGAACATATGCTGCATCTTCTGGACATACATAGGTAGTTGAAGTTTTATTTACACAGAATATGGAATCTCAGAAAATCTGATCAATTGTTTGTCTCTTTTTCCAAGAACAAATTGTATAAAGCAGTTTCTAAAGTGACTGTAGCCAAACTGTTAACTGATTGTATATTCTTTGTCTATAAAGTCCCCAAAGCATGTTCCACAATGTTGGTAGCCACCTCATTTAGCTTCTAGTCAAGAGCTTCCACAGATGACATTTGTGCCACTTGGTCCAACACTCATACCTTTATTACCCATTACAAATTAGACATATTATCTAGAAATAAGATAGCATTTGGGTCCGCTGTACTCTGAATATCCTTCTATGAGGACCACCCAAGGTTCATCTAGCTGAGGACTCTGTCCCATCAGTTGAGGAATAAATGAAAATGACAACATCAAATACAAAAGTTATGTACTCCCCATAACCATGCATCTGTGTTGTCAATTTTCATACTTTCTCAATTCCCCACTCCAACCCCTTTCCCCCTATCCTAGTGAGGCCTAAGGGATGTCTTTTTGGGAACTCATTTGTTCCCTGATTTGAGTCCCCGTCTCTCTGTATATCTTTATATTGTTTCCCTTTGTACTACAATGTCAAATATATATCACTGTGGGGCGGTAAACCAGCAGCCAAGTCGGATCCGATGTTGGATCTGAGACACATCAGTTGAGGAAGAATGAAAATGGACAACACAGATGCATTGTTATGGTGAGTGCATAGCTTTTGTTTTTTCACATCTGTGAGGGGAATAAAGGTAAGATAAGAACAGACAGCAGTTATTGTAAGTAGGCACACAGGCTATAACCTGAGCCTTAGCATGGATAACCTTAATTTTAGGTTAGTTAATCGCTGTGGGTAGAGCTGTCAGTTTGGGATTATTGTTCCTATCAGGAGGATTAAACGTTATTATTTGAAGATGTACATAGGTTTGTATGTTTTTTCTGAGTTAATAGGTTATGGGGGTATTCTCAGGATGTGGGGTTTTTTTGTGTGAGAGTTTTCATTAAAACAAAAGGTCTTGTAAAATATGACATACGTTCAGTGGAGTTGACAAGAAACAACTAGAAAGAATCAATCTGCCAAACTTTAGTGGGTGCATGGAACACAAAAGCTGGAAACAGACATTAAAAAAGCTGGCATATATAATAATGGCTGCACTAAACATATTATTTTGGAATGTGAATGAACTCACAGATATAGACAGAAAGCTGAGAGTATTGAATTATATTAAGAAATGCATGTTGCAGATAGCAGTGCTGTAGAAGACAGATTTGGAAAGAAGTGAGTCTGAATTTGGTAAAGAAAGGATTTCAGGATGGATTTTTCAGGAGAATATCAGGGACAGAATAAAATGTATTAACACTAATTGTTTGTGAACCTCCAATAGTGATAGAAGAGGGGAAAAAAGTGATGGTAGATTTGTAGTAGTAAGGTGCTACTGACAAGGGAGGAGGATTACACTGTCATGTATTTGTATTCCATCTAAAATTGTTCTTATGGAGCTTAAGAAGATTTTGTGAGAAATAATCAGCTTTCAGCAGGGAATATTACTTATAGGTGGGGACTGGAACTTGATTTGCAACAGTTAGGATGTATCTAGGAAGTTAGAAGGTAAAATTTAACAAAACGTGGTAGATTTCTGAATAATTTATGAAAATATTGGTATAGAAAATGTGAATTCAGTAGTAGGGACTCGGAGAGAATTTAAATATTTTTTCCAAGGTACTGTAACTGGAGTTGACTAGACAGAAATTATATTTCACGGGAAAAATTGCATTTAATTGAAAGCTTTGACACACATCTAATAACTATTTCTGATCATGCACCAATAACAGCTAAGATAAAAATGCACATCCTCACCTACTTGCTTAAAAGAGATGAATTTAAGAAATGGGTAATGGAATCAAAGAGCTATTAGAGAAAATAGAAATTTCTTCAGAAGTTACAGCTAGTGAGTGGGATAAAATGAAAGTGGAGGTTAACAACAGGGTAGAAATAAAAGAAATAGATGTGGTTAGGAAGCAGCAACAGTTATTTAGAGGGCCGGATAAAGGTTCAGATATTGCAGAATAAAGGTGATCTCACAGCAGAAGAAGAGGTGCAAATGCAGAGTGCTAATGATCTGGATAATATGCATGAATTTAGAAAGATTGCTGTTAAGCAATTGCTTTTTGATAACTCCACAGCACAACAATTTTTAGCACAATGATTAAAGTAGAAAGGGTTGTTGCTAAATTCATAATATAAGTAGAGATCCTGTAGAGGTATGTTATGAATATTTGTATAAAGCAGAGGAATGTGGAAATCAAGAAAAAGCACAGATGGAAATATTTATGGAAGATGTGGGTATGCCAAGATTAGAGGTAAAATTCATATGTATAATCAAGAAATGTTGGCTTTATTTACAGACAATATTGTTTTGTAAAGGGAAAAAAAAGTACAGAGAAGGACGTTTCAATGTTGTAGAACATTCTGAGACAGTTTCATGTCTTTTCAGGCTATAAAACTAATGAATATAAAACGAAGGCTATAACTGTAAACCGTGTGCCCACACATGAATTGGTTCAGCAATACCCATATTTATGGGAGCATGATAAAATTAAGTATTTTAGAGTATGGCTTAAAAAGAATTATGTTATGGCAGCAAAGGATATGTGGGAAGAGACTTAACAAAGATCATACAAAAACTGAGAAACTGGAAGTTCTTGTTTATAGATGGATAGCAAGATAAAAGCAGTGAACATGTTTATAGTCCCCTTAGTTTTATGTAGAAGTCAGGCATATTTTTATCAGCCAGAATAGAAGCTGTGGACAGTAAGAGTTGAAGGATTTTATGTGGGAGAGGAAGAGGGCAAGGGTCAAGTGGGATAAGTTGATTCTTCCAATAGAACAAGGTTACTTACGATTAACTGATTTGAAGGGATATTTTAGTGCTACACAGTTAAGCTCATATACATAACACAAGCCAAAAGCTATAATTCATAGTGGAAATGGGTGATAATGAAGTAGGGAGGAAATTCAAGAAGCAAGGAGAGAGAGAGAGTGGGATTTTGGATGCAGGTCCTTAAGGAGAATAACAACAGCCATACAAAATGTTATATTCATAAAGTAGCAAAAAGTATTTAAGAATTAGGTCAACACAAGAATGGGGAAAGGAGATTCTGCTGTTAAGGATGATGCAATTATGGGTACAGAGAATAGCAGGAGAGGTCTAGAAATTACTGGAGAAAATTGGTAAAGGAACCAAGGTATTGGGACCAAATAATTAGAGAGGGAAAGATAACAAAATGGGAAAAAGCCCAGAAGATATATGGTCTGCGGGCTAGAGACTGTCTTCCCTATCTGGGATTGATATAAAATATAAGCAAATCAAAAGAGATTGGGGAATTTGGGGAATCCTACGGGAAAGACCTTCATTGGTAGAGTTTTTAGTTGAATCTAGAACAGAAGTTGCAGTTAAAAAGGGAATACACAATATTCCACAATAACTACAGGATCAACCAGAGGAGGTTAGAAAGATTGGGAAGAGAGACTGGATAAGCATTTCACAATGAAACAATGGGAGGACATATGTACAGTCTCCAGTTATTCAACAAAATGGAGAAGATTTAGGAGTTTTGCTTGGAAGTGTTTGCTTAGGTATTTTTATATCCCAAGCAGACTCCAAATAATTTTTCTTCAGGTAGACTGCAAATATTGGAGGTGCAATGGGGAAGAAGGAGGTAACTGGGAACATATGTTTTGGGGGTATAATGAGTTGGCAGACTTTGAAAATCCCTTACAGAGTACTCTGTCAGAAATATTAGGTGATTGAATGGTTCTAACTAAGGATGTGTTTTTTTCTGAGCTGGGATACAGGATCTGAATTGCCTATACATAGTAAGGCCTTGATAAGTTTAATTCTGGTCGCTGTCAAAACATCACTTGCTAGAAAATGGAAATCAAAGTATAAACCAAATGTATCTGAAATAGTGAATACTGAAACAGAGATATAAGAACTGGAAGTGATATCATTAGAAAAGGGTAAGAGCAAATAACATAAAAATGGGAATTGTGGGAACAGTACATGCAGCATAATGTTTTGAAGAGGAGTGAGGTTTAAGGGAATGCATGGATTTTTCAATATATGTAATGTTGAATTTATGATAATTGTATAAAATAATATATGTGATGTTTGTAACTGTAAACATATGAACATGGTTTGTTTTCTTTTCTATAAATGATGCATGCATGATGCAGTACTTTTACATGAAGAACTCTTGCTCACCACATAACCATTGCACATTTAAAACTTCAGTAATCTATGTCGTGTACATTTTTTTATGAATGTTAACATGTCAACATGATAGGGTTTTAAACATGCTCTTGTACCGCTCACAGTGGCTCCCATTTGACTGAAAAGTTAGTTGTTCACTGGGCACAGAAGATGCACTTGATGCAGTTAAACAAATATTTTGCTGCTGGTATAGAAAGGTACATTTATTGCAAAGACATTTTCTCCTACCTGGATAACACAGCACCACTGCAATCTTCTATGCCTTCATTTAGCTAGATTTCTAGCTCACACAGTGATCGTTTTTCCATACTGGCAAATTCATGTTTTTTTCTTGGGCACCATTTTTCACAACTCTCACTCCTGCATCATCACTTTTTTTGGGAGGGGGGGTTAGGAGCTCCATCTCATGATCATTTCAGTCAGTCACTGCTTGCATCTTGTTAGTTAACTGTTTTACTTCTACTTATCTAGTTTCTCTACATGTTTTTTGAAAGTTGCTCATCTTGGAATCTAACCATTTTAAGTCATGGATCCAAAATGGTTGCTTTTCCTAAAATTCTGTGCTGTTCTAGCTTTTCAGATATAGTGTATGTTAAGTCTTTAAGTGTTCTGCAGAAGAAACTTGTGGTGACCTGTACAGTAGAGTAATCATCAGCTTCAGAACCTTCAGACTGTATGTGGCAATCATTTTGCACTATTAGACTATCTGTCACAGACTGCATTTCATTTGACTGCGGGGACAGCTGTTGAGAATGTGACATACTTTTGACCAGACATCTTCTCAGTAGCAACAGCAAAATTATTTTATGAATAATATCGGATTCTTGGCATTTAAAGGAGGTGGAAGAGAAGGCATCTACCACGTTCCTATCTGAGCAGGGCAGCAGTGTCTGCTTGGGAAAGTCTTTCAGTCAATTCATAAGGACTGCTCCATCTAGTAGACACATCTATTGTACATTTTCTGACTGGAAGAGAATTTCTTATCTGCATTTCTCTTAGCAGTGAGTGATGTTCCTTAAGAGCTATTTCTAAAAAAAAAAAACTGCAAGGCATTTATCTAAAACGTTGTCCTCTGCTTTACTTTGACTGCTTATATTACTATTAAGTGAAAGAAGTGGGCAGTACACTTGATAAGGGTCTCTTTCAGACCAAATAAGTTGATGGCTTATACTACATTTGTATCATTATCTGGTTTTACAGAACAAATTTTATCTACTGCAGTTTTCAGTTCTTGCAGTAATGGCAAAATCTGTTCAACAATATTTTCAGCACTGTGTTTCTCTGGAAAGGTTTGGTCTCCCTAGCATTCTTTCTGTCAAAATGGTTATCAAGACAATACACTGTAACATTCATGTAAACATTATTTGACCATGAAGTTCATATGTCAAATGTGATTGCTACAGTATTGCTGTTTTCAACTTTTTTCATTGCATTTTTTGAGAGTTATATGTTTGGTTGTAATAAGTCTGTTACATTTACCTTGATTGAATCTCATTGTTTGCCTTCAGTGCTTTTATTTTTTTACATGAACCTTCATTTTGGGAATCAACTGCAGTCACGAAGGCTAACATCTTGCCATTTTGTCACTTAATGTTGAAGTACTCATCTTGTCCATAAAAATCTGTGATGGTCTTTCAACCTGCTAGAACTCCCTATTCTTGCTTTGCACTGAATCTTACTTGGTGTTTTTCTTCCATATACTCCTTGTGTTCCCCTTGAAATCGAATATTATGGTAATTATGAATCCACTCCACATGTCTAATCTGATTGCTTGTTGTTGACCCTTTGATTTTTATAACTATCACACACAGTATACATCTGTATTCACTGATAGAGGATGCATTGTTATTAATTGAAAGTAACTCATTCATGTACTGGATGTCAGTGACTCATTCTTTGGGCAATGGTGACTGATGGAACACTTTGTAAATGCCATTTCAGAAGTTGCATTTTCTCCGTGCTTTACTCATCTTTGCACTTGTACTGATTTCATCACTAGTCACACTGACAGTAATGAGATGTCCATCTTGTTACCTCAGATATCTGCTACAGTAAAATCATACAAGAGAAAGATTAATTAAGTGCAGCCCCTAAAATGGTATTTGCAGAGTGCTTATCAGTGACAGTGGTGCATAAGGTAGCACACTCACCTTTGGTGCAGAAGGCTGTGGGTTCTATTCCCACATCAAGTACATGGTTTGTTGACACTGCAGCATAAGAGATGGCAGCTCTCCTGAATTTGTTGTCCTCCAGATGAGACGTTAAACTGAGGCTCCATCTGCTTGAATTAGTGATAGCTATGATAGATGTAAAGAATCTGTGTGTTTATTAGATTAGCGAATGCTGATTGATCGACCTTATTTTAGCGAATGTTCAAAATATCGAAGCAACAGAAACCCGAATTTTTTCCTAGGGAAAGAATTTGGTTGTCCATTTCTGTTGCTTTGGTATTTTCAATGCTGTGGTGGAAAGTTACGGGTCGGATTCTGGTAAGTGTGTGATTGTGTGGATGTGAGTTTTAGGGTGGGTTAGGTGAGTTAGGTTTAGGGCTCGGGTTAGGTATGTGTGCGATTGTGTGGACGTGAGGGTTAGGGCAGGTTTAGGTAAGTTAGGGTTAGGGAGTGGGTGAGGTGAGTGTGCGATAGTGACGGACCTTAGAGTTAGGGTTTAGGTTAAGGTAAGTGGATAGTTAGTGGTGTGTGCATAGTTTAGTGTACGGTTAGGTGTCAGATTTTAGGTGTATGTGTGTGGATTTCTGTTTGTTTGGTGTGCTTGTGTTGTGTGTATGTGTTTTCGAGATTGTAAGCTTTCGCTTACATAAGGTCGATCAATCAGCGTTCGCTTTTTTAAGCATTCGCTGATCTAATATAGACCCAAGAATCCTACAGCACCTATTGAAAAGAAGGGAAGTTCCCCTGATGCCCTGGCCATATTTCCCCTGCTATTAGAAATACTTCATTGGGGTTTCCCTGAAACAAGAGGCAACTAGACTAGCCTAGTGAGACTAATCTGGTTAACAAAGATTAGGTAAAATAAAAATAAACATGAATGCCAGTCTAAGTCCATATCCTTCAGAAAATCCATAATAAAAAACTATTATTCTAGCAGCTTTTTAATATTATAAGAATTTTTACAGTCTCTCCCTGATTTGGGACATTTAACCTTTAAATTGATTTTGTCCAGAATTCATGCACATTGTAAATGTATATACAAATATGACATGTGAAAAACAGATCTCAGTTTGCATCTTGTCCACCTCTTTTTAGCTCTGGCTTTTCTAAATTTGCTGTGGGTATACCAGTCAGCTGTTCTTAACTTTGCATAATGTCCATGGTGTTGCCTCATATTTTTGACCTGTTCATCCCTAAAAATTTTCATTTTTCTGATAAATCACTGCTAGTCAGTCAGTAGTGCCAGACATTAGAGTTTCATATTTCTTATTGTTCAGAAAATGCAAAATATGTTGTTCTATCAATTTTTTAATTGAATTAGACTAATATTTTAAAATTATGTCTGATTTTAGCCCTTTGATCCCCCAAGCATTTTTGGTCCCATCCGCAATTCTTGACCAAAGAAGATCAGAGAAACTCTGTCATATAAAAAAAAAATCAGCATGTAATTTATCCTGCTGCCGTACTAATGCTGCAGGTGTCTTTTAAGCAAGCAATAATGCCTGACAGGGTAGGTATTAATAGGGAAATAAGGGACTGCTCAAGGGGGTTGTGAGGCCTGACACCACGTAGAAAGTCCATTATTTTCCCAGTAACATCCACCCTAGAGAGCATTATTGTGCTTAGAAAATGAGCAATCTCTTAAATTGGTTCGTATTTGTTTTAATAATAGTATATTAGTATTTTTATATTTTTGATGCAACAGTTCCTCTGTCTAATTTTTCGTTGTTGCTGTAGGATATGTAATTGCTGTTGTTGAACAGACTTTGCATCCAAAATATACATTATGTACATATTTAATATCTGTCTTTACATACGCACATTCTCGCTCACACACACACAAACAGTGAATTTCATATGTACAAACAGTAACAGATGCAGAGCCATGAGAGAGTTAATCACACAAATGGAGAAAGTCATGCACATGCAGACACACAGATATGCGCACATACACAGACGCACGCGCGCGCACACACACACACACACACACACACACACACACACATGGACAGGCACACAATATAAACTCACACACACCCATATACCCGCAGAGGCACAGACAGAGACACACATGCACACAACGTTCCACACGCATGCAGAGGCACAGACAGACAAGCACGCACACATAAACTCACAGACACAGGCACACAGTATAAACTCACACACACACTCATATACCTCAAGAGGCACAAACGGGCATGCATGCACACAGTTACACACACACATGCAGAGGTACAGACAGACACGCACACATAAACTCACACACACAGGTAAGCATATGTGTGCATGTGCATGCACACACACACACACACACATATATATATATATCTATATATATATATATATATATATATATATATCTATATATATATATATATATATATATATATATATTATATATATATATATATATATATATGGGTCTACTTTCATAGACCGAAGCGCCACTTTACCGACACCCGGAAGACCGAGGCGGAACGACCGAACAGGTAGGTTACGAAAACGCGATATCCCGGCGGCTGAGAGACCGACAACGGCAGCGTGTGAGCGATCACGGTAAGTGTCGAAAGTGACAGATGTAGTATTGGGGAGCGGACAGGTAAGTGTACGATACTGAGGGATTTTAGGATAGTGTGTGGAAAATGTGAGTGTGCGGTGGTGTCGGACTAAGGGTTCCGGTGAGGTAAGTGTGTGGAAGTGACGAGCTGTGTAGGGTAGTGTTAAGTGTGTTAGGGTTAGAATGCGGGTGGAGTGAGTGTGCGATAGTGATGGGCTGAATGTTTTAGGGTGTGTTAAGTGAGTTAGGGTTAGGGTGCAGGTAGGGTGAGTGTGCGATAGTGACGGTGTTGGGGTTTAGGGGTGTGTTAAGTGAGTTAGGGTTAGGGTGCGGGTTGGGTAAGTGTGCGGTAGTGTCGGACGTTAGGGTTAGGGTTTAGGTTAAGGTTAGTGGATATGTTGTTGTGTGCAATGTGTATTTGGCGTTTTTTGTGTCGGTGTTTTGGTGTTCGGTATGTTGAGTTGTCGGTGTGATGTGTTGTCGGTTGTTTGGGGTGGGGAAAATGTGTGTCGGTGATTCGTACGTTCGGTCTATGAAAGTAGACCCATATATATATATATAGATAGATAGATATATATATGCAGTAACGGATGCAGAGGCAGAGAGAGTTTGTCATGTGGGGAAAGTCATATATATACACACACACACACACACACACACACAAGCTCCCAACAGTTACAGCCAGTTTCCTGACTGTCTTTACTTCAGATGTCTCAATGTCATAAAATGAATGAACAAGTACATACAGTGAAAAGGTATAGATCTTCACCTTCATACCTATCAACTTATCCCTGATTTGCTTCATACTTCTACTTTGTCTCTTAAAACATTTTTCATACTTATTTGGTTAGAACAGGCATGTTGATGCAAAACCTCTTTGACCTTTTAATTTCTTACGTGTATCACGGTAATATTTAACATTTGCTATGGGCCTGGTTCTATATCAGACATTGTTTGATGTCAGTCTCTCTTTCACATGCAAACACATACATCCTTCTAATGCAGTTAACTGCATTAGTTTTTATTTTTCCACACTCACTAAATATGGTTTTCTAAGTGCAGTGGATAGTGAGGGAGGAATCAAAATAGAATGTCCTTGTAACTAATTATTTTAGTTAATTTAATTTAGTTATTTATTTATTTTTGTGAAATTATTTTTTTTAAATGACACTCGCTAAGTGGGACATGGACATTTGTCTGCAGTTTGTGCTTCAGAGAGACCTTATGTGCTACCATGAAGCAGCAGACTTGATACAGGGCTCTCCTTGTACATTAATACCCTCTTGGAGAATGTCTGTTCTCCAAAATGGTATTTCATTTGCAATCCATTGATTTTCTAAATAAATAGGACTGACTTTTAGACTGAAAAGGAAAGTAGATAAATACTGCTGTCCTCCAGACTTAAAGCAGAAATGGAAAAAATCCACACATAGAGCTGGTCCACAAACTACATGGAAGTCAAATTGCAATCCTCAGGGTGTCCTACATGCTTATCAGCCAGGCAAATAGAAGCTTTTCCTTGTGGCTAACAAAGAACTCTTTCAGAACAGACTTCAAATCTTTTAAGAAAAGACTGTCTCAGTTCAAACCCTGTTCTCCAAAAGAATAACAAATGTATTAATTTTCACCAGGAGACAACCTCGTTAAATTGCTGTGCCTGCCAGCAGTACAAATCAACTCATTGGCTGCTTAACCAATCATAAATTGTTACTTGCAGTCTGAACCTGCATACTTTGACTGGTCTCAGTTAGTTGCAATTTGCAAATGACTTACGATTTGTTAAGGAGGCAGTGAGGGCAGTGTATACTGCCTGGCAGGAAGTTTAGTTTACAAAAAAAGTCAGATAAGTGGCAATGTTCCCAGCAAAACTTCAGTCAGTGAGTGTAGAAATATGTCACAGATCAGACCTAACAGAGAGCTCTTACATCTGTGGTCTGAAGGCAGTGGTGGAAAAATCTTGTCTCATTCCTGGCTCTTTAGTTTGCCAGATAATGAGACAGAGCCAAGTGTACTCTGAAGCTTTAACCTAGCTCAAGTCAGCATTGGTTTGCAGAACTGTAGTTGCCCAACTACCCTATTTTGGTGGTAGTCAGGGGATGACTTTCTCTACATCCAGTTGTGTGGCTAGGTATCATGCAAGAAAGTTAGATCAGGAAAATTATATCCAGAGGTTACTCAATACCATTTCTAATACTGCCCTCCCATCCACCTTGAATACCACTATGTCTGAGACGAATAGCTCAGCAAGAGGTAAAAAACATTCTGTTAAAAATAACCATCTAGGAGGTCCCACCTGACCAAATAGAATGTGGCTATTACTCAGAATTCTTCTTGGTGCCAAAGGAAACTTGGGTCTTCAGATGATTCTAGAACTCAGACATCTAAATCAATAGGTAAAGGAGAGGAGTCCTTTCAGATGGTCATATTGCAAGTAAACCATCCTTCCATGCGTGCAAGTGAGAGATTGGATGTGCTCTTTGGATCTCCAAGACATCTATCTGCACATCAGAATAAGCGTACCACCCAGGGCACTTCACCCCTTTCAGTTGGGAGCAAGTCATTAGAAGTTCTGTGCCCTGCCTTTTGGTCTTACCACAGCCCTCTCAGTTTTTACCAAGTGCATATCTCCAGTCACTCACCATATGCAACTTCTAGTGGGTAAAAATCTTTCTCTATTTAGATGGCTGGCACATTGAGGCACCTACAGTGGATGGGGTCTGGATGGAGAGGTGATAAGTTAGCAAGTAAAAGAGAGTATTATTGCTGAAATTGAATTCATCCTCAAGTCTTGGTGAATACCTTCTCGAGGTGGACCCCGTTTTTTACAAAATCTCACCAAGATGACACTGATGTATAGACTGTATTTATATAGCATATATCATGGGCAGAAGTAGGTTACAAATTAAAAAAGATAGCTGGGTGCACAAGTCCCAGGATAAAAAAGTGCCCAAGCTTGGTAGGCACACTGGTGCCAAGGCTGGAAAAGATGACAGTTTAGAATACTCAAAATACAGAAACATTCCTACAATGGGACCAGGCCAGGCCCAGGGGGAATATGGCCCCCCATTGTATAAGGGAGTAGTAGTCCACAGAAATCACAAAAACTGATAGGCCAGAGAAGAGCCATAAAGACGATAGAATGGACTATTGAGGGTAAGAAAGAAATTATGTATTGTTACTATTATGTAAAAAAAAACAGAATTTCCAGACGCATGATATACAAAATGATTAAGAGAGAAATTAGAGGAAATAAAAATACTTTTGCAAGAAAAACTGTCAGAAGCTTCAAATAAAAAATTGCGTTCATTAATGCAACAGATTTTTGGAAAAACAGTATATAGAACAAGAAACTTGGATCTGTTTTGAAAAAGAAGCATCTGTGAAAGTGCAAAAATATAAACAACAAAACCTAGAGATTTTTAAAAATTATAAAAAAGAAATATGGACATGGGAAAGAAAGAGAGATTTGATATGGTGTAATATTTATGAAAAGGAGAAAGCCAAGTTAATCAGTAAAGAATAACTAAAGAAAGATATTCGAAGAGAAATAACAGGCAAAAGCATAAAGTTATGGAAACTTCACAGTAAAAACAATAGTATCACAAAGAGGGAATGCAGAAAAGAAGATTAGTAAAGTAGAAGGTAAAAAAAAAATAGAAGTTGAATTTATGGAGTACCTGCAAAGTGAAGGATTTGGTGTAGAAGATCTAACACAGGTTACATCACAGCATGATGGAGTGAGTCCCCAAAGTAAGGAGAAGCAGGAAGACCAAGAGACATATGAAGAAGAAATATGGACATAAGATTATATGGACATAGATTTAATATGGTGTAATATTTATGCAAATGAGAAAGCAAAACTAATCAATACAAAAAGAACAGCACCAAAGATATTTGAAGAGAAATACAGGCAAAGGAATCCAGACATGGAAAACTTTACAATACAAAAAATAAGAAGACAGAGAGGAAAAGTAGGAAAGGAGATTTGTGATGGAGAAGTTAAAGAAACTGAGACTGAGGTTATGGAGTACCTCCAAAGTGAAGGATTCAGTGTAGAAAATCTAATTCAGGAAGCACCACAACAGGATAGAGGAGTGGATATCCAAATTAAAGGGAAATCAGTGGAACGGTAAGCAGTTGGTTAGGTGTCATATGAAGATATTTTGAAGCCTTCCACAGGAAACCAGTATAAACGTTCACATGAAGCTGGACATCAAAGGAAGGAACAGGAAAGTGTGGAAACTCTGATGCAGTCACTGTTGAGGAGTGATAGGCTAGTGAGTTCCCATATGACAGAGCAATGGATGGTACAGGATGAAATTGAAGAGAATGTGCCGCAGGAAGATGCTATAAACTTTCTATACAATGTCTGCAGGAAATGGAAAACAAAAAAATGTGCCCTCAATTTAGAAGAAAATGAGCTAATAGAAGAGTTGCCTGATTTAATAGACATAGATAGATATATTCAGATCAATGAAAGAAATAGACTGAAGGAGGTCATTAAAACGCAAAAAGTCAGAAGTTTGATAAAACAAATGAACACAGTAATTAGGACTGTCCATAGAAATCCATGTGATGTAACAGAAGTAAACAGGATATATTATTGTGCAGCTAAATTAATAACTGATAAAGGTCTATCACAAAAACACAGGGTAGTGAGGGAAAGGAAAGAGAGAAATCGAATATCATCATGGAGGTACTGAATAGAGAAAACTATAAAGCAAGTAAGACAGGAATTGTCACTGTTAGAAAAATATAGAAGAGGGAACAAATCAAAAATATTAAGGAAGACAGACATGATAAAAGCAATGCTCAGTATTAGAACAGACTAGGATCTGTCATACACTATCGCAAATAAACTAAAAATCTCAGCACAGGTGGAAAAACTTTCAAGATACACAGATAAATATAAAGGAAAAGTACAAAATAAGCAATTTATTGATGACCCAAAACGTTTTATAGAGAATTGGGAAACAAGGTAAAAGGAATTGAAAGACTGCCAAAAAAAGAAGAAACAGATACATTTTGGAGAAGTATCTATGAAGATCCTGTGGAACATAACAAAGACACTAAATGGATAGAAGTAAAAGAAAGATTAAGAAGTTTAAAGGTACAGGATATGAAATGGGATGAAGTAACAGCCAGGGAGATTGAAACAAAGTTAAGAAAAGCCTCTAATTGGAAAACCCCAGACCCAGATACAGTACCTAACTTTTGGTTAAAAGTATTAACATCTTTGCACAAAGATTTAGCCATGAGTAAGAACTATTTATATGTGCACCCTGAACAGACACCAACCTGGCTAACAACAGGAAAAACAATGCTCCTTGAGTGAACCTGCAAGCTACCCTAAAAATTATAGACCAATAACTTGTCTTTTGATGACGTATAAACTATATATGGGAATTGATGCTGACAGTTTATAGTTATCTAGAAGAAAACTCAATTATGGCTTTAGAACAAAAGAGGAACAGAAGAAAGTCATATGGAACAAAGGATCATTTCTTATTAAATAAAGTCATAGTGGAGAACTTTGAAAAGGGGAAGAATCTAAGTATGGCATGGATTGACTACAAAAAGGCATTTGATAGTATCCCACATTCATGGATAAAAGAGTGCTTGGAAACGTATAGGATACATCCTATACTGATCGAATATACTCGATCAGTATAGGATACATCCTACACTGATCGAGTATATTGCGGTGATAATGAAACAGTAGCAGACCGCTTTGCAGTTAAGCCACGATAAAGGACAAATTATTATCCCAAGGATAAAAATTCAAAGGGGGATATTCCAGGGTGACTCTGTGTCACCACTGTTATTCTGCCTTGCCCCTAAGCTGTCTACTTAACAACTTAGACCATGGCTATAATTTGGCTCTTAGAAAACAACAAACCATAAACACTTCTTATCTCTTTGTTGATGTTTTAAAATTGTGTAGCTAATCGGATGAGGAACTGAAAGTGCAACTGCAAGTTGTCAAAACTTTTTCAGATGATCTAAGAATGTCATTTGGTCTTGATAAATGTGCAAAAGCAACCTTTAAAGCAGGAAAACTTCAGTTTGGGACAAGAATGTGATATAAAAGAATTTGAGCAAGAGGGAGTGTATAAATATTTGGTAATTGATGAAGGATCAACAATAAAACATGAACAAATGAGAATAAACTTAGTAAGGAATACTTTAGAAGACTTAAATTAATCCTGAAAACAGTGTTGACATCTTGGAGCAAAATCCAAGCTATAAACCAATTTACTCTTCCTGTCCTAACTTACAGTTTTGGAGTGATTGACTGGCCCCAAAACGTGTTGGATAGATTAGATAGGAAAACAAGAAGGATGCTTCATGCTCACCAAATGATTTATAACAATCGGTGCATACCAAGATTGTATATTCCTCGCTCCAAAGGAGAGATGGGCCTCGAAATTAATTACGTGTGTAGATCTGCAGTCGTGGGACTCCACATGTATCTGCTGACCTGACAAGAACCAAATGTAGTGCAAGTTTTGAAATGTGGAGAATAAATCTAAGATGACTTCTCTGCTTGACCTAGCAGAAGCATATCGGCATCAAGCAGGATTGGAAATCAAACCAGAAGTAGATAAAAATCAGGCAACAACTGAATGTGCTAAAAAACTAAAGAAAGAATATAAGGTAAAGGTCCGGATGAGAAGGCAAGAAATGTGGAAAATGCATAAATATAGTTCCAAATACAGAAAACTTCTGGAAGAATCTCATGTTGATAAGGAACGAATGCAGGAGTGTTTAAGGAGAGGCAAATTGAAATCAAGAGATGAAAGGTTAATATTGACGGTCCAAGATAGTGGGCTGCTTGCACGTTGGTTTACAAAGTCCATTGAACATGTGGGAGAAACAGACAAATGTAAGTTTTGTAAAACCGACTTGGAAATAGTCGCACACCTCATTGCTGGTAGTGACATACTAATGGCAGAAGGACTGTATACTAAAAGGCATAATAATGCAACAAGATTGTTGCACTGGGGATTGTGCAAACATTATGGTACTGAAGTAGCTGAAAAACACTGGAAACATGAGCTACAAAGCATCAAAGAAAATGATGAAGTCTACATCACATGGATTCATCCATTACCAGCTGTTCAAAAGATCGATGCTAGAAAACCAGATATAGTGGTCCAAAAAAAGAACAAAAAAGTAGCATTGATCGTTGAAATCGCCACACCCAGTGACTACAGTGTCTTGGGTACAGAGAGACAGAGTTGTAAAAGCAGAATTTTTCAAGCAGAATTGAGAGCAATGTGGAAGAAAGATACCCAGATTGTTCCAGTTGTAGTAGGAGGAATGGGTTTTCTAAAAAGGAATCTACAATCATATTTAGATATGCTACCAATACATGTAACTCCATACGAATTGCAGAAGGAATCATTATTGGGCACATTGTGGGTGTTGCGAAGAGCACTTTTGGCTGACATCAAAGATTGAAGCAATACTAATTTCATGAACATTAATCGTACTTTTACTTAGGAATGGGGTTCATTCCCATCATGGTAATAGAAACCCAAAAATTTGGAGGGATATCCGCAACAGATGCATTCATTGATGATTGTTCCCCACCCCAGGTTCCTATATGCCTTTATACCTCTGCGATTCCTGCAGAAAGCCAAAGTCATTCTAATTACTCCATTCTCACAATGCCAGATTCAGTTTTCTCTGCTTTGGCTTCATCTAAGAATTAAACCCCTTCTTTTTCTTCTGCAGTTTTCTCAGCTGCTGTCTCACCCATCCAGCCACGCTCACCTGAAGATCCAGTCCAGGTTAACTGCTTGATTTCTCCGCTCTCAGTAATGGCCATGAAACTTACACACCCACCATAAGTTTCAGTATCCCAGACAACTTCATCTGGGAAGATTTACAGAGGCAAATGACTGATGTTCTCTTTATAAGTAAACAAGTAACACATGGATCCATTTTTCTCTTCCCATCTCGAAAATACTGATGTTTTTGACAGCATTTTCATACAGGAGCCTGCTATTATTCTTCTATCAAGGTTCACTTGGCTACAGTTTCATTCAGTCATCAAGGTTTTGCATCATCCTTATTAGCTCTGTAGAGCATTCCTAAATGGAGGTTTCCATTCTCAGCCTCCACTGACCCATCCCTTCCCTCTAGCATTGATTTTGTATTGGAAAAAACTTTCTCTTTCCATGTTCGAACCTGCAAGTTAAATTAGATAAATCCCACAATTGGAAGTCTTGTTATTTAAATTCCCTTGCTTTGTGTTCCACAAAGACTAGATACATCTTCAGACCAACCACGCCTTTATGTCCAGAGCTGCAACACAGTTTGTTTAAACCAGTCTGTCCACTTATCAGTGTTTTTTTCCAAACTATTCATATAAAGGTGAATACAAACTGTAGTTTCTACCCACAAAGAACAAAGGAGTTCAGGAAAGACAACCTGCTGTTTGTCTCATTTTCCAAACTGAAGAAAGGTCGGAAAGTAAGGAAACCTATCATTATTTAAATTGTTATCCAACTGCATCAGTTTTTGCTGTCCACTTGGCAACAAATCTCTGCCATCCAAACCAGCTGTACACTCTGTCATGGCTCAAGCTACTTCAAAAGCTTCCTTCACAACCTTGCCTTTTGATGAAGTTTGTGCAGCTGCTATGCTGATTACCTTGCATACATTTGCTAAACATTATTTTGTGGGTATTTTATCAAGCTCTAGAACATTATTTTAGGTCGCCATTTTCAAATGTCTCCTGTCCTAGCTCTGCTCAAGGCCTTTCTTGTATTCTTTTCATATATTGCAATGTACGGACAGGACCAACTTAAATGTTTAAGGTATGTACTTACTAGTCCATTAGACTTAGTAGGCCTTTGTCCTTTCAATGGAAACATCCCTACCACTTATACCCATCCAGCCTGTTTTATGTGGAGGAACATAGTAGAGCATCAGAGGCCTACAGTTGGCACCTGGTTGCTTAATTGTCCATGTCCTCGGGGAATTTTTTTTCACTCTTAAAACCATCTTTTTGAAAGCATGATGCCTTTACTTGATCTGGGAAACTTGCTGAGAGCAAAGCATTATAGTGCAGGGGAAAAGCTCAAACTAATCAGAGATCTCTTTGTTGTCATGAAGATGAAGTGGCTTCAGTTTTCAGTCCATCTGTTCTAGTATACAGACAGAAACCAATTAAATTGAACATTCTGGTAACTACATAACTTATGTATCTCTGATATTGGATACATTTATTACCTTTTCTGTGAATGCTGAGAGGAAATGGAACAGATAATATGGTTTGAGAGACAAAAAATGCATAATATTTTGTAAAGTTTGAGGTTTGATTATTTTTTTTTTAACTTGAAACATTTTTTTTATTTGCAAACCATTATCCTGTGCATAAAATGTCATGAGCTGTTATTAAAATGTTGGTAGCATGTACCATTTAAAATACATTTATTTGCTTAGTTAATTAATTAATTGAATTTATTTATATCTTTTGTTTGTTTACTGGTTTAGGTGAGGTAGTCAGAAGACGCTTTTTCAACACCTTTATTAACTTATCACTTAGGAAATAGGTACACATTTTCCAAGATGGCTGTACATTGAGTAACAGCTTGACTCTTACTCTCCCAGTGTGAAAAGAGAAACTCAGCAGAGAAGGTCTATAGACTATTGTGTTTATGGGTATAACTGGCTAGCAAGCATACTACCCGGATGCCAGGAAAAAAGAAATACAGAGCACCTGGAAAAAATCAGCTACAAAATGTGAGTAAGAGAAACTAACAAGGGAAAGTTCAGCAGCTGTTCAGCAAAAAGCAATGCAACCTCCAGATATGACTTCCAGGAACCTACAAGAAGATAAGACAACTGGACACAGACCTGCTTAAAATAAACAAAACACTGATGGAGTATATCAACACAAACAACAAAAGGCTGAAAAATGGAAGAAGCTTTAAACAGATATTTAGATGAGATGATAAAACCTTCAAAACTCAGAGGGTGAAAGAAAAGGCTGGCTGAATATGAGACTGCTCAGGAAGAAATATTTCAAAAAATAATAGCGTACAGAGTACATAGGGAAAACCTGAGATTTTCAGGTACACTGTAGAAGCTGGAAAGACAGACTGCATTAATTTTATGAAAGCACAAATAAGCAGCTGGTCTGGTATGCTAGAACAGGAGTTGTTAGTTGAATGGGCACATCGTGTGTATACTCCAAACCTGGCTATAAGAAAGCAACCTAGACCTTTAATAGTAAAGATGCAATCCTACCAGCAAGAGGAGTTGATTCTGACAAAACTGTGGCAGAGGAACAAAATAATAAAACTGGAGATAGCAGACTGTTTGTGGAGAATGATTACTCATAGTACACCAGGCAGATGAGAAGTAGATTAATTCCACTATTCAGGGATTGTCGAGATGCAGGTGTGAGTTTCAAATTGTTGTACCCAGCTGTCTCCAAGGTATTCTTGCGTGGAGGGGCAAAATCATTTTTTGACAAAGTACATGCTAAGAAGTATTTAATAAAATGAAAGTGCTTAGCCAGTATTTTACGTTGAGTTATATTCCAGCTATTTATTTAATTTTTGAGTTTTAACTTCTTCTTGTTATTTTGAGTCAGTCTCAGTGTCTGCAGTCATCGTGCGTGTGTGTGTGTGTGTGTGTGTGTGTGTGTGTGTGTGTGTGTGTGTGTGTGTGTGTGTTTATAGTTTATTTTTGGTTTATTGGTATGTGCTAAGGAGGAAATATAAAAGTTTGTCCAACAAAAAGTGAGCTGTGAAACAGAAGGAGATTGTGCATCTTGTTCTTCTGATAATGAAGACCACAGAGAGACTGTACTGTGAAACCATTTCTACTCTTTCAACAGAAAGTGTTGGAGACAAGGGAGCCCGACAGTTGACTAGAAGAATCAAGAGTAAGTTGGAAATGAAGCAGAGACAGGATTTGGGAGATGGAGATGAACAGTAGTAAAACTCGTAACTTAATGTGGGATTACAGTGTATTATATCATGACCCCCCATTAATATTCCAAAACGTGCACGCTGATTGGTCAGCGTGCGTTATCGACTTATACTAATGGAAAAGGTCCGTCGCCGGACTTTTTCCATTAGTATAAGTCTTTTTTAAAACACTGTCTCACTATGTTAAAGGAGTTTAACATAGCGAGACAGGTTTAAAAAAGCAACGGAGATCTCCGTTGCTTTTTTTAAAGCTGTCTCGCTATGTTAAACTCCTTTAACATAGCGAGATTATGTAAAAGCAACGGAGATCTTGCTTTCTCCGTTGCTTTTTAAACCTGTCTCGCTATGTTAAATGGGTTTAACATAGTGACACAGCTTTAAAATAAGCAACGGAGATTCTCCGTTGCTTTTTTTAAAGCCGTCTCGCTATGTTAAACCCATTTAACATAGCGAAACAGTAAAAAGCAATGGAGATCTTGCTTTCTCCATTGCTTTTGCCCACAGCTCTGATGTACTGCATAGGCATATGCATGCGCAGTACATCAGAACTGCCGCAGAATACCAGACAGCTGCGGAAGGGCAGCAAAGAGGCATTATACAATGCCATTATTTAAGAAAAGTAATTATTTTTTTCCTTAAATAATTTCATTATATAATAGCAATAACCCACTTCTGGGTGTGGGTAATGCTGGATTTACCCACGGTTGGCTTTGTTTGGCCACTCAGGCTTTGCCCTCGTGACCAAACTACGCCAACCGTGGGTAAATCCAGCATTACCCACACCCAGGTGTGGGTTATTGTTATAATAATTATATTTACAAAATATGACAGAACAAGACAATCTGGAAATATTGGACTGCTTCAGAATTTGTTGGACTTGTGGGTGACTCTAAAGTATATGCCCAACTTCATGTCATTAATGTTAGGAAAAATGCTTTGGGGAGGGGAAGAGAGGGGACAAAGTTAACTCTAAGTGAAAAAAACATTTTTTCTTAGTAGTACTATTTTTGTGATGTGTGGTTTTCATTCCATGCTATAAAGTAACGTTTTCTTAGTTATTTTTAAGTGTAATGGGGATTTTAAATAGGCACTGCTGTTCTTTTTATTTCCTGTCTTTCTCCCTTCTCTCTTTCTTCTTGTTCCGTTTTAAGAAATGTAGGCACTGCAGTGTAGAAAAAACCTCTTTAAAAGAGCATGACAAAAGAAAAATTAATGTGCTTTTTCTAATTTCTGGGGGAATAACTGGATTAAGGCTCTTAGACTGATTTAATAAATTTTATGAGAAAGTAAGTAAATTACAAAGAATATTGAATATTATAAGGCTTTTTTCTAGCAAATGAATGTATGCCTAGTAGAAATTCTTTATCTGGCCCTCATATCTCCATGGAAACAAGCTGATAGATAAATTGACTGTCTGGTTCTCAGGTCTCCATAGAGATAATCTGATAATGGGAAATTGGCTGTCTGATTCTCATGTCTTCATAGAGACAGTCCAATAAAGAAAAATTGGTTACAGTCTGGTGGAGAGTGATTGGCTGCGGGGGGGGGGGGGACTGCCTAGGAGATCATGTTCTCTGAAAGCATTCAGGGATTTTTCCAGCTGAGAGAGCTATAAAGATAAGACAAAACCAGTTATCACTTAGCAGAAGCACAGGCTGCACCATGCTTCTTAGCATGAATAGCCTTTCCTTTAGGTTAACTTAAGTCTCTGAGTGTGGCTGTCATTTTGGGACGTGCTCCTATTAGGAATGTAAAACTTCAATATTTGAAGATGTACATAGTTTCTGTGTTAGTATTAAATTAATAGATTTTAGGGGAGTATTGGGGGTTGTTTGTTTTTATGTTTGAGGGCTTTCAATAAAACAAAATGTTTTGTAAGATGTGACAAGCTCAAATGGATATGACACAAAACAGCTATATAAAAGTTCAGTCTGCAAAACAGTATATGCATGTATTATAAAAGCTGGAACTAGACCTATAACAAAAAATGTGTTATACATAAATGGTGGGAATAATAACATTTAATACAATTATGCTTTCTGTAATGTCTTTAAATGTCAATGGTCTTACAGATAAATGCAAAAAAGAAAGAATAGTGAACTTTATTAAAATGTAGAGTGAAGACTTCCTAGATGGCTGCATATTGAGTTGAGAAACACCTTAATACTGGCTTTCCCACTGTGAACACACAAACTTACCAGAGAATATCCATTTTTCTGGATTTTTGAGTAAGTTTCAGTAACTAACTAGTTAGTGTACTGCCTGGATGCCAGGAAAAAAGACATAGAGAGGACCTGAAGGAAAATCAGCTACAAAAGGTGATGAAAAACACTGACTGGGAAAAGTACTATAGCTGTTCAGCAAAAAGAAGTGCAAGCTCCAGACATGAGCCATAACTCTGAGGAAGGTATAAAGCAATTGCATACAGACCTGCTAAAATAAACAGTTATGAAGTATATCAACTCAAACAATAAAAGGCTATAAAAAATGGAAGAAGCTTTAAACAGATACTCGGATAAGATGATACAACTGCAAATCTCAGAGGTCGAAATGGAGAAAATGCTGGCTGAATATGGGACTTCACAAGAAGCGATGTTTAAAAAAAATAGTATAATTATAGGACAGAGTACGTAGAGAAAATGTGAGATTTTCTGCTATACCCAAGAAGATGGATGGAACAGGCTGTATTCATTTCATGAAAGCACAAATAAGCAACAGGACTCCTATTCCACAACAGGAATTTTTAATTGAAAGGGCACATGTTGTGCACATTCCAAACCTGACTATAAGAAAACAACCTAGGCCTTTAATAGTAAAAATGCAATATTACCAGCAGAAGCAGTTGATTCTGGGTGATAGAGTGTTTGGGGAGAATGACTACTCATTATTCACAAGGCAGAAGAGGAATACATTTATTCCATTATATAGGGAATGTAGTGAAGAAGGCTTTTGATTCAAACTGCTGTACCCAGATATCTTCAAAATATTTTCCCCTGGAGGAACACAAATATTTCTTGATGAAATAATGCTAAGGAAGAAATACAAAAGTTTGTCCAACAAAAACAAAGTTGTGAAACAGAAGGAGATTCTGCTTCTTGCTCTTTTGGCAATAAAGGCCACAGAGAGACTATGCCAGTGAAACCTTTCCCATTATTTCAAAGGAAAAATGCTTGAGAGAGGGAAAAAAAGCACAGGCGTTGATGAGAAGAATTGAGAGTGCACTGGAGATGAAGCAGAGACAGGGTTTGGGAGATGGAGATGAACAGGAATAGAACAAGAAAATCTGAAATTATTGGACTTTCTTGGAGTTGGTTAAACTTGTAGGGACACTAAAAAATATGCTCTACTTCATATCATTAACGTTGGAAGACTAAAATAATTTACTTGGAAGTTGACAAATGTGGGATTACAAAGCAATAAGTATATTTTTGAAACAGGACAGAATGAGAAAATCTGGAAATATTGGACTGGTTTGGACTTTGTTAAACTTGTAGGGGACTCTAAAGCATATGCCCTACTTCATGTCATTAATGTTCAGAAAAATACTCTGAAAAGGGGAAGAGGAGGGAGACATTTAACTGTAAGTAAAACATTTTTTCTTAACAGTATTACTTAAGTGTTGCATGGATTTCTCTGCATGTTATAATGTTTAGTTATTTTAAGTGTATTGGGGATGCTAATATAAATATGTGCTTTTGTTTGTTCTTTTTATTTCTTTCTCCCTTCTTCACTCTTTCTCCTTGTTCAATTTTAAGAAATGTAGGTACTGCATTGTAAAAAAGGGGGATCTAAAGAGCAGGACAAAAGAAAAAAGTGTGTTTTTTTCTCATTCTTGCATAAAGGAATGACTGGGTTAGGACCATTAGCTTTATACAGTAACATTTTTTAACACAAAACAAGTAAATGAAAAATAATATTGAATATTATAAGGTCTTTTTTCTAATAATAGTTCTCTGTCTGGTTCTCATGTCACTAGCAGACACTCTGGTAAAGAAAAATGGCTTGGAGAAAATGTTTTCTGAAAGCATTCAGGTGTTCTCCCAGCTGCAAGAGCTATAAAGATAAGGCAAAACCAGATAGCAATTAATAGCATGAATAATCTTTCTTTCTGTTTAGCTTGGGTCTGTGTGTGCAGCTGTGAGTTTGGAATGTTTTTTACTATTGGGGATAAAACGTCAGTATTTTAAGATGTCCATCGTTTTGTGTGTTGTTAAGTTAGTATGTTTTAGGGGAGTATTGAGAATATGTGTGTATTTTTATTTGAGGGTTTTCAATAAAACAAAAAATTCTGCAAGGTGTGACATAGGCTCAAATGGAGATAACAAGAAACTGTATAAAAGCTTAACCTGCCAAACAGAGCATGCATGTAACACAGAAGCTGCAACTAGACATTTAACAAAAAAGCTGTTGTATATAAAAGGTAGGAATAATAATCCCTTAAGAATATCATTCCTTCTATAATGTCTTTAAACGTTAATGATCTTACAGATAAATACAAAAAAAAGAAAAGAAAGAGTAATGAGCTATATTAAACATGTAAAGTGCAAATAGCTATGCTACAGGAGGCACACTTGGAAAGAACTAAACATGTGAATTTGATAAAGGTTTTCAGGATGGTTATCCAGTGGAATACATGGGGTAAAAGAAGCAAGGAGTACTTGTATTAATCGAAATAGGAGCTCTGATAGTAATAGAAGAGGGGAAAACGGCAATATTGGTAGATTTGTAGTACTAAGGGCTACTGGCAAGGGAGGAGGATTACACTGGCATGTAGTTATATTTCACTGAAAACTGCTATAATGGAACTAAAGAAAATCCTGAGAGAAATAATCAGCTTTCGGCAAGGGATATTACTTATAAGTGGGGACTGGAAGATGTGTCTGGGGAGCCCAGAAAGGGAAATATAATAAAGGAGGTTAGATTTATAAAGAAATTCATGAAAATATTTGGCATGTAAGATGTGAATTCAGTAATAGGAGTTCAGAGAAATTTACATATTATTCCCCAATATGTAAAAATTGGGCTAGGTTAGACATAATTTACATTTCACTGGAACATGTGCATTTAATTGAACGTCTTGATATGCACCCAATAATTATTTCAGATCATGCACCAATAATAACTAAAATAAAAATGAGACATTGGTGCTTTCCCACCTATCTGTTGAAAAGAGAATAATTTCAGGAATGGGAAGTGAAGATTATTTAGGAGTTATTCAAGAAGATGAAATTACTTCTAAAAAATATAACTAGGGAGTGGGATAAAATTAAGATGGAGTTTAAAAATAGGGTGGAAATAAAAGAAAGGGAGCTATGGTTAAGTAACCGGAATTATTTAGAGGGCCTGACAAATGTTGAAGTATTGCAGAACAGAGGGAATCTCGCAGAACAAGAAGAGTATCAACTGCAGCATGTTAATGAGAAAATAAGGGATTACCTTGACATTATACACAAGTTTAGAAAGATTGCTGTTAAGCAACTGTTTTTTGATAATACCAGGACACAAAAACTTTTATCACAATGACTCAGGCAGCAGAAAGTATAAAGGGCTGTCACCAAGCTTAGAGAGCCTATAACAAAGAAGGTAACAAGAGATCCTGTAGAGGTATTAGAAGTATTTCGGAAATTCTGTGAAAGTTAATATATAGCAGCAAAATATGGAAATCAAGAAAAGGTACAAATGGAAATGTTTGTGGAAGAATTAAATATGCCAAGATTAGAGGTAAATGAGGCTCAATTACTAATGCTTTAGGGTAGGAGGAGATGAGATAAAAATTGTGATGTATAACCAATCTACAGGAAACTCCCCAGGAATAGATGGTATTCCTTTGGAAGTTTGGAAGCTAGGTGGGAAAAACTGATAAAAGATCTAGAAGGTTCTGTTTTAACAGCATTTTAACAGGAGAAGTACCAACATCCTAGAAGAAAGCAGTGGTAGCTGTAATACCTAAACAGGGTAAAGATTCATCAGATCCAGCTTCATACAGGCCCATTTCAATATTAAACAATAATTATAAAGTGTTCATATTTATGGCAGCCGTAATGCCAAAATTGATAGATATTGATCAGTGTGGTTTTGTGGAGGGAAGGCAAATATATGACAACATTAACAGAACATTGATGATCCAGATAGAAGCAGAATATAAGAAAATACCATTATTATTTATTGATTGATCTTGTTGCAGAGAAAGCATTTGACATAGTAAGCTGAGACTTTTTGAGCAGGGCAATGGAAGAATTTGCATTTCCTGAAAAAAATTATAAGGTTGATTAGGAGGATATTTGAGGGCTCAGAGGCAAAAATTAAAGTGGATGGGGTCCTCTCTGATAATGTCTGCTTAAGAAGAAGTACCAGGCAGGGGTGTCCTCTTTCTTCTTTTGTTGTTTGCATTATATTTAGTGTCATTGGCAAAGAAAATAAGGGACTCAGAAATTCAAGGATATAATTGGTATGGTAGTCGAGAAAAGCGTGCTCTATTTCAGATGATATTTTATACATGACAAAACCAGAAAGAGACATTACAGTGTTGTGGAACATTTTGAGACAGTTTCATATCTTTTTGAGATACAGAATTAATGAAGCTAAAACAAAGGCAATAGCGGGAAATTATGCATCCACATATGAATTGGTTCAGCAATATCCATATTTATGGAAATATGATAAAATAAAGTAACTAGAAAGGGAAACATGATAGAATGGGAAGGTACCATGAATTTATTTGGACTGCAGGTTAGAAATTGCCTTCCCTATCAAGGATTGATATGAGTATAGGCAAATAAAAAGAAATAGGGGGTCCTAAATGAAAGACCAGCACTGGTAGAGTTTTTAGTAGAATCTAGAACAGAAGCTGCCATTAAGAAAGGAATAATTAGTAGAGCATATAAAATGCTGGATGATAACTATAAGAATAAATCAGAGAGATTAGAAAGGATTGGGAATAGAGATTATATAAGTAGTTCACAAAGAAACTGTGGGAGGGTATATGTATGTCTGCCAAATATGCAACAAAATCTAGAGGATTTAGGATTTTTGCTTGGATATTTTACATAGATATTTTTATACCTCAAGTAGACTCCAGAGAATTTTTCCTCAGGTAGACAGCAAATGTTGGAGGTATGATGGGAAGAAAGAGGCAATTGGGAACATATTTTCTGGGAGTGAGGTGAGTTAGTGGACTAAGGATTCCCTGCGGGATGCACTGTTGGAGATGCTGCGTGAGCAGATTGGTGTGATGAGGGATATTATTTTTCTGAGCTATGATACAGAATCAGAATTGCCTAGACATAGTAAGGCCTTGCTGTGACTAATTATGGTGGCAGTCAAAAAAGCAATTACTAGAAAATGGAAATCAAAATCTAGACCAACTATACTAGAAGCAGTGCATATAGAAACAGAGATAAAACAGGTGGACTCAAGATCTATAAAAAAGGTAGGAGCAAACTACATAGGAAAAAAATGTGAACTGTGGGAACCGTGCATACAGGGGAAGAATGAGGTTTAGAAGAAGGCAGGACTTAAATGAGATATGTAATGTTTGACTGAAAATGGTTGGATAGATTATAAGTGATGTATAATATTTTCAACTGGGAGTGTGTCAGTATGGTTTGTGATATAAAATGGTTGCAACTAGGATTGTGTTGGTGTGGTTTGTTTTCATTTATGTAAATGTATGATTGCCTATGTCATAAGGGATGGTTTAATAAAGATGTTTCTTGTTTAAAATAAAAGGGCATGAATTGAATAAGTTATGTAATGTTGCTTAGGTTATATGATATATAGGAAGGAATATATGTGAAGTATAATGTTTGTAAACGTGAACTTGTTAATACAGTTTGATTACTTTTATATAAATGGAAATTTGCCCATGTCACAAGTGATAATTTAATAAAATTGTTTAAAAAAGAAAAGAAATAGGCACGCATACATTAATAGAAAAAAATATATTAACATCAGTCATATTCATGGATTACACATTACATACACGTTTTCTTTCTTTTTAATAATTATTCACTGCAACATTACATAAGTTGCTCAGTTCCTGTCTTCCCTTAAAAATCCTCCTCCTCTTCCTGAATATTATTCTGAGTGTATTCTTTCTGCATATTATTTTTATTTCTAATGAATTTACTCCTTCCTTTTTCCAAAGATCACACCTCTAGTTCTTTTACAAAATATTCAGTACTCCAGTTACAGTTGGCTAAGATTTTGATTTCCATTTTCTATTAATTGCTTTTTTGGCAGCCAGTATCATTAAACGTAGTATATTGGCTAGTCAGATCCTGTCTCCTAGCTCAGAAGAATCATTTCCTTTATTACAGCCATTTGCTTTCCCAGCATTTCTGACAGGGTAATCAGTAGAGGATTTTAAAATCTGCCAACTTTTTATATTCCCAAATAACATGTTCCCAGTTACCTGTCTGTTTTCCATCACACCTCCAGCATTTGCTGGCTATCTGAAGAAAACATTTCTGAAGTCTGCTTTGGGATATAAAATTTGGAGGAGTGATGGGGAAGAAAGAGGTAATCGGGAACATATTTTCTGGGAGTGTAATGAGTTGGCAGACATTAAGGATTCCCTGCAGACAAATCTATTAGAGATACTAGGTGAGCAAATTGGTGTGACTATGGAAATGTTTTTTCTGAGCTATGATACAGAATCTGAATTGCCTAGACATAGTAAGTCCTTGACCAGTATAATTATGGTGACTGCCAAAAAGGCTGTTACTAGAAAATGGAAATCAAAGTCTAAACCAATTGTACTAGAAGTACTGAATATAGTAACAGAGATAAAATAACTGGAATTGGAATCTTTAGAAAAGTGTAGGAGCAAATTACATAAGAAAAAATGGGAATTGTGGGAAAAAATGCATATGGGGAGGATTGAGGTTTAAAAGAAGGCAAGATTTGAATGATCCATGTAATGTTTGACTGAGAATAATTGGGTAGATTATAAGTGATATATAATGCTTACAACTAAAATTATGTCAGTATGGTTTGTAATGTAAAATGCTTGCAACTAAGATTTGGTCAGTATGGCCTGTTTTCATTTAAATAAATGTATGATTGGCTATGTCATAAGTGATAATTTTCTTGTTAGAAAAAGTTGTGCTAAAAGATTTTGTGCTCTGGAGTTATCAAAAATAATTGGCTAACAGCAACCTTCCTAAACTCATGTACATAATCCAAATACTCCCTTATTTTCCCTTAAATCCTCTGCAGTTCCTCAGCTTCTTGGTCTGTCAGATTTTCCTTATTCTGTAATACTTTAAACTTTGTTAGCACCTCTAAATAATTCCTGTTACTTCTTTCCTGTATCTCTTTCACCTTTACATTTTGTTTATTTTTCACATTGGTAATATTGTCCTCATGACTTTGCCTAAAAAAGGTACTATGGGGAGGTAAGAGCCTTTGCCAGAAGCCTGAAGCCCAGGGGAGATAGATGAAGGCCATTTCTGGCAAAGCATCATGGTCTGTCAGTCATGGCCTCCCAGGCTGTAAGGTACTGGATCTCCTTGGAATGACACCAGAAACTAAAACTAAGCCAATTGTTAAAGTCAATCATTTTCTGTTTGTATTGCGGTATCATTCTGGGTGATGGTAGGATGCTACTTAAGGCTAGGGACATACCTGCCTTGGACACATATTCAGCATGCTCATTCATGTCTGTCTTCATATAGGTTCGTAGGTTCAGTTGGAACAAGCACTAATGTCCAAGCCTACACCAAAAAACTATATGAACACCTGTATAGCTACATGGACTCAGCAATACCCAACAGGAATAAATCATCTCCCTCAAGGAAGAGTAAACCTATCTGGTGGATAGCAGCAATAAGCAGACTTAATAATAAAAGGAAAAAATTGCTGTCCAGGACCAAGAAGGAGCAGGTGCCAAGTTGGAAGCAATCTCGCCTTTGTCTGAACAAGCAAATAAGATCACTGTTGAAATCCTGTACGGCTAACTTCGAGTCCAAATAGGCCACATCCACTAAGGACAGTCACAACGCCTTCTTTGCATATATCCACAATCTTATAGGTAACTCCCAAATCTGCTCTGAACTGATGGTCAAGAATACCACATACACAAATGCCATAGATACAGCCAACTTGCTGGCAGACAAGTTCAGTGAAAAATTCAGCCCCCTGTCCTCCCATCAGTAAACCAGGACATCTGCAGCACCTGCCCCCTTCCCCTCATCACCAGGGAGCAGGTCATTAATGTTGTCTCAAAGGCAAAAAATACAGACTCCATGGGACCCAACAACATTACCGGCTGTGTCCTACATGAACTCAGGCAAGAGCTCTCGCACCACTAGGCACCCTATTCAGTCAAAGCCTGTGCACCAGCTTCATCCCAGCAGAATGGAGGACAGACACTGTCATTCCGCTACACAAAGGAGGAGCGTCCCCTGACCCAGGCAACTATAGGCCCATCAGCCTATCTAAGCTGATCTGCAAGGCCATGGAACGCATTATCATGAACCTTATAAACAAGAACATTGACAACCTCCAGACTCTTGATCCCACACAGTTTGGTTTTGTCAGAGGGAGATCATGCCTGTTAAACTTGGTCGCCTTCTTCGAAACGTTCACCAAAGCCATAGATGAGAGGAAGACATTGCACACTGCTTACCTTGACCTAGCCAAAGCTTTCAACACTGTTCCCCACTTGGGCATAATAGATAAACTCTCCCAGCTAAGTATCAACCTATATGTTACCAGATGGGTAGCTAACTGGCTCACTGATAGAACCCACTCAGTCAAAATAAGGGAAGCCACCTCTCATAGTAGACCCGTAAGAAGCAGCATACCCCAAGGATCGGTCTTGGAGACTCTACTGTTTGGGATGTACTTTTCTGAGATGCAAGCCAAAACCAGTGGTCTGTGGCTGACCAGGTTTGCAGAGGACTACAAACTGGGCACTGTCAGAAAGTCCCCTAGTGATGTGAACATCCACCAAGTTGGCCTTACCCAAACTAATGACTGATGCCAGAAGCATGGCCTCAAACTGAACGCCAAGAAATGCATCATTGTTCCCTTTGGGGAAAATGGCATCTCTGCTAATTATCACATTAACAGCATACTAAGAACGCAGTCAGTTGTGAGAGACTTGGGCACCCAGGTTGATAGCAACCTGACTTTTGACCACCACGTTGCCTCCTTTGTATGGATGCTTTCTACATAGCCCATCTCATAAGTAAGGGTATTTCTTCCAGGAACAAGAAGGTCATAACATCCATCCCTGTACTCCTCCCTTATCAGACCCATTATCGAGTACAATACCTCCTTCATTATGTACCTTGCCAAGCACATGCAGCAGTTGGAGAGACTGCTGCATGTGCTTGGCAAGGTACATGATGAAGGGGGTGTTGTACCAAGCACATGCAGCAGTTGGAGAGACTGCAGCGGTTCCTGACCAGGAAAATCTAGGGTCTCAAACACCTGTCCTATACAGATAGGATAAAAGTCATGTCCCCTCTACTCTGTCTCGTACAGACTGCTCAGAGGTGACCTGTGTCTGGCAAACAAGGCCGTCTCAGACTCAGCCTTGATGGAGTTACTGCATATCCGTAAGTCAAACTCCACTCGCACAACCCACACACAGAAGGCCTTTTCTTGATACTAAGTATATTTTTTGTTGTTTTCCACATCTGAATACCTAGCGACTGTATTTCGCCTGCCTTTCTGTTACATTGAAGCTGTTTTTACTGTATTTAACTTAATATTGCACTTGGAATCTTTGTTTGTTACTATTTGACTGTATTTGTAGCAAATTCTTCTGTGTAAGCTGTAGTAGCTGATTCATAGCATTTATAAGTGTTTGCTGTACCTGTTTCTGCCTGTTTTGTGGAAAAAAAAAGAAAAAAATATCTCTTGTTTTTCCTGCTTTACTAGTTTAGTCCAGTTTCAGAGTTGCTGATTCCTGGGCATTGGTTGTAGTTCCTGTGTACTGTTTCCTTGCCTTATTTGGGGGAGAGGAAGTTACCTTGCTTACCAGTGGGAGTGGGAAGCATTGAGCTGCCTTTTGTCCAGTTTTGTGAGGTTTCAGCCAGTAACTAGTAGTTTATTGGTCGTTTTGGGCCAGTTTCTAGCTTTTCCAGCCCCTGGTATAAAAGCTGTAAACGCTGTTTTCAGCTTGTACCTACTCAGCACAGACTCCACGTGGGCCAGCAGAGTAATCCAGGCTGCAGAGAGCTGAATAAGCGACTTTTCTTGATACTAAGTATATTTTTGTTGCTTTCCACACCTGAATACCTAGCGACTGTATTTGCCTGCCTTTCTGTTACATTGAAGCTGTTTTACTGCATTTAACTTAATATTGCACTTGGAATCCTTGTTTGTTACTATTTGACTGTATTTGTAGCAAATTCTTCTGTGTAAGCTGTAGTAGCTGATTCATAGCATTTATAAGTGTTTGCTGTACCTGTTTCTGCCTGTTTTGTGAAAAAAAAAAAAAGAAAAAATATCTCTTGTTTTTCCTGCTTTACTAGTTTAGTCCAGTTTCAGAGTTGCTGATTCCTGGGCATTGGTTGTAGTTCCTGTGTACTGTTTCCTTGCCTTATTTGGCGGACAGCAAGTTACCTTGCTTACCAGTGGGAGTGGGAAGCATTGAGCTGCCTTTGTCCAGTTTTGTGAGGTTTCAGCCAGTAACTAGTAGTTTATTGGTCGCTTTGGGCCAGTTTCTAGCTTTTCCAGCCCCTGGTATAAAAGCGTAAGCGTTAGCTGAGCTGCCACTGTTGCACACTAGGGCAGCGCCGGTTAAGCAGGTTTAAACTATTCGGGCTACCTAAAGTCCACTCTTCAAATTTTCCCTTAAAACTACCTTCCTCGAACTATACTACTGATCTAATCAGCGCATCCTATAACTAAAAAGATCATCTCCACTTGACTCCAAGTAGACTATTCTCTATCTGTTAAACCTAGCACTTGCTCCTACAGTACTTATTACCTTGACACGGCACTCTTGTCATAGATAGTACCCCAAAAAGGTAACCCCCCATTTCTCGGTCACCCACGTCCCCCTGAATCTTTTTTAAAGTTTTTGTCTATCCTTCTAGCATGTCGAGGGATCAGTTGCTAGTGTCCTCTCAGCTGGTGAACCTGGGAATACTGAGACAATGTTACAATTGCCTCATGTACACAGACAACCCTCTCCTCCTCCCACAAAACACAAATACATGCGAGAGATGCAATATACGGCCAAACTGGAGGCTGAGCTCTCTCAACACAGGACTGGCAAGACCAGTCAGGAGGAGAAGGTTACCACACACACCATAGACCCAGTCTCACATAGCACCATTACAACCTCAAATCATACACATAAACACACAAAGACATACTCGGAGGCTCTGATCAAAAATCTACCAAAACAGCAGAGGCCACCAAAGCAGACACCCAAACAACCACCACCTCAGAACACAACACCTGCAACACATAGACCTCACAGTCAGAGTGTCAAACAGTCACAGCCCTTAAGGCCAAACACAATGCCAGACACACTAGTCATTGGTGACTCCATAGTCAGACACACTGCCGTCCCGCTCACCAGACTGAGTAAGGAGAAGGTCACAGTAAGCTGCCTGTCGGGCGCTAGAATCCGCCACATAATGCAAGCACTCAGGTCTCTCAACAGCAAGTACAAATATGACTCAGTCATTGTCCACGCTGGTGTAAAGCGACCTGAGACGCACCTCCTTGGACTACATGAAAAGAGACATTGAGGACCTCTCTGATTATGTAGCCCAGGCAGGTATGACCCTGACCTTGAGCAGTATCCTACCTTCACCAAGAGTGATGCCACAATACAGAGATAAGATGATCAGCTTTAACAATTGGCTTAAACACTGGTGTCATTCAAAGGGGATCCAGTATCTGTCTGCCTGGGATGACATGCTGGACAAGCCACGCTGCTTCGCAAGGGACGGCTTGCACCTGTCACCCCTGGGATTTTGGATATTGGCAAAGGCTCTTGCCACCCCATAGTGCCTTTTTAGGCAAGGCTCAAATTCTAAACCTACCACCCTAGAACACAAAAAGGAAGAAAACTAAGGGTAATGCTGCTCAATGCCAGAAGTCTCAATCTCAAAATGCACGCACTCGAGGCCCTTCTCAGTATGGAGAACATCGATGTCTGTGCTGTGACAGAAACCTGGTTCAAGGCTCCTGAGAGCACCCCAGCGCTATCAGGTTTTACCTCATATCATACGTTCCGGCCCCAAAATCCGGACAATACCAAGAAAGGAAGGGGGGGTATCCATATTCATCAAGGACACCCACACCTCAAGACTGGTGGCAACGCACGATGCATCGGAGACCATCCAGGTGCAATTAACCATAGGCAAGACTGCTCTGCAAATTGTAGCATGTTACAGGCCACCCTCACAAACTCAGGAACCTCACATGGCCTTCCTGAAAACACTAGAGGGGATAAATGTATCACCAAACACCATCATACTACGTGACTTCAATTACCCTAATATAGACTGGGAACACTACTCAAGCCAAACACCCTAGCCCAAAAGTTCCTGGAATTCATAAACTCAAATGCCATGGAACAACTAGTCACCATCCCCACAAGAGGAGATAACATACTTGATCTCATCATCATGAACATGGGAGCACAATGTTCAACACCGGAAGTATACCCCTCACTGGTGAGATCAGATCACAAACTAATCTCGCTGGAGGTCCTCATCCCACCCCCACCTGAAATAAAAAAGACCACAGTAAAGAACTTCTCAAAAGCCGACTTCACACTTCTAAAGACTAGTGTGGTCTCCTTTAAGGACCCCGAGCCGGTGGAAAACATTACTCAAGCCGCTGAATCACTTACAAACACCTTCTACCAGCACCTGCAGGACTGCATGGATAAGGCAATCCCAAACAAAACAAAGACTCTTAGTACCAAAGGCAAGCGTCCAGTCTGGTGGACCCCAGCCATAAACAAACTCTACAATAAAAGGAGGAAGCTACTACAAGATAGAGCAAAATCCTTAAAAGGTAAGACACCCTTGATCACTATAAGTAAAAAACTAAGAGCTCTCATAAAATCATCCAAAGCAAATTTCAAGAGAAAAATAGCTAAAGACTCAAAAGACAATCATAAGGCCTTCTTTAGCTATGTTAGAAACCTAGGAGGAAACTCCCAGATATGCTCAGAACTAGTTCAAAATGATGTGAAGATTACTGATCCTACAGACATTGCCAACATACTGGCTGACAGGTTCAGTGCAAACTTCTCCCCTCCCCAAAAGGAGAGATTTCTATACCAAACGATTGCAGCCCCCCAAACATCTCCAGCGCTCAAGTGAGAACTGCTCTCTGCAAAGCAAAAACACAGCATCCTTGGGACCTGATGGTGTCCCCGGCTGGGTGCTCCACGAACTCAATGAGGAATTAAACCCACAGCTAGGACAGCTGTTTAATCAAAGTCTTACCTCTGGATACGCACCCAGGAGTGGCGCACTGCAACTGTGGTCCCACTTCACAAAAGCAGTACCACCACTGACCCTGGAAATTACCCGCCCATTAGCTTGACAAGCCTTATCAGCTAAGTCATGGAGAGGATCATAATGGACCTCATAAATAAAGACATAGGGAATTTGCAGACTTTGGATCCAACCCAGTTTGGCTTTGTCAAAGGCAGATCATGCCTTTTAAACTTGGTTGACTTCTTGAAACAGTCACCAAAGCCATTGGCGAGGAAAGGCAGTCCATACAGCCTACCTCGATCTGGCTAAGGCCTTCGATACAATACCCCACTCGGGTATCATTGAAAAACTCATCAGCTTAAATGTTAACCCATACATCACAAGATGGGTTGCAAACTGGCTGAGTGACAGAACCCACAGGGTCAGAGTTGCTGGCGCCATGTCAGACTCAAAACCTGTCACAAGTGGTGTCCCACAGGGCTCAGTCCTGGGCCCACTCTTGTTTGGCATCTACATTTCAAGTACAAGCAAGCACAGGAGGGTTATGGCTGACAAAGTTTGCAGATGACTGCAAACTGGGCCATAGTAGAAAACACATCTGACACAGATATCCTTCAGAAGGGTCTCACAGAAGCGGATAACTGGTGCCAGAGCCACGGCCTGAAGTTAAATGCCAAAAAATGCATAGTCATACCCTTTGGGAAAAACAAGGTTACCCCTAGCTACCAAATAGGTGGCAATCCACTGAGCACAGAAGAAGTTATCAGGGACCTGGGGACCCAGGTTGATAGTAGTCTGTCATTCGACACCCATGTAGCTAAAGTAGTTAGGAAGACCTTCTACATTGCCCACCTTATCATGAAGGGATTCTCATCTAGATCAAGGGAGGTCATAGTCTCCCTTTACTCATCACTCATCAGACCAATGATTGAGTACAATGCCCCATTCGGAATGTATCTGACCCGACACTTACAGCAGCTGGAGAGGCCACAAAAGTTCCTCACCAAAAGGATAAAGGGTCACAAAAATCTGTCCTATGCTGCCCGACTGAAAGAACTCCAGCTCTATTCAGTCGCTTACCGCTTGCTCAGAGGTGACCTTTGCCTAACATACAAGGCCATGTCAAACCCAGATTTGATGAATATGCTTCACCTCAAAAAATCTAGATCCATTAGAGCCACAAGGGCGGGAGACTTAAACCTCGACACGGCTATTAATAGGACGTGCTGGAGGGATAGATTCATCACCCAAAGACTCCCTATGCTGTGGAACAAAATCCCGGTACATGTGAGGCAGAGCACCTCGCTGGCCTTGTTCAAGATAAATCTTGACCAATGGATGGGAGATCGCAGATATACCCCAGGGATTACCTCAGTGTCACTGCTCGACAGAGGCACAGCAAAATAATGGGTATAGTTCCCCATACTAAAGGGGTGGCGTAAGCCACAAAACGATGGGCTAGGCTTGTAAATGCCCTCGGGCAGATAGCCTAGTATGAACCTATGAACCTATGAACCTGGTCTGTGACATTAATAAAACTTGTTGGGAGGATAGATTTGTGTCCCAATGACTGACCCATTTGTGGAATAGACTCCCTCTCCATGTCAAGCAGAGTACCTCACTAGCTCTCTTTAAGAGAAACATGGACGACTGGATGAGAAACAGAAAATGTACCCCTGGGATCCCACCTGTGTCCCTGCTGGACAGGAAAAACAGGTGCTGACTTTGTGGGAACATGGATGAACTTCTTGGCTAGGTTTATGAGGGCCTCCGGGCCAATAGCCTAGTATCGTCTTGTGAACCTATTATGTTGGCTACCAAAAAAAAAAAAAAACAATTGCTAGAAAATGGAAATCTGTACCTAAAACAACCATATTTAAAGTACTGAACATTGTGAAAGAGACAAAAGAACTGTCTTACTTAAAATTACATTCCCTTCAGTGTCCTTCTAAACATTGACATAAAATGGGGTATATTCTTAACTCATTCACTCCAGTGGAGTTAAGGAAGTTTGCACTGTAATTTCTAATGGGCGGAGCCTCAGCCTTTTGACAGAATCAAATTATGCCTTCATATTTCAAACACATGTTCATATCTCTGGAACCATAGGGATTATGAAAGAAGTATAAATGGCAAACTCTTCAGCACAAACTATTTTTATAGTGGTAGTATTCTTTAGGTTCTAGGTCTTAAACTGAATTTTATAAGTCACAGTAAACACAGTAACTATTACATTTGTAATATTTTGTAAACAATTTACAATATCTCAGTAACCACTCAAGTTACACACATATTGTCAACTGTGTTTTATTCATCTACTGAGAGCTTTCATATGAGACTAAGAAGTTCTCTCTGTGTTACTTGGTTGCTAAGATATTCAGAAAATATGAAAATTATATCTGTATAAACTAATATGAAAACAACAGCTAATATTTATTTTGCTGCACTAAACAGAAGTCAAATATTAATGCAGTTGAGTTTGCTATTGTGCAACCTTTAAGATGAAATATTTTAAAACTGTGTACATAGCATGGTTTTGAATTATTGATGCACGTATGAATAAGCAATATTTGACACCTAGAAGCATCTGTAGGAGTTAACTACAGATGCATCTAGAGGCGTCAGTCAGATGTAATGAATTAATTGTCATCAAAATTCTAGTCTTTCTCAACCACTTTTTCTTGCAAAGCCATGTTTCACATCTGTTTCTATATCTAGTGGGACTAATGCTGTATTGTTTTCCATTTATTCAATTTATTGAATCATTTCAGTGTTGCTGATCTTCGTCCTGATTATCTCCATCAGAAATGGCAGTCTTTGGTTCACTTCCAGTGAACTCTTGATCTTTCTAGTCAGTTCTCCCCCACCCCCCCCCCCCCCCCGTTACTCAAGTATTTTCCTGTAGAAAAATGGAAAATGTTTCATTGACAAAGTCTCTCTGGGCTTTATTGCCTAAAGAATGAGAAGCTGAGTCTCCCTATGCTTACTGGCTCACTGTTTGTTGAATATATATTTTTATTTCTTTTTTAGCGTGTTCTTCATCAAATAATGTATTTAATCTTCCAGGAAAAAATATTCTGAAGGCAACTGGATACAGCAGCTTGAATCTCACACCTGTTTCTCAACATTCCGTGATAGCTGGGATAAACTTGCTTTTCTTTATTCTGATCTTCAGTGAATAATCACTTTCAATAAATACTATGTTGTCTCCAATTTTCTAATACCTTTCCTTTCTGTTATAATTTTGGCAGGATCATGTATTTCTTCTGGTATGATTGCATCTTTACCAATACTAGTCTTGGCTGCTTTCAATTGGACAGATCTGAAGCACATGCATGATGTATCATCTCAATCAAAAAATCCTTCTTTGGAACACCAGTCCGTTTACTTAGGTCTATATTACAACATCGAATATTCTAAATATCGAACACTCTAGAGAGTGAAAATGCAGGACCTCGAAGTGCTTTTTTCGAGATTGCAATACAGTGAAGATCAGAATATTTGCCCTTTCATCACTGTAGTGCGATCTTGGAGTTGGAGTATATATTTAGCGAGGGTGGGGTGGGGGAACTCATCCCCCCAATAATGATTTCTAGGTCCTGCATTTTTGCTCTTTAGAGTTTTTGATATTTAGAACATTTGATGTTCTAATGTAGACCCGGTTACTTTTGTGTATTTTCAAAAAATTAATACAGTATGTTCCTTCCAGTTTGTCTGGTATAGCAGAAAATCTCAGGTTTTCACTCCACTCTCTCTTTTCTAACTCTGTTTTTGAAACAGAAGCCTCATGCTCAGCCAACCTTTTTTTTTTCATTTCAGCCTCTGATTCTTGAAGTTTTATCAGTTCATCAGAATATCTAGATGTTCTATAGTCCTATCTCACCTTCATTCTTACACTTAGGATCAGAGCCGAACCTCAGCTCCAAATCGGCATATCTCTAACTCAAAATCTTCTGGTTGGCTCGTGGCTAGGAGGTATCCCATAATGCACTGCTAACATATCCCAGAGCTCGTTTGCTGCTCGTTGAGCTCAGATGTGCTTCTTCTTGGCCATGACTAAGTGAAAAAATTTCTACTAATTTTTCTAGTTATTTGCTGACTAAAATATATGTATTCTCCGGTTTAGTGTTTTACCATATTCCGTGTCTGTTTTAGACAATTTGCTGCATCGTTCGCTCTGTTTGTACTATTTGTGTTTTTTGATTGGCCGTCCTTCTGTTGGCCTTGTTGTATCCCTGCATTGCTTTCACTTGCTGTGCTAATTGTTTAATTGTTATTGTTATTCATTTTCACTAGGGCTAGGCCCATTTAAATTAGAGGACCTAGTTCTCGGTTCTGTTATTTGTGTCTTCTTCTAGGGCTAGGCCTGTTTAAGTTAGAGGACCTAGTCCTCTGTCTGTTTCTTTGCTGTTTCCTCAGGACTAACCGTTTAGTGGAGGTAGTCCAGGATACTAAGGATCACAAGCCTTCGGGCTTTAAAAAATGTACTAAATGTGCCCAGAAAATGTCTTTGATGGATGGGCACAATCTTTGTGTGCTATTCACCTCCAAGAGTCTTGCTTATTTTGTCATGCCTTTAGTCCCCGTGATCTTCAAGAGAGAAAGAACAAACTTATTTTGAAAGGCCTGTTAAAGCATTCTTTTGAAGATGAATTGGCTTCTTCGTCCTCCAGTTCCAAGTCACCACCCTCCAAGAAAGACAAAGCCAAATCTACAAAAAGGCGGTCTCCCACTCATTCATTGTCGTTGGAGCTGCCAGACAAAATTGCCAAACTTGACTACATCCTCGTCGGCTCCACTGGTTTCGGTGCTGACAGAGTTTCCTATTGTGGATCCATCAGTTTCAGCTCTAGGAGTTTCCGAGCTGATAACTGAGCCTGTGTCTCAGAGCCAGTCAGCTGAACTCTTACCAGTCTCCCCAACTCTTAGGTCACCTATCTTTCAGCGATCTAGGTCCCCCACTCTATCCTCCATGTCTTCTAGGAGCCTTTCTGATGAGGACATTGAGAGAGTGGTGAGCAGACTACTACAGACTTTGTCACTGAGAAATTTACTTTTGGCTCCATCCCAGTCGGCTTCGGAGCCTAGTGTGCCCATACACCCTGTCGATGTTCCTCCTCTGAGCCACTCTGATGCTTTGGAGCCAGAGATGTTGGTGCCTCGGGTCATGGAAAGGTCGGTTGCAGCTACCTCAGTTGGTCTCTTGGTTCCGATATCCGCACCAACCCCCTTCGGTGCCGTCCGTGGGGTCTAGGGTCCTTAGCTCTCCAGTCGGGCCCGAGGGAAATGCTTGGACCCAAACTTTTTCATTTCCGAGCCTACCTCTCGGTGCTTCGGCTTGGATGAGTTTGGACCCCACATCTGCCTCGGAGCCTATCTCCTCTGCACCGGGGACTGCCTCTGCACCTTCTTAGCGGGGGGCATCCTCAGAGCTGAGAGGATCGGCCTTCGAGGTGATGAGTGTTCTATCCAAGTCTTCAGTTCCAACCAGAGGCACCGACACTCTTCCCCCTAAAGCGCCGACTTCAGTCTCAGCTCCCTCTCTCAACCAACACAGCAGAGACTCTCAGTCTGTGGAAACCTCCATGAGTGGTCCCCAGTCTTCCGAGGTCTCCCAAGAATATCCTTCTGAGGAGCCCCTCGGAAGAAAACTTGTAAGAGGAAACATGTTGACTCCCCCAATGAGTCCATTACATCAGACACTAACCTCGAGGAGTCAGAAGGGTCCCCCAAGTCGTCCTCTGATCCTATCTCCTTTGCAGATATCCTTGAGATCCTGAAACAGGGAGGTGGCTGGCCCACCACATCCCCTTTATGATGAGGAGTCAGTGTACCTGAAGGATTTCGGGTCTCAACCCTCCACCTCTTGTGTGTCTCCACCTTTTGACGAGCTACTGGATGTAGTGAGTCGAAAGGTGTGGGAATCTCCTTATTCTGTAGAACCGGTTCCTAGAAGACCTAATAAATTCTTGTCAGCACCTCAGGACAAAGACTTTCTTACTAAGGGCGTGCCAGTAGATGCCATAGTGGTGGCACCAGCCACCAGAAACGAACTTGCTGAAACTTCCTCCACTGTCCATCCACTGAACAAGGAGTCTCGAACAATGGATAGGTACGGGAAGCGTATCTTTTCTTCAGCGGCTTTTACACTGAACTACCTACCTGTCTTACTTCACTAGGCTCCAGAGAGATCTCCTAAGAGAACTGGGAGAGACTCTGCAAGGTAACATATCTGAAGCGGTGTCTGAGAAGGTTAATGCACAGATGTCTACATTAAATTGTGTTATAAACTCCTCCATGCGACTGATATCTTACGCAGCTGATGGAGCGAGTAGGGCAGCGGGTTAAAGAGTTGCTCTTAGAAGACACTCCTGAATGTGCTTGTGTAACTTTGCAGAGGCCTTTAAGTCTACATTTACCAATGCTCCCTTTGATGGATCCTCTTTGCTTGGAACCAAGGTAAAGGACACACTCACCAGGTGCGAACAGGAAGGGAAAATCCTATCTGCCATGGGAGTTGTTTTTCCATTCCTTCTAGACCCTATCCAAAAGGGCAGAAGGGTGGTAAAATATGGTTCAAGAAGTCATAGAGGTTTTTCCAGGATGCACAGAGTGATTCCTTCTCCAGAAGCAGAGGAGGAGGAGGAAATAACGGTAGATGCCGCCCTGGAGGCAGGAGAGGCCCACAGAACCAGGGAGACTGTGATTCTTTTCATGGTTGTCCCTATAAGCGCTCCTGAAAGGAGGCCCGACTGTGCGTCTCTGGAGCCAGTTGGGGTCATATATCCTTATACCCAGAAGCCTGGCACGATATCACTCAAGACAAGTTGGTATTAAGGATAATTACCAGAGATTACCATATTCCCTTCTATTTTCCCCCTCCTCGGATCAGATGAATCCCAGATGTTCCATCCAAACACAGGGATTCAGCAACTCTAGAAATCCAAACGTTGCTCATAAAGAGAGTCATCCAACCCATCCCCGCAGACCAAGTAGGATTAGGGACTTACTCCAGATTCTTTTTGGTGCCAAAAAGAACAGGGGACTTGAGACCCATCTTGGATCTCAGCAAATTGAACGAATCTGTACGGAAGTCCAAGTTCCGAATGGTCACCTTACAGTCGATACTCCCGTTGTTAGGAAAAGATGTTTGGATGTGCTCCATAGATCTCCAAGATGCTTACTACCACATCAAAATGGACAGAGCATCAAGGAGTCACTTATGCTTCTGGCTGGGGGCCAGTCATTACCAGTTTCATGCCCTGCCCTTTGGTCTCACCACAGCCCCCAGGGTGTTCACCAAATGCATGACAGTGGTAATGGCTCACTTGAGACGCCTTGGATTCCAAGTGTTTCCGTACCTGGGCGACTGGCACTGCCACCACCAGGCATCTACTATTACAGGCCAGGGACGCTACTATTTCGACTTGCTTGCAGCTAGGGATTACAATAAACCGGCAAAAATCTGCATTATCGCCCTTTCAGCATGTGAATTTTATTGGTGCCGAAATAAATACCATCACAATGAGGGATTACCTCCCCGTAGACAGAATTCAGCATCTCAGGAAACAAATTTTGAGCTTACTTTCCTCCAAGGAAAGCAAAAGCAAAGACGGTGTTCAAGTTGTTAGGGATGATGGCCTCCACAATAACATTACTCCCATTAGCCAGACTGCACATGAGGATTCTGCAGTGTTTACTTTTTGCCCAATGGTCACTGCAGCATCTACCTCTTTCTCACCCCATCCTGATAACAGAATCATGCAAACAGGATCTTCGCTGGTGGACCCAGTTCAGCCATCTGACCACAGGCAGACCATTTGTTCCATCTCGCCCTGTTGCCACCGTGACCATAGATGCCTCCCAGATAGGGTGGGGGGGGCATTATCTAGGGAGAACAGTCCAAGATGCATGGCAAGAACACGAGGCTCATTTGCATATCATCGTCTTAGAGATGAGAGCAGTGCTTCTGGCGTTGCAAGCGCTTCACAGCTTTCTCCCTCTAGGGACAATTGCAATCCACTCGGACAATATGTCGATAGTGTGGTACATAAACAAGGAGGGACCATATCTTATCCCCTTTGCAGAGAGCCCCTCCGAGTGTAGGAGTGGGCAGTATCTTCCCAACGTTTTCTGGTCGCAACCCACACTCCGGGGAAAACCAACATGATAGCCGACAGGCTCAGCAGGGCTTTTCTGATGCCTCACGAGTGGTCTCTGAACACACACATTGTGGAACAGATTTTTCGCAAATGGGGTCAGCCTTGCTGCAATCTGTTTGCCACCCCACTAAATGCCAAATGCACCAGCTACTTCCCCCTAATTCCCCCGGAAGGGGAGCCACCCAGAGATGCACTCGTTCATGATTGGCCCTTGGGACTTCTCTATGCATTCCCACCATTTCCCCGGATATCGAAGGTAATTCAGAAAGCAATATCCTTGGGAAGCAAAATTATCCTAATTGCTTCCTACTGGCCTCGACAGATTTGGTTCCTCTTCCTCAGACCTCATGTAATGGACAAACCGTGGACTCTGGACCCAGTGCCAGATTTGCTGACGCATATGTCAGAGGTGTTCCATCCCTCTCTCCACACCCTCAATTTGACAGCTTGGCTGCTCCAATTTCATCCTTAGCCTTCGTGACCTTTCCCCTGATGTACATATTCTGACATCTTCTCACAAACCTTCTAACAGAAAGACTTACATCAGTAAATGGAAAAGGTTTTCCTACTGGGCCCGTGAGAGAAACCGCAATCCTTACACAGCTCCCATTTCTGCCATTTTAGAGTTCCTTACTCAGTTGTTCCATCAAGGCTCAGCAGCTGCCACTATTAAAGTTCAACTGGCAGCCATTTCTACCTTTCACTTGGCTACTGACCCTAACCTTATGGCGCATAGACTGTGTAGAGCTTTCCATAAAGGGGCCACCATATTACGACCTCCAGTCATGGATCCGGTGGCACCCTGGGATTTGAATTTTGTACTTCAAAAACTTACTTCGAGCCCTTTTGAACCTTCAGCAACTTGTGACCTCAAGTTCTTATCATGGAAAACTATATTTTTAGTGGCCATTACATCTGCAAGGAGGGTCTCAGAACTGCAAGCCCTTTCCATTAAGCCCCCGTATTTGGTGTTTCACAGAGATAGGGTTTCCTTACGGACAAATCCTTTTTTTGTTCAGACCAGTATTAGTCAGTCCATTGAATTGCCTGTTTTCTCCCCTAATTTTTCTAACAAGGTAGAGTACAAATTCCACCAACTTGACGTGCATAGATAATTGCATTTTTATCTTGGAAGAACTAAGAATTTCAGAAGGTCAGATCAATTGTTTATTTCCTTTTCGGCTGCAAGGAAGGGCCTTCCAGTTTCTAAAACCACATTGTCTGACTGGATTTCCAGCTGTATTTCCATCTATACATCCAGTGGCAATGATCTTCCCTTCAAAGTGAAAGCTCACTCTACCAGATCTGTGTCTACTTCGGTAGCCTTTCAAGCAAAAATTCCTATAGATAACATCTGTGCAGCAGCAACATGGGCTTCACCTCATATATTCATTACTCACTACAAATTGGACATGGTTTCCAGGAACAGGTCTTCCTTTGGTTCCACAGTACTCAGGAGCATTTTCCAGTGAGACACCCAGGATAAATGTGCTAGGGATGCTGTCCCAAGTGTAAGAATGAAGGGGAGATAGGACTACAGAACATAAAGAAGTTATATACTTACCATAACGTTCGATATTTGTAGTCCATCTCGCCCTTCATTCTTATGAACCCTCCCTCCTGCCCCCTCCTTGAGGACCTGGGGGGTAGTATGACTATTGCCTTATCTTTATGTTGAGACCATTCTACATGGTTTGTTCTTTGTCTCTGTATATTTACTTCTTGCAGCCAATAAGATCTGGGATACATTAGCAGTGCATTATGGGATACTTCTTAGCCACGAGCCAACCAGAAGATTTTGAGCTAGAGATTTGCCGAGTTAGAGCCGAGGTTCAGCTCTGATCCCAAGTGTAAGAATGAGGGGTGAGATGGACTACAATCATCGAACGTTATGGTAAGTACATAACTTCTTTTTAAAGCTTCTATTTTCTTCAACCCTTTATTATTGATGTTGATGTACTTCTTCAATGTTTCATTTATCTTACCAACTCTGAGCATATTTGATTTATTTTTCCTCTAAATTATTGGAAACCTGAATTGTTTTTGCTTCTACAGGATTCTTGTCATTGAGAGTTTTCCCATTTACCTTTTCTAGTTGATTTTCTTTCAGCTTTTCCAAATGTCTTCTTTACTGGCATCCAGGCTGTGTAATTACTAGCCAAGGACTGCATTTTACCAAATAACAAATCTGACGTTGTCAGTCTTCACATATTCCTTGACAGTAGGTTCGGTTCTGAACCTCAGAACCGACTCGGCTGTTATTCCAGCTCATGCTTTCCAAAAACTCTCGAGCTCAGCTGTACCCATAATGCTCCTCACCAAATTACCTCAGATCTCGTTTGCCGATTCAAAGTGCCAGAAGCATCATCTACTTAGCGCTCTGGCAACAGCAGTTTAACTTTTGTAAGTTACTTCTTTGTCTAGATAATTATCATTTTTCTGAATAATTCTTATTGCTGCTCTACCCGTTCCTACTTTTTGACTTTTTGGTGTGTGTGCGATCCCCTTTATCTTACCTTTAATTACTCTAGGTAATTCTTGCGTACCATTGTTGATGCATCCCCCTTTTACCCTTCAGGTATTCCTTGTGTACCATTGCTTATAATTGGTTGCTTCTTTTCCTTCTTACAAAAAAAAAAATAGTTTTAGCAGTATCATTGCCTTTTTTGTGTGTGAGCAGTTGTGTACGTGTGAGTTTCTGTGATAAGCGGATAAGCCAGTTAAAGGCACCTTTGGCTTTAAGAGTTGTCGTAAGTGTGATAGAAAAATGCCCAGCGCTGACAGATATACTGTATGCATGTATTGTCTTGGGGCTGTACACTTACAGGAAGACTGTGCCATATATCATAGTTTCATCCATAGGACACTAGTTGACTGTAAAAATAAAGTCATTCTGAAGGGTCTATTGAAGTCTGAGTTTGAAGAGTCTTTATCAGGATCCAGAACAGAGGCCAGTTCACCCTCTACTTCTTCCTCCTCTTCCACCAAGAGGAAGAAGTCCAAAAAGAGACCTCATTCAATTCTGACTGCTTCCTTGGAGCTGTCAGCCAAAATCTCTAAATCAGCTATGGTCCTGAAAGTATCTTTGGAAGCAGCAAGTCAGGAATTTCAGTCCTTGGTGCTGTCGGTGCCAGCTTCAGCATCAACTTCCTTAGTGCCGACCACAGATATAGATCCCTCCTACATGACACAGAAGGTCCAGGAACCGAAGAAGTTTTCCTTTAAACAGCTACCACGGACCCGATATTCTCCTTTGGTAGATCCCTTTGTGGATAGCCCTCCAAGTCCATTCTTAGAGAGACACCCTCCCAGATCTCCTTCCATTTCCTCTAAGCGATCCACCAGGAGTTTAACTGAATCAGATGTAATGATGGTGGTGGGAAAGCTCTTTGTGGCAAGGTGATTGCCTTCAGTGTCGGTTCTGAGTGCCCTTGCCGCTGGAACCATGTCCACTTCCACACCGGTACTTCTTCCTGCACCGACTCTCACTGAGACTTCGGAGCCCGTGCTGTCGACGATCCTGACTTTGACTGGTTCAGTGCTGGTCAGAGCTCCTACTCCAGCACTGATGGCTAACCTGAGTGCTTTGGGTGTGTCGATCCAGAGACCTTCCAGGGCCATAGCTTCATTGCAGGTTCCGGGGGATGGTTTTGTCTTTAGTTTTTTCGGAGCCATCCATGACCCTCACTGCTTCTGCATTTTTAAGCTCGGGCCTGGCTTCAGGCTTCCTCGGTGCGGGGTGGGACCATGGTAGTGAAGGAGTCTGTTTCTGTTCTGGGCTCCCATTCCTCTATGGGGGAGCCTGCCTTCCAGGCCATGGAGAGGGCATAATCAATTGCTGGCAGTCAGTCATTCCCTACCCCATTGAACCAGATATCTGGCCTTTCCCCTCGACCAGAGCTTCCTCCATCCTCTTCCCTGGGACAGAGGGCACAGAAGGCTCAGGATCTAACCACTGTGGTTCTGTCCTGTTCGGATATGTCTCTGGAGCATCCCACCAAAGAGGGTCCTGCAAAGAGAAAGTGCAAGAGGAATCACTTGGACTCCCTGAAGAGTCTTTCATGGAAGATACTGATTTTGATGAAGGGGAAGGTTCCCCCAACTCTCTCCCCCTGATGATGTTTCCTTCAGGGACATCCTAGAAACAGAGAGGTGGCTGGACTTCCCTCCAACCTTCCTCAGAGGAATCACTATACCTTGAGGCTTTTCTTGCCCAACCCTCCACCGCTTGGATTTCTCTGCCTGCTGATGATCTCATTAAACTGATTGCTTAGCAGGCATGGAAGTTGCCTGATTCTGTCAAGCCAGTCCATAAGAGACCAGATGCATATTGTCACCCCCTATGGATTGACAGCACTGGACTAAGGGAATTCCAGTAGATGCCATGGTGGTCATGGCAGCCACTAAGAAGGAACTTGCTGATGAAAATCCCACTATCCATCCTCCTAATAAGGAATCTAGGACTATGGATAGATTTGGGAAGAGCATATATGCTTCATTGACCTTTGCCCTTCGGTCCTTGAATTACATGGCACACTTTACCAAGTTGCAGTGGGATCTGATTAAGGAACTTTCAGATACTCTATCAGGAGCAGTAGCTGAAGAAGTCTGAGACAAAGTGACCTCTCAGCTCACCACCCTTGAAGTGATCTCCAATTTGTCCATGAGGCTAATTGCTCACGCCAGTGAAGGGATGATGAGGGCTGCAGGTTCAGGCGTAGTCATTATGTGAGTTCGTGGAGCCATTTAAGTCTTCTTTTGTAAATACCTATTTGACCGCACATCCCTATTTGGTTCTAAAGTTAAAGAGAATCTAACCACATGTGAGAAAGATGTGAGAAAGATGGAAAGACTCCTGCTGTAAGCATACACTTTTCCACTCCCCAGCAGCCTTATTCCAGGAACCAGCGGAGTGGGAGCCTATGGTTCAAAAAGTTCAAAGGGCCTTTCCAAGACTCACATGGCAATGACTTCTCCCGGGACCGGGGGGAAGTAATCATGGAAGACTCTGAAGAAGAGACAGAGGTGGCCCACAGAATCAGTGTTCCTGAGATTCTTTCTGTGGGAACTCCTATCAGCGTTCCTGAAAGGAAGTCCAATTGCCATCCTTTGTAGGCATTTGGGGGGCAATTATCCCTGCACTATCATGCCTGGCTAATGTAACAAAGGACTTCTGAGTGCAGTAGATTATAACCAGAGGATACAATATCCCCTTTTTACTGCAACCAAAGGCTGCAACCAAAATTCTGGATGTTCCACCCAGTCACAGGGAAGCAGCAGTCTTAGAAATTCAAAAACTGCTCAACAAAAGAGTCATCCAAACAGTCCCACCAGATAGGATCTGGAATTTACTTAAGGCTCTTTTTAGTACCAAAGAAGATAGGGCACTGAAGACCAGTCTTGGATCTCAGCAGGCTGAACAAATCTGTTCAGCAAACCAAATTCCGGATGGTCACTGTTCAGTCTATTCTTCCCTTTCTGGGAAAAGAAGATTGGATATGCTCTGTAGATCTTCAGGACATGTATTACCACATAAAGATGGACAAATGGTCCAGAAGATTCTTGTGCTTCTGGCTGGGATCCAACCACTTTCAATTCAGGGCACTGCCCTTTGGTCTCACCACAGCCCCCAAGGTGTTCAGCAAATGCATGGCAGTGGTTGCAGCTCATGTCAGACTGCATGGATTCTGGGTGTTTCCATATCTAGATGATATCTGGCCTTTCCCCTCAGCCAGAGCTTCCTCCAGCCTCTTCTCTGGGACAGAGGGCACAGAAGGCTTAGGATATAACCACTGTGGTTATGTCCTGTTCAGATATGTCTCTGGAGCATCCCGCCAAAGAGGTTCCTGCAAGGAGAAAGTGCAAGTTGAAGCACATGGACTCCCTGGAGAGTCTTTCATGGAAGATACTGATTTTGATGAAAGGGAAGGTTCCCCCAAGTCTCCCCCTGATGATGTTTCTTTCAGGGACATCCTAGAGATCCTGAAACAGAGGGGTGGCTGGACTTCCCTCCAACCTTCTTCAGAGGAATCAGTATACTTGAGGCTTTTCGTGCCCAACCCCCACCTCTTGGATTTCTCTGCCTGCTGATGATCTCATTAAACTGATAGCTTAATGAGCATGGAAGTTGCCTGATTCTATCGAGCCAATTCCTAAGAGACCAGATGCATATTGTCATCCCCTACGGTTTGACAGCACTGGGATAAGGGAATTCCAGTAGATGCCATGGTGGTCATGGCAGCCACTTAGAAGGAACTTGCCAATGAAAGTCCCACTATCCAGCCTCCTAATAAGGAATCTAGGACTATGGATAGATTTGGGAAGAGCGTATATGCTTCGTCGACCTTTGCCCTTCAGTCCTTGAATTACATGGCACATATTACCAGGTTGCAGCGGGATCTGATTAAGGAACTGCCTGCGGTGGTGGTGCTGCTGTAGCGTTGTCGCCTCATAGCAAGACATTGTCCCGTTCGACTGTCAGCTAGAGCCTCTTCTGTGTGGAGGCATACGTGAATGAGGCGTGCCTTCGTTGAAGGTTGTGCGTCAGGGCTGGTAACCCGGTATGTAAAAATCCACTACCAATCATTAGCGGACCAGAGTTCCGCTGTGGCGAACCCTAACCGGGAAAAGCCAAAAGACAAACAAAACAAGATACTCTGTCAGGAGCACTAACTGAAGGAGTTCAAGACAAAGTGATTTCTCAGCTCACCACCCTTGAATTGATCTCCAATTTGTCCATGAGGCTAATTACTCACACCAGTGAAAGGATGATGAGCGCTGAGGGTTCAGGCGTAGCCATAAGGAGACACACCTTGATGCTCTTATGTGAGTTTGTGGAGCCATTTAAGTCTTCTTTCATAAATGCCCCATTTGACTGAACATCCCTATTTGGTTCTAAAGTTAAAGAGACTAGCCAGATGTGAGAAAGATGGAAAGGCTCTTTCTGCCATAGGCATAAACTTTTCCACTACCCAGCGGCCTTATTCCAGGAACCAGTAGAGTGGAAGGCTATGGTTCAAAAAGTTTAAAGGGCCTTTCCAACACTCACATGGCAATGACGTCTCTCGGGACTGGGGAAAAGTAATCATTGAAGACTCAGAGGAAAAAAAACAGACGTGGGCTGCAGAATCAGGGTTCCAGAAATTCTTTTTCTGGGAACTCCTATCAGCGTTCCTGAAAGGAAGTCCAATTGCCATCCTTTGTAGGCAGTTGGGGGACAATTATCCCTGCACCATCATGCCTGACTAAGTATAACAAAGGACCTCTGAGTGCAGAAGGTTATAACCAGAGGATACAGTATCCCCTTTTTAGTGCAACCAAAATTCTGGATGTTCCACCCAGTCACAGGGAAGCAGCAGTGACTGTTCATCAAATAAATGACAGTGGTTGCAGCTCATCTCTGACTGCAAGGATTCCGGGTGTTTCCATATCTAGATGACTAACTCCTTACTGCTCCCACCAGCTGTCTTCTCATGGAGGTTAGAGATCACACTATCCAGCTCTGCTCCGTTTTAGGCATTACCATAAACTACGAAAAGTCAAAGTTGGAGCCATGCCAACAATTAGAATTCATTGGAGCAAATCTAAACACGATCATGAATGTCACATCCCTGCCCATAGAGAGGCTACAAAGAATACAGTTTCAAGTCAGCCAGATTATTTGCTACAACAAAGTACCAGCAATGCTCCTCCTTCAAGTCTTAGGGTTGATGGCAGCTTCGATCACTCTAGTCCCATTAGCGAAATGTCACATGCGAATCCATCAGTGGCTTCTAGTGTCACAGTGGTCCATGTTGGACCAGCCAGTGTCTCACTTGATCACCATTACCGACTTAAACAAGCAGGCTTTACAATGGTGGCTTCACTCCAACGAGATCTTGATGGGTCAGTACTTCCTTCCCTCTCAACCCCAAGCCATAATGACCATGGATGCATCCTGGATGGGGTGAGGAGGCATTATTTGGGAAAAACAGTCCAAGGCACTTGATCCCATTTGGAGGGCAATCTGCATATCAGTGTTCTAGAGACGAGGGCATTGGTATTAGCATTGCAAGCATTCCACCCAAACCTCCCCTTTGGAAAGATTGCAGTTCAGACAGACAAACATGGCAGTAGTCTGGTGCATCAACAAACAAGGGGGAACCAGATCCTATCCCCTCTGTCGAGAAGCCCTCAGAGTTTGGCAATGGGCAATTTCATCCAACCACTTTCTCAATGCAACACATATTGCAGGGAGCTTGAGCATAATTGCGTACAGATTGAGCAGATGTATGCTAATGCCTCATAAGTGGTTTCTCAACCATTCTGTAACAGAAAAGATATTTTGCCAATGAGGCCAGCCCTGCTGTGATCCATTTGCATCCCCTCTGAACAAACAAGTGCAGCAGCTACTTCATCCTGATCCCCCCCCCCCCAACACGGGGAGTCACCAAGAGATGCACTTCTACACAACTGGCCCTCCAGTCTTCCCATTGCTTTTCCCCCGATTCCCCTCATATCCCAATTTCTAAGAAAACCATCATGTTGAAGAACAAGATCATTCTCATTGCCTCATTCTGGCCTCACCTAATTCGGAAACCTGTGAGCCTGGATCCATCTCCAGACCTATTGTCCCACCTGGGTGGCTTGGTTCACCCGAATCTACACAACCTCAAGCTCACAGTATAGCTTCTCCAATTCCCATGATCACCAGGCATTTTTCTCTCAGTTCACCAGCTCAAAGAATTGTTATGGCTAGTCACAAACCTTCAACTAGAAAGTTGTACCACAGCAAGTGGCACAAATTTTCCACATGGATGTCTTAAGTTTAATACGGACCCATATTTGGCTCCAGTCAATAAGGTTCTAGAGTTCTTGGCATCAGTTTTTGAAGCAGGAGCCTCAGCATCTACCGTTTGAGTGCATTTGGCTGCCATCTCCAATTTTCACTTGGATCTGAATGGCTCGTCCTTAAAGCTTTGCAAAGCCTTTTTGAAGGGATCTATGATGCTCAGACCTCCATATAAGGAATCATTTGCTCCTTGAGACCTAAATTTAGTTCTCCAATCCCTAGTTTATCCCCCATTTGAACCTGCAGACAAATGTGATCTTAAATTCCGGTCTTGGAAAACCTTATTTCTGGTAGCCATTACCTAAACCAGGAGAATTTCAGAGCTTAAAGCTTTATCCTGTAAACCTCCTTATATAATCTTTCATAAACACAGGGTTTCCTTGAGAACTAACCCTTAATTTCTGCCTAAAGTAGTTTCCTCAACCAATCTGAACCAGACTATCCAACTTCCAGCCTTCCTCCCAAATTTCTGTTTCCTATAATTGGAGAATTCAGTAGAGCTGACTCCTTTGTGAAGTGGGATTACATAGGATATTTTCCAGATGGAAATTTTAGCTTCTACTATGGTTCCGATTGATTAGTATTGAGATGGGGTAAGCAATAGTATCAGCTGATTTTTGTAGGTACTCGGCTGGGAGTTGATCAGCAGAAAGTGTAGTGGGTTTTAATTTTTTGATCAAGGTACGGATGAGTGAAGTGGCGACTGGTTGGAAGCTGAACGCGAGTAGGTTTCTAGGGGTGGTACTTTCAGGACCAGGGGAGCTAGGAGGTAGTTGGCTAGCTAGGACTTGAATTGTCTCAGTAAAGAATCGGTTAAAACTGTCAGAAACATCTTCAGGGGTTTTATCAATAGTAGCAGCAGGGATTGGGGTTGAAGTTTGTCCAGGATGCAGTAGATTATTTAAACCTGCCCAAAACTTCTGAGGGTTATTTTGATTTACCGTCTGTAAATTACAGTAGTGTTGTTTTTTGTCTTGTAAAATGGATTTTTTAGTTTCGTTCCTGGATTGCCTGTATTTAATGTGATCTTGGGGGTCTTTAGAAGAACGCCATAAAGCCCATGCTTTGTTTCTAAGGGTAATTTTGAGTTTAGACTCTTTAGAAAGCCATGGCACAGTTTTTGCCTTTGTTCTCTTTGAGCGAACAGGTGCATGCAAATCAAGGATCTCAAGGAATTTGTTGTTAAAGTATGCTACTGCTTCCTCTAAGGGGAGGTGTTTTAGAATATGTGAAGATTGATAACATCAGATAAAGAATTTGTCAGATAAAGAATTTTTCTTACCATAACATTCCATCTCTGTTGTCAATCTTCACATATCCTTGACATACCAGCCCTCTTTCCCCCTGTCCCATAAGTTTTATGGTGGATCGGATTTCCTCTGTTATATGGGTCCTATTCACTTAATTTAGATAAGGTCTCTCTTCTTTTTCTCTACATATGGTTATCTGTCACTTTTTTTTTTTTTTTATGCAAACTCGATCTGTGGTAATTTGGCGAGGAGCATTATTGTTTGAGCTGAGCTTGAGAGTTTTTGAAAGGCGCGAGCTGGAATAATGGCCAAGTCTGTTTCAAGGTTTGGAACCGAACCCACTGTCAAGGATATGTGAAGATCGACAATACAGATGGAACATTATGGTGAGACATAACTTTCTTCAGTGGTCTGTTTTTCACACTGAGAAATCAGAAATTAAGCTTTTGCTCGCTGTGCAGCAATTTTGGATATCTCCAGAAGATGTTTAATCTTGAAGTCATATAAGTGTCTTAGTGTGATTGGAATAACTCATAGTGCTTCAGAAAGAGTATTTGCCCATTTTACTTATAGCCAGTACCATGAGTGGATAAATTAGTTGGAAACTTGTCATGAGTAGGTTTATGTACAATATAGACCTAACCAGGAGCTATTGGCAGATTACATTAGTCCAAAAAGCTAAGGAGGAGTCTAGAATTTTGACACCTGATGGTCTTTTCACTATAGAGTCATGCTGTTTGATCTCCTTGGAGCATCAATAGTGTTCCAGAATCTGATGAACTTAAGACCTCCAACTAGATATTCATCAGCTTACCCTGGACTAAGTAGTTATAGGCTCATAGGTTCTTAATGTAATGGGAAAGCCACCTTCCTAAGGCCCAAGCAGTTTTAGGCTTCTTACATCTAGCTGATCTCTGCTAATCCAGCTAAGTGTAAGCATAGGGCTAGTAAAACTCCAGGCTGAGAACGTTAAAGAAGTTTATGACTGACCCACTAAGAAGAGAAAGGTTAAAGCCTCCTAGGATCTCGATAAATATCACAGTTTTTTTTATTTTTTGTTAATATCACAAGTTTATTTCAAACTTTGTCACTGTCACTTCTTGCCCCCTGACATGACAAGGGATGGGGCCCCACAGAATGTAAAATGGATAGATACAGCAGATGAGACATGTAGATTACTGAAGAGCATGTGTTCTGAGCCTGTATTACTGTCTTCTGATTTCTGTATAAACAGTTTGTTTACAGATGCTTTGGGGGGAGGCATAGAGGCTGTATTGTTACAGACTTTTAAAGGAGATGAACTTTCTGTGTGTTTTAGTCATAAATTTAATAATGTGGATTGAAAAAAAGGAGTTCCTGGCAATTAAGAGGAGTCTGACTACATTTAAACACCATGTCTTGGACATCAAATTCCCACTAGTCACTGGCTATGCCCCACTACATTGAATATACACTCAGAAAGACTGCAATCTCAAGCTATCTAGGTGGACATTGTCCCTTTAAACTTCTAAATTAAAGATTTTCCACCATCCAAGCTATAATTATCTAAAACATAGGCAGGTTGTCCTAGGACTACCACCCTTCCACTGTAGGTATAACCAGTGGTTGTTGTAGTCCGTAGCTAGAGCCAGTGAGTCTACATTATGTAAGGTCTCATCACATGGTGACTGCATCTGGAAAACAAACTGAGGTTTTAGATTCTGCATGTAGTACAGTTGGAATGGTATTGTCCAGGTGGCAGTTCAGTGCAGGGAGATCTAGAGTATTTTCCTGGAGAAAGGTAGGCACAAACGGAAGTGGGTTTCCTTAGTAACTAGATGAGAGAAGCCTGCTTTGGGGAGTATGACTGGAGTACTGTCATTAAAGAGTTTAGCTTCCTGAATGAGAGTGCTAGAGGAGTCTCGAGAGATTTTTCTGGAAGCTTGATGTATAGGGTTGTGTTATGGGGGGGGGGGGTGCCCATTCTCACTTGGATGTTAAGGTATGCTGGTAGAGAAGTCAGAAGGAATAACTGTATTGCTATGCTTGATTATCTTAAAATAGAATTGTACTGTTATCCTATGACAGGAAGGATTATTGGGACTGCTTAAAGTGCTTTTAAATAATGATGTGAAGTTGTTAAATCTTGCCGTTTATTCTCACTTATGGTTTCGGAGCCGATCCTCGGCTCCGACACGGCCGATAGGAAAGCAAAGGGTTTGCCAGTAGCTCGGGACCAAGCCCCTTATCCCACAATGCACTGCTGGAATTACCTCAGATCTAGTTTGCCGCAGCAAGAGAGATCTCGGTGATCCAGTTAGCTCGGACAATTTTTGATAAATCGCAAGTTTAAAAAAAACTTTTTTCTTCTCTTTTTGAGAGATTATTCATATTTAGTGTGTGTGTGTGTGTGTGTGTGTGTGTGTGTGTGTGTGTGTGTGTGTGTGTGTATATGTGTTTCTTGTTAAAAATAATAATAGTTTAAAGTAGGTAAGATTGTAGTGATATAGTGCCCTGTGTTGGCTTAGTTTTTCTTAGTGTTGGGCCCTTTCTTAGCCCTATTTAGTTTAATAATTTTTACTTGTTATCAGTATATTGTTTAGAGTGAGCTTAGTTAGCCCTGTATTTAACCTTTACAGGTTAATTTTGTGGTGTGTCTCTTTATAATATGTCGGATGAGAGAGAAAAGTCTAACCCCAAATCAGGGTTTAAGAAATGTCCAGATTGTGGACAGAAAATATCCGTCACGGACGGACTTGTCCAATGTGTTTACTGTCTGGGGGCTAAACACCTCCAAGACTCCTGCAGTATTTGCCACTCTTTTTCATCTAGGGTTCTCTTAGAGAGAAGGAGAAAACTCATAGATAGGGGGTTGCTGCAGCATACTTTCTCTGAGGCGTTGGGTAGCCAGGAAGGTGCCAGCACTTCTTCTAAATCTTCAAAATCTTCTGATGCTAAACAAACCAGGAAGGCAAAGAGATCAGAGGGTACAGGGTCACCAGTTTCACAGTCCTCAGAACCGAGTGTCCCTTTGGTTTGGCGCCAGCTCCCAGTCTTGGAGCCGGTCTCTGAGGTTCCCTCATCTCCTCTGCTCCAGTCAGCACCTTCGGTGCATTCCTCGAAGTCTTCGGTCAGCCTCTCTGATATGGATATGGATTGGCTAGTGCAGAAGCTTCTACGGGCACCAGAACTTGCTAAATTGCTGTTGGCCCTGACCAATTTGTCGGAGCCAAAGACCATTGAACCGGACTTGACTACTCCTCCTCTGAGCCGGACTGGACTCTCGGAGCCAAAGGAGCCCGAACCGATAGTTGTCGAACCTATGGAACCAAGACCCACACTGGTGCTATCGGTTCCATCTACTTGGACGTCCTCGGCGCCGACCGCGGACTCTAAGAGCCGACACTCGCCTGTCAGGTCCGGGGAGGATAGTCGGACCGATTTGTCGGTGCCGACTCTTCTTCTTGGGGCTTTGGCTCAGATGAGCTCGGCTCCTACCTCAGGCTTGGAGCCCATGGTTTCGATGCAGGAGGATCGGACGATCCCTCCGGATCTGTCTACCCCTTCTCGTCGGAGCCATGGTGCTTTCGATGCCATGAGGAGAGTCCTGTCTCCTAAGACATCATCAGCATCAGTTCGGGCTTCCTTCTCCCCTCAAGCTCCTGTGTCCGCTTCTACGTCTACCGGTCCCCCTAAGCGTAGGGACCCCGAGCCTCAAGTGGCCCCACAGGGCATCCCCTGCTCTTCCGAGACCTCCCCCCAACTGAGAAATGTACCCAGGAAGAGACTGTGCAAGAGGAGGCACTTAGACTCCCCACAGGAGCCTTTGACATCCGACATGGACTTGGATGAGTCAGAAGGGTCCCATCGATCCCCCTCTGAGGATATCTCCTTTGCGGAGATATTAGAGATCCTTAGTCAGAGGTGCGATTGGCAGTTCAAAACCCCTACTGAGGACGAATCAGTGCTCTTGAAGGCTTTTGGGTCTCAACCTTTCACTTCTTGGGTGTCTCCACCTTACGATGAGCTCATGGAGCTGATCACTCGTAAGGCGTGGGAGTCACCGGAGGCCATGGAACCTGTCCCTCAGAAGCCGAATAAGTTCATCTCTGCCCTGGTGGACAAAGCCTTTTTGACCAAAGGAGTGCCTGTTGATGCCAAGGTGGTAGCTGCAGCCACCAAAAAGGAAGTGTCTGAAACATCCGCATCTATCCATCCTCCTAACAAAGATTCTAGGATAATGGATAGATATGGGAAACGCATGTTTAGTTCAACTCAGCGACTTTTTCTCTGCGATTGCAAAACTAGTAAACCCATTTTACGAGACTGCAAAGAGATCTCTTGAAAGAGCTAGGAGATGCTCTCCAGGGTACGGTAGCTGCAGAGGTTGCCGACAAAGTCAACACACAGCTCGCTACCCTAAACTCGGTTGTAAACTCGTCCATGCATCTCATATCTTATGCAGCTGATGGTTCGAGTAGAGCCGCTAGTTTGGGCATTGCTCTGCGGAGACGAGCCTGGATGTGTCTCTGTTCCTTTGCGGAACCCTTTAAGTCTTCCTTTATCAACACCCCATTTGATGGCTCATCACTGTTTAGGCCTAAAGTAAAGGAAACTTTAACCAGGTGTGAGCAGGAAGGCAAGACCCTATCTGCCGTTTGAGTCCGTTTTTCTACCCCTACTCCGCCCTACTCTAAGGGCCCTAGGGGAGGGAAAATGTGGTTCCGAAAAGCACAGGGAGCCTTTAAGGACACACGTAGAGAAACCCCCTCTAGAGGCAGAGGAGGGGGTTATAACGGAAGACGCCGCCCGCGTGGCAGAGGGGGTCCGCAGCAACAGGGTGACAGAGGCCATTTCCCTGGTCAGCCCTACCAGCGCTCCTGAAAGGGGGCCTGGCTGTTCGGCTCTGGAGGCAGTCGGGGGTCGCCTGTCTTTGTATCCAGAAGCCTGGCTAAACATAACATCAGATACATGAGTACAAAGAATCATCTCCAAAGGATATTTCATACCGTTCTCTTCCCCTCCTACTCCTATAAGCAAAATCACAGATGTTCCACCCAGTCTCAGGGAACAAGCAATCGTAGAGGTCCAAAAATTGCTAGAAAAAAAAAAGAGTTATCCAACCAGTCCCAGCAGACCAAGTTGGATCCGGAACTTACTCAAGATTGTTTTTGTTACCAAAGAAAACAGGGGACTGGTGACCTATCTTGGACCTCAGCAGACTCAACCAATTTGTAAAGAAAGAGAAGTTCTGAATGGTCACGCTTTAGTCCATTCTTCCCTTCCTAGGGAAAGGCGATTGGATGTGCTCCATAGATCTCAAGGATGCGTACTATTACATAAAGATGAACAGATGCTCCAGGCGTCACCTGCATTTCTGGCTGGGAGCCAATCATTACCAGTTTCGAGCCTTGCCCTTTGGTCTCACTACAGCCGCCATGGTGTTCACCAAATGCATGGCAGTGGTCACGGTTCACTTGAGGCATCTAGGATTCCAGGTGTTTCCACACCTAGATGATTGGCTCCTCACTGCTACCACCAGGCATCAATTGACTCAGGCAACACAATATACTCTGACACTGTGCCATCAATTAGGCATTACAATCAACTTCGAAAAGTCTGCCTTATTGCCATCGCAGCATACCGGTTTTATAGGAGCAGAGTTAGATACCTCAACCACCACTCTACGTCTTCCAATCGAAAGAGTCTCACTTCTTTGCCAACACATCATTTCACTAGTGTCAAAGAACAAAGCTACAGCAGCAGAGGTCTTGAAGGTACTAGGTTTGATGGTGGCAGCGATCCTGGCTGTACCACTCGCAAGGATGCATATGCGAATCCTTCAATTGCTCCTCTTCGCTCAGTGGTCCTACCAAAAGCTTCCAATGCACTACATGATTCTCATCACAGATTCTTGCAAGAGAGACCTTCAGTGCTGGTTGATGTCTCTTCATGTTACAATCGGAAGACCCTTTGTTCTCCCCTCCCCAGTAGCCACTGTGACCACGGATGCTTCCCTGATAGGGGGGGGGGACATTTTCAGGGAAAGACTGCCCAAGGCACATGGACGGATCAAGAGTCACATCTGCATATCAATGTTCTGGAGTTGAGAGCGGTACTTCTGGCGTTGCAGTACTTTCAGGACTCTCTTCCTCTAGGAACAATTGCAGTTCAGACAGACAACATGTCAGTGGTCTGGTACTTGAACAAACAAGGCAGAACCAAGTCTTACCCCTTTGTTGAGAAGCACTCAGGGTATGGCAATGGGCTGTGTTGTCCCACCATTTTCTGATAGCAACGCACATCCCGGGGAAATCCAATGTGATAGCGAACAAGCTAAGCAGGGCAATACTGTTGCCTCATGAGTGGTCTCTCAACCAATGAGTTGCGGATCTGATTTTCTGCAAATGGGGCCAGCCTTGCTGCGACCTCTTTGCCAGTCACATCAGTACCAAATGCAGAAGCTACTTTGCCCTAATACCACCTCTGGGACATTCCCCGAGAGACGCACTCATACACGATTGGCCTCCAGGTCTCCTATATGCATTCCCACCTATTCCATTGATACCCAAGGTTTTACAGAAAGAAAAGTCACTGGGAAGGACAGTTATCCTCATGGCTCCCTACTGGCTTCAACAGATTTGGTTCCCCTTCCTTCACCATCATCTACTGGAGGATCCATGGATCCTGGACCCAGTTCCAGACCTTCTGACACACCCATCAGGGGACCTCCATCCTTCACTGCAGTCCCTAAAACTGACTGCTTGGCTAATCCACTTCCCCTAATTGCCAGGCTTCATTCACTCTAAGATGATACAAGACACATCCTTTTGTCTTCTCACAAGCCATCCACCAGGAAACTATGCCACAGTAAGTGGAACAGGTTCTCAATTTGGGCCAATATACAGAAAATTGACCCTTTCCGAGCTCCTCTATCGTCCATTTTAGAATTTTTGACAAAGATTTTTAAAGAAGGAGCAGCAGCTGCCCCAGTTCGAGTCCAGTTAGCCGCCATATCAAATTTCCACCTTGGATTCGATGGGTTCAGTGTTATGAGCCTTAAGTTATCTAAGGCTTTTCTTAAAGGTGCCTTTCACATGAGACCTCCTGTCAGAATTCCGTATTCTCCCAGAATTTGAATTTTATGCTGTCATGAATTATTCTCCCCCCTTCGAACCAGCATCTTCTTGTGATATCAAATATTTGTCCTGGAAGACTATATTTCTGGTAGCCATTACTTCTGCCTGCAGAGTGTCAGAACTTCAAGCATTATCTGTTAGGCCTTCTTACATGATTTTCCATGCTGATAGAGTATCTCTCAGAACAAACCCCTCCTTTTTGCCTAAAGTCTGTTCTGAATCCAATATTAATCAGGTCATTGAGCTGCCAGTCTTTTTTCCCCAGTCACTCTTACAAGTTGGAATACATGCTGCACAAACTTGATGTACACAGACAGCTCAGATTTTATCTTGACAGAACTAAGGATATTAGAAAATCAGACCAACTTTTTGTATCCTTTTCAGAGGCCAGAAAAAGTAATCCAGTGGCTAAAACAACTTTATCTAAATGGTTATCAGATTGTATATCCTTTGTTTATGCGAATGCAAGCATGCCATTGACACACAAACCTAAGGCTCATTCTACCAGAGCCGTTTCCACGTCTTCTGCCTTTCAAGCTAAATTGCCCCTTGACAATATTTGTGCTGCAGTCACTTGGTCTAAGCCTCATACCTTTATCACACATTACAAAGTAGATAAGGCTTCCAGGGACGGGTCTTCCTTTGGTTTTACAGTACTGAAAAACGTACTTCCATGAACCACACAAGATTGAGGGTGCTAGGGACGCTACCCATCAGTGAGAATAAACGGCGAGATTTAACAACTTCACATAAAGAAGTTATGTACTTACCATCACGTTCCATGTGAGTTTGTTTATCTTGCCTTTATTTTCACATCCCTCCCTCCTTCCCCCTCCTGGCTGACAGTTGAGTTAGAGGCTAGTACCATCCTGGTTATTTAATACTTCTTCATCTCCTTCGGGAAGTGCTTCCTTGTAGAAATAAATAAGAGTATATATACTCGCAGCAAACAAGATCTGAGGTAATTCCAGCAGTGCATTGTGGGATAAGGGGCTTGGTCTCGAGCTACTGGCAAACCTTGAGCTTTGCTATCAGCCGTGTCGGAGCCAAGGATCAGCTCCGAACACATCAGTGAGAATAAAGGCGAGATAAACAACTCACATGGAATGTTATGGTAAGTACATAGCTTCTTTTTCACTTTCTAGAACTGAACTGTGTAATTGAGCAATCTGCCGTATGAATTTTCAGTAGATAACTGGTGCTTATTGACTGAAATAAACAATGAACATGAAACTGCTTTTCCTTTGTTTCCCCCTTCTCCAGGTATACATGGGGGAAACTTTCCTTTTATATTTTATGTGCAACTGTACATTCAGAAATGGATTCAAAGCTGATTTATTGTTATAAGCACAATGCTGATCTGCAGTGACCACAGCTTCCAATCAGTTGTCTTTTGTTCTACACTTTTATGGGAAAGAGCTTTGTCTGATGACATCCTGATCACACCTATCCTATTTTGATTCTTTTGCATTTCCTTCCTATAGACTTCATTCCCAAGAGATGTGGACAATTTATCTTGTTCTTAACCATCCTTTACTTCTTCATGATCCTTGATTTGTGAAGTGGGAACCTGTACCTCCTAGACCCACTGCCATTAGGTCTCGTAGTTTCTCACTGCATTTTTTTGTTCTCCACCAGTGGAATTAATGTAGAGAGGGTACTAGGATCTCACCTTCCCCTCAAAGGAATATAACTCAGCTGTTATCAGTTACATCTAGACCCTTCAGTACTTTTCTGGCAGCAGCAGCTGATATTCTGGCCCTTCACACTGGCCAGTATATTTCCATGACAAGAGATTGATAAAAGGTTTGACTGTTTTTTGTGCCATATATTGCTAATAAGTAGAATTTGCTTTTCCTAAACTATAATAAAATGTCTTTCTTTCAGCTGGTGGCTGCAGTAGATTATCTACGCAGTAAGGGCATCTTGCATCGGGACATCAAAGATGAAAACATTGTAATTGCTGAAGATTTTCACATCAAACTAATAGATTTTGGCTCTGCTGTCTATACAGCTCCTGGCAAATTATTTCATACATTCTGTGGAACAGTAGAATATTGCTCTCCAGAAGTACTCATGGGGAATCCGTAAGTAATATTTTGATGTTTCATAATCTTTTATTTTTCCTTATAGTGAATGAGTTATTTTTTCACTTTAATGTTTAGCAGTTTCTGTAGTGGTAAAGATTAAAAACAGTTTTACCTATTTTATTCCTGAGTTCTTACAGATTATTTAGTTATTTTATTGGAGGAGCAGATTGACACTGCAGTTATTTAATAATTGCATCCATCTACTCATTAAACTTGGATTCCTCTTAATCCTATTTTGTCTTGTGCTGTACATAGTCCATTTCCACTGTCTTATCTCCTATATGTTAACATAGCCTTACACTTGATATGATCGATCTGTGTCTGTTCTAGAGTTCCCCAACTTGCTTATCTCCTAAGACTAATATGTTAGCAGTACTTTTCCATGTCGCCTCACAGTAAGACGTTGTCCTGTTCGATTCTCAGCTAGAGCGTCTTCTGTGTGGATACATGTGTGAATGGGCGTACCTTTTTTGAAGGTTGTGCGTCAGAGCTGGCAACTCTGCACGTAAAAATCTACTGCCAATCATTAGCGGACCAGAGTTTCCGCTGTGGCGACCCCTAACCGGGAAAAGCCGAAAGGCACAACAACAAATTTTGTTGGTAACTATGTCATCCTTCAGGACCTTTCAAGGTCTGGATGTATTTATTGAGGATCCTGGCATATTTGTGATACATTCTCTGCCTAGGCCCTCTGTCCTGTCACCCATTCTGACTTCAAATTATTGCATTCCTTGACTATGGAAACTTTGGAAGACAATATATGAGTAGAGTTCTAGAAAATGCATTAAAACAGCAGGGGCCTAAGTCATCACCTCAGTTGGTACCCTCCTCAGATCAACAGTGTCTTAAGGATAGAACACTGAAATGAGACTCTTCACAGGCACCTGTGAAGATCAAGAAATGGAAAAATAGAGAAATGAAAAAGGACATCCCACCACAATTCAAAAGATGTACATGGTTATACTCTGCACTGAAGTCTACAGCTGGGATAAACGTATAGCCTGTAGACAGTTATATGAAGATGTACATTTACTATGAGTTCTTGACTATAATTGGGACTATCACCACAGTCAGCCCAGTCAATGCCTACTTGAACTTTTGGAATTCAATATTGTTGTCTGTATGGTTATTTCTGGTAAGTCCGTAACAGGAGTGGCTGTTGTGCTGTAGTTCATAGGTTCATACTAGGCTATCTGCCCTAGGGCATTTATAAGCCTAGCCAGAATGTGTTTGGCTTTCGCCACCCATTTTAAATTTATTTTGCTATGCCCTTTTTCGAGGTTAGTATACTGTGCCTCTGTCTAACAGTGACACAGAAGTGATACCCGGGGTAAACCTACGATCTCCCATCTACTCATCAAGATTCCTCTTGAAGAGAGTCAATGAGGGACTCTGCCTAACCTGGACTGGGATTTTATTCCAGAGTGAAGGGAGCCTCTGGGTTATGAATCTGTCCCTCCAGCATGTCTTATTTATTTCAGTGCTGAGGTTCAAGTCTCTCGAGCGTAGCTCGATGGGATTTGGATTTTCTGAGGTGCAGCATGTCCATTAATTCCGGGTTGGACATGGCTTTATACGTCAGGCACAGATCGCTTCTGAACAGGCGGTATGCCACTGAGTAGAGCTGGAGTTTCTTTAACCGGGCAGCATATGGCATCTGTTTGAGCCCTTTGATCCTCTTGGTGAGGTACTTTTGGGGTCTTTCCAGTTGCTGCAGGTGTCTGGTAAGGTACATCCCACAAGTGGGTTACAGACTTCCTGTACTCAAGTGTCCCAAAGAATGCCCTTACTTTCTCTTTACTTAAAGCTATTCCCCCCCTTTTAGTGCCGTTGTAAACATTAGTGATATAATGTGGAGTAAATACTTTACAGTCCACCCACAAGTTTAACAAAGTCAGCAAAAGTAGAGTCTTTCTCCTACAATTTTTCATGTAAAGCCATATGTCACTAATGTAACTGATGGTTTATAGTCTCCCATTTATTCACTAATTTCAGTGTTGCTGGTCTTAATCGTGTTCATTTCCTTCTTTCAGCACCCAACTCTGGTTCAAGTCCAAGGTACTCCTGATTCTTCTGGTCAACGTCTGTGTTTTTCTCTCTGTGGCAAGCATTTTCTTTTGGAACATTGGAAAAAGCTTCACTGGCAAAGTCTGTCTATGAAATTTATTGTTAAAAGAATTAGAAGTAGTGGCTCCATCTGTTTGCTGGATCACTTTTTTTTGGATAAACGTTTTTGTTTCCTCCTTAGCCTTTTCTTTATCCAAAAATGTCTTTTATCCTCCTGGAAAAAAATAATCTGAAGACAGCTGGATACAGCAGCAGCTTGAATCTCGCACCTACCTCTCAACATTCCCTGATTGCTGGGATAAATTTACTTCTCTTCTGCCTGATGTACAGTAAATAATCATTTTCCACAAAGACTTTGGGTCTTCACTTTTTAATACTTTTCCCTTCTATCACAGTTTTGTCAGGAACAACTCTTTCTGCTGGTATGAATGCATCTTTACTAATATAGGTTTTGGCTGCTTTCTCATGACCAGGTTTCAAGCAACACTGTCTGCCCTTTCAGTTAAATAATCATGCTGTAGAGTACCAATCCATTTGTTTGTGTGCTTTCATAAAATGGATACAGTCTATTTCTTCCAATTTATCTGGAACACCAGAAAATCTCAGGTTTTCTCTGCATGCTCTGTCTTCTAACTGCACCAATTTTAAACAGCTCATTTTTAAGACACCTCCTGCGCAGTCAGTCTTTTCTTAATTTCATCCTATACTTTTTACGGTTTTATCAGTTCTTCTGAATAGCTAGTTAAAACTTCTTCTGTTTTTCCAGCCTTTTGGGATTTTTTTTATTTGATATATATCCCTTCAATGTTTCATTTATTTTAATCTCTCAGTTCATTTTAATTTATTTTTTAAACAAAATTACTGGAAGACATCTCTTGTACCAGAGCTGAAGCTTAAACTACTTTTTGCTGAACAGCTGCAGCATTTTTCCCAGCCAGTGTTTTCTTTTCACATTTTCTGGTTGATTTTCATTAAGATTCTCTAAATTTCTTTTTTTCTGGTATCCAGGTGGTATACTTATTATCCAGTGACTGGATTTTACCCAAAATGACACTTTCGCTGGCCGTAGTTTCTCAGTTTCTGTTTTCAAACTGGTAGAGCTAAAATGAAGCTGTTGATCAATGTGCAGCCATGCTTGAAGTCCCTTTATCTTCATTTTGGTTATAGGAGTAGTCCATGCCTAGGTAGTCTCTACCTTGGCAGGCACTGACTGGATCTTGCAACCACCTATCACATTACCCAGGTAGGACGCATCTGGCTTTCCCACTTGGCATTGTTTGTCTTCATAGTTAACTCTCCCCTTATCAGTTTGCTGAGCACATCCCTAATATGTTCCTGCCAAGGCTAACCTTAGAACACAGTGTCATCCATGTAAGCAATAACATAGTCTCTATCTTCTGCCTATGTCTGGAAAATTGATGGAGCATTTTCATCCCAGAGTGGATTTTAGTAAATTCACACAATGCAAAAAACAAAAAGTAACAAAAGCTGACCTCTCCCTTGCTTCAGATGTTAAGGGAGCTTGCCAGTAACCCGTAGTCAAGGCAGTCATCAGACGCATCCCCTACCAAACCTTTGTAAGAATTAATCTGTTCTAGGCAAGGGGTAAGCATCTGACTGTGTAACTGTGACTTCCTTTATCCTAGATTGAACCTGGTGCTCCCTTCTTTCTTTGGTAGCAATAGTACTGGTGGGACCCAGGGATTGTTCCTGGATTATCTCTGTAGAAAACATCTGCAGTTCCTCCCACATAATTTTCTTAACATGTTTATCACCCTGTAAGGAGCCCTTCTGACAAGCCATTTAGTCCCTCTGTCTGCTGTGTGCTGCACCAGTTGGGTATACCCTAGCTTAGCAGTGATCATGTCCCCAAACCCTTATAATACTGCTGAAATTTCTTGAACCTTGGTAGGAATAACTACTGTGACAGCACTACTACTACATCCTCTGAAGTCTCAGAGGATGCCTTCCTGAGAAGATCTACCATCCGATCTCCCATTTAATCTTTCTGTAACTTGCTGTAAATACTGAATACCAGTGTCTTTCTATCATGGTAGGGGATTAAGCATGTTAACATGATAGCATTGGTACTTCTGCCTCCTGCCTGGCAGGTCTGATTGATAGTTGATGTCAATTAACCTGTCTCACAATAGTGGCAGGATCCTCCCAAGTTGCCTTAATGTTATTTATTTGAACAGGAATAAACAGCATCATGTTTTTTTTTTTCAACTATATCTTCCCTGGGTTTAGCTGTCTTCTCAGTTCAAGACCTTTTGTTGCTCCTTTTGCCTGTGCTAGGTGCTCCTCTGACAACCCTTATGAGCTTCCTAAGCTTAGTCATGAAATTTAGGATGTACTATATAGTAGTGTCAGTGCGGGAATTACATTCACCCTTTCACTTATCATAAGTTAAATCTAAGGGCCCCCTCACGATGTGACCATAAATTAATCTGTGGTGCAAAACCTTTTGTGCCTGTTAGGGCACATGTCTGTATGCAAATAGGAGATAGGGCAGGCACTTGTTTCACTCTTGCTTACACTGGCCTTTGAGTGTTCTCAACGTGATTTTAAGGGTAGAAAATACACCCCTCTATCAGACTGTTTGTTTACAGATGTTATGGAATAGTCTTTAACTGCTTTACCCCACAATAATTCTACAAACAGGTCAGCAGATCTGGCTTGAAGTTAGCACCTTTGTCAGTATTTGTAGGGAAGCCCTTGCCACCTTCTGTGCTTTAGTAAAGGAGAGTCGATGCCTTATGGAACCTAGTAGCAAGATTTACCACTACCAAGGTATACCTGTTACTCTGACTTCCAAGATGGTAGTTGACAGTAATATATTGATTAGAGCTCTTCTAATGTGAAAACTGAGAAACTTTTTAAAAAGTTATCAAAAGTTAGCATTTTTGTTTGAATTATATTACTAATACTTACATTGTCTAGATGCCAGTAAAGAAGACATTTGAAACACTAAGGATTACATTGATGAGAAAAGAAGAAAAAAACTCTGGTTGGGAAGAACCCTGCAACATTTTAGTAAGAAGTAGTTGAAGTTGAAGCTTTAGTACAGGAGATGGCTTCCAGTAATTAAAAAAGTGAAATGCACTCAGAGGAGTTTAAAATTAGTAGATCACTGGAGGAATATATAAAGTTAAATGACAAAAGGCTGGAGAATGTAGAAGCTTTAAACAGCTATTAAGATGAGCTAATAAAACTGCAGGAATCAAAAACTGAAGTGAAGAAAGGACTGGCATAAGGCTTTCAAGAAGAAACATTTCTAAAACTGTTCAAAACAAGTTCTGTTAGAGCCAAAATTAAAAGCTGAAATAAAATCAAAACATGTTGAGAAATGTGAGAAGGGAAAAAAAGAACCATGAAGTTTTTTGGTACCAAAAAAAAAAGAAGGAAACAACAGGGAGAGAATAAGCAGATGTCTAATGTTACAGAAAAACAACATAATATATAAGGGAAAGTAGCTGATGTTAAAAGATGGTCAATGACGTAGAATATAAAAGTGACTGGTTTGCCAGAAAAACTTGGAGAAAGGGACTGCATTGAAGCAGTAAAGTAACTGTTAGCTAATGGATAGAGATCTGTGAGATGGACACTAAATTGAACGGGCACATAGAATAGTTTGGAGACCAGGTAATGAAGAAACCATAAGACTGAGACCAATAATCATATGTTTGAGATGAGAGAGAATATTAAAAGAAGTGTGGAAATAAAGGAAAGTATTAACAGCAGGGTGAGATTACATTTTATCAGTCAGGATTTTTCATTTGAAACAAGAATACGAAGGAACGTTTTTGTATTAGTAATGAGGATGTGTAGAGAAAGTGGGGATTCACTGGAGGATGCTGTACCCTTCAACTTTCTGGATCTTCATAAGGAAGGCAAAATCATCCACAGACCCAAAAACTGCTGCAGGTTTCAACAGCTAACCACAGTGTGGTGCTGAGAGGAGAGAAAGCAGAGTCAGGGGCAGTCAGATAAAGAAATGGAAGACAGAAGGTTAGCAGTGCATGCTTCTCAACTGTACAGATTTTCACAGAATGTCCAGATTTTTGCCTCATATTTTCACGGTGGTGCAGCGGTTAGCATTGCTGCCTCACAGCAAGAGGTTCTCCATTTCGATCCTTGGCTGGGGTGCCTTCTGTGTGGAGTCTGCATGTCCTCCCTGTGGTCACATGGGTTTCCTTTGGGTGCTCCGGTTTCCTCCCACATTCCAAAGACATGCTGTAGGTGAATCGGGCACTCTAAACTGGCCCTAAGCATGAGTATGCGTGATTGTGTGTGTGTGTGTGTGTGTGTGTGTGTGTGTGTGTGTGTGTGTGTGTGCGCCTTCTGTGGAAGGTTTGGCACCGGGCTGGCAACTTGACAATGTAAAACTCCACTGCCAGTCATGAGTGGACAGGTGATCCACTATGGCAACCCCTAACCGGGAAAAGCCGAAAGAAGAAGAATTTGTAGTTTTCTGGCAAATTAGTGAGACAAATCATTAAAAGACTGAAGTTAGAAAATAATGACAGACATTTGAGTTTCGAACTTCATACAGCTCAGAAAAATCATGCTAATGCAAAACCTGCTATTCTATCAGTTTTCTAAGTTTGTGAGAACAGTATTTAAAATTGTCCCTGTGTCCCATTTTTATTTACGGCTTTGCCAAGATTACTTGCTCTAAGAGGTTGAGATGTGTTGGAAGGACAGGAAAGTAGATACTTTCCACATTTTAAAAACCAGAAAAGACTAAGGGAGAAACTGATGCTAATAAGAAAATGGTAGCTGAAAGAAGAATGAGCAAATGTTAAAACGCAGAAGGTATCCCTGGAGAAAGTGATGTCAGAGTAAAGAGACATCGGCAGGATTTAAAAGAGCAATGTTGTATGACAAATTGTAGACGTATAAACAAAGGTTAATTTTAACCTTTAAATATTAATAATGCATTTGAAGAGAAGGGTTATGTAGGGTACTGACCCCGGGGGGCCCCCAGTGATAAGATAGCCATTTACTTACAGGAGACATGAAGCACATTGTGAAGTTAAAAGAAGAGGAAGCAAAGGCAGATCAAATGAAGTAAACATACAGAATTAGCATCATTAAACAGATGTAGGAGAAGAATAAATATACCAGTGCAGGCATAAACATAGGACAACAACTGGGACAGGAAGGAAAACTCGACAGGCACACAACACAGTAGAAAGAGAGTGGGAACAACAAGATGACTGGAAGTGCTAAGGTAGAGTTTGAGAGAGCACATAAGAATACACAGCAGAGGAAGGGGAAGGGAAAAGAGGTGACTGATATGTAAAGTTCAAGCTCTGTGCTGCTGGAATCAGCTGATGTACAAACAAGAGAAACAGCAGGATGTAGAATAGTAATGGAAGTAAAGAGAAAAGTGGAAGGAAGTATGGTAAGAATGGATACTGAAAGACCGAGGAAAAAAAGGGATCAGTACATGCAAGAGGGAGAGAAGTGCAAAATAAAACATGGCAAGAGTAACAACGAGGCCTCACAAACATCAACGAAAAAGAGGATAAGGCAGATAAGATAGGATTACATGCAGATGGAAGATTCATGTAGGCATATCATTCACTAGAGAAGGGAAGTGAAGAACAGAAAAAGACTGAACAGAGAAAGAAGGAAAGAGAAAGGGAGTAAATGATTAAAAGTACAAAGTAACTGAGAGGTACAACAAAAATAAATGTAGGGAGAGGACAGTTTTGATGTAGAAGGGACATTGTCATAGAAATGACAGAAGAGGAGGTTGGAAAATTGTCTGTTGTGCAGAGTAATGGAAACTCTGCAGATAGAAGCAAATTTTGGAAAGCTAAACAGGAGGAAGAAAAAGGACGTGGAAAGGGAAACTAGTAAATAACACAGACTCAGTGAAGGGAGAAATAATGGTAAATATTAAAATCATGGAATGTAAATGGTCTGGAAAACAGAAATAAAAGGGAAAGAATAATGGGTCACATAAGAAAAACAAATGCCCAACTTACCAGAAATGCACCTCTCAGAAAGGGAACACACAAAACTGATTGCGGTAGAATATAATTCAGTAGCACGTTCATCATGGAGAGATAAGAGAGAAAGAGCAGTAGGTATATTAATGAGCAAGATATTTCCATTGGAGACAGCAGACAAGAAAGGAAGATATGCAGGAATAAAGGGTAGAGTACAAGGAACAAAGTTAATGGTAATAACGATGCATGTCCCACCAAAGAGAAAGGTAAAGGCATGATGAGTGTGTATGATGGACATAGTAAGATTTCAGGAGGAGGTAGTGATTTGTTTTGAATATTGGAATGCACTAGCAAGGCATGAAGTGGAGAGTGTACCAAGGAGAAGCAAGTTAAGAAAGGAGGCTAGATTTTTGAAAGTATGGTAGATAGATAGATATGTAGAAAGTTGAAAATGTCCATAGAAGAGAAGGAAGATACATATTCTACTGTAATATAGGCATAATAGTTCATCTAGAAAAAAATCTTACCGTGTTAGGGGTACAAGTTAGGGGAGAAAAAAGGAGGAGACTTAGAAAGACAATGAAGAATACCTACGTATATTTTGGAAAGGAGGGAGGAAAAATATGGGTAATACAGTTAATCAGAAAAGAACTGGAAGAGGGAGAGCAGGAAACAGTTAATAGTTGGGATGAAATATAGAGGAAACAGAGATATGTGAAAGAGAGGGGGAGGATAAGGAACAGGAACTGATGGAGAATGCTGAAAGAGGGGAAATTCAAGCAGAAAAAAGAAAAGGGAGATTAAACCGGAAAGAGGAAAATCAAACAAATGCTGCAGAAATGGGAAAGCAAAAGGATGTGGGAGAAAAAAATAACAGTGGAAAAACAGTATTTTAGCTCAAACTCAAGAGTGATGAAAACATTGGCAGTAAGACTGAGGCATCAAAAAGTAGAGAAGGAGAATACATAAAATCAGGATAGTAGAATAAGGGCAGTTGGTAGCTACATTAGCAGACATATTAGAAAGATTCAGAGAATACATACCAAGACCTATATAGGGAAGAAGATATGGAAGCGGAAACATGGGAAGGATTGAGGTACCCAGATATTAAGAAGAAAGGAGAGGAGGAGGCAGCCTTCACAAAATCTATTGATATAGAAGAGATGATCAAGGCATGGAGGAAAATGATGAAAGGGTAGTCACCAGATAGTGATGGAATACCCATTAAAATTTGGAAATTAAGAAAGGAGGAGGTAGTTGATAGAGGGATATCACTATTTAACAATATTAGGAGATAGAGGCAAATTCCAGAAACATGGAAAGGAACTATTATATCAGTAATACATAAAGAAGTGAAGAATCATTGTCCTCTGCTCGCTACAGGATGAAATTAAATACTAAACCATGATTCTAAATGTTGTATGCAAGTCTAAGGAAGACAATGGAAATTACTTTCAACTTTGATTTATAGGGATCAGACACGGTTTGTATGAGGAAGGAAAACAGCAAACAATTTAATAAGAATCTTACTGGTAATACAAGATGCACAGAAGAAGGGAATAGATATTTTTCTAATATTGTTAGATGCTGAAAAATCCTTCAGTATGTAAGGATGGAAATATCTATTTGAGTTGACAGATAGATGGGAATTCTGGAGACAAAGGTCAGACGTGATAAAAGATATAATGTGGGAGCAGCGAGAATAAAAATAAGAGTTCGATTATCAGAAATGGTGGAGATAGAAAGGATGAGACAGGAATTCCCCCTATTGCTACCCACTGCAATCCATGGTGTACTTAGAATTATTAAACTGGAAAATAAGATCAGAAATAAAACAGTACAAGTGGGGAGATGTAGAGAAGAGGATAACACTGTATGCAAATGATGCACTTCTAACTGTGAAGAAGCATATGGAAGACTTAGAAAAGTTATGGAATATACTGAAGGAATTTGGGAAAAACAAAAACAGTACTAATAAATGAAAGGGGAGTGGATGAGGGAGAAAAATGGGAAGGTGAGATTAATTAAGGAGTCAGGATCAAGGGTACAGTGGAATACTCATTAGAATGTTGTTGAGTCTTTCGGCTTTTCCCGGTAAGGGGTCGCCACAGCGGAACTCCGGTCCTCTAATGATTGGCAGTGGATTTTTACGTGCCGAGTTGCCGGCCCTGACGCACAACCTTCAACGAAGGTACGCCCATTCACGCATGTCTCCACACAGAAGACGCTCTAACTGAGAATCCAACAGGACAATGTCTTACTGTGAGGCGACAATGCTACCGCAGCACCACAACCGCAGTTCAAATGTACATATCAGAAAGTATATGAGAGAGTCAATGAGTAGGTACAGAGATGGAAAACAATAAAAACTGATGCATTTCAGAGAATACAGGTAATACAAATGTGCATCATGCCACAGTTCAGTTTTTGTACCGGGACCAGCACATTTGGAAATTACCAGGGAATGAGTTATTGAGGAAGGTGAAGCAACTCTGTAGGGAATATATTTGGGGTTGGGAAAGACCAAGGGTAGCTTGGGAGATGGTCTCAGAAATGATAGAGAGGAGGGCTGTTAGTACCAGACTTGAAAGCAAATTTGCAAGTGTGTTTAGTAGTTAATGTCTTCAGATTAATAGATGAGGGGTATGCAGCAGATTGGAAGGGCATGCTTTGAGAAGGGGGGGGGGTTCTAAGAAAGGGAGATTTTATAGACAGTTTATTACAAATACCTGGTAGACAGATTAGACTCTCAGAGATGAATGGCAGGAGCCAGAATGGGGAAACTGAAGAAAAGGAGTGGTAAAAATAGGGGGGGGACAGATGATAAAAACAAAGCAATAATGTGGAAGTGGAAGAAGAAGCAGGGAAAGGTGAAAATTTGGTCACAAGTGCAAATTAATGAGGTGAATTAGTTGGAAAACTGTAAATCATCAAGCCTACTAGATGTAGTTTTGACATGTGAGCCATGGTTGTGCAAGAAGTGAACAGAAAAGGCAGGGAGTTTGTTGACTGTGTTCAAATGGGTCTATATTAATTCCATGAAAGACGTATTCATTGAAGACGTCTTCAGTGAACACCAACCGCCAAAATTCACTTCAGCGAACTGCTGAATTTTTCCCACAGTTCGCAAACACTCGCCCACATGCCATCTGGAACACTTAGACTAAATCAAATCCATCCAAGTGGGGGGGCTTTACCCCCACCCCCCACCCCAGTGTTGGGGGGGGGGTTGTGCCCCCACGCTCTCCCTAACTATATATACCAACTTCAAGATTGTACTACAGTGAGGAAAAGAGCAAAGTTGAGGTGATATTCAAGTGTCTGTGAACTATGGGAAAAGTTTTACAGCTCACTGAAGTGAATTTCAGAGGCTTGTGTTCGCTGAAGACGTATTAGATGAATACATTTTTCGCGGAACTAATATAGACCCATTCAAATAATGGAAGAACTTTAAAACCATATAGCCTGTCTTATGTCATTAACGTTTAGAAATACACTGAATGGACTGAAGAAATTATTGTGTATAACACAGCATTTGTTATTATTAATATCCATGTAAAAAAGTTCATAATGTAAACTGCATGTTATTTTGTAAAGTAGCTCTGATTTCTGCTTATGCTGTCAGGGGTATTTTAAATGTGTAGTGGGAGAAGGGAGTTATATCAGTAACTACCGTTATGTACTAATGATATTAAAGTAAAGTTATTTTTCTTAGTTTGTAATGTGTCCAGGCTTTACTGTGTAACAAGGTAAGAAAGGTTGGAAGAGAACATGTTAAGTTAATAGGGCAAGTTATTGCCATTAACCCATTAAGCTGTGTACTTAATAGACTAGTCTGTGGATAAACCATTACTTCCAGAAAACTACCCTGATCAAAAGCATATCATCCACTCTTTGTGAATAATTTAAAACTGCATTGCTCATCAGATGAACATCTAGAAGCATAACTGCAAATGATTAGAACATTTCCAAATGATGTAAGAATGACAATTGGTCTTGATAAATGTGCAACAGCAACGTTTGTATCAGAAAAGTTGCAGCATGAAGAAAACATCAATTTGGAAGAGGGATTGGATGAAATGGTTAAATATTTTAGAATAGATGAAGGTTCGTCAGTAAAACACAAGCAAATGAAGACTAAGTGCAGAATGGAATACTTCAGAAAATTAAAGCTAATATTAAAAACTATGCTAACATTTAAGCATAAAGTTAAAGTTTTAAATCAGTTTGCTGTTCATGGTCTAACTTAAAGCTTTGTTGTGATTTACTGGTCCCAGAAATTGGAGCAAATTTCCACAAGATGGACAAGAAAAGGAGACTGCTTCATGCTAACCATGTAATATATAAAAAAAACAGTGCTTGGCAAATTTATATATCCCTCAGTCTGAATGAGTTGTGGGCTTCCTCAAAATTAACTGTATATATAGGACTGCAGTTGTGGGAATACATACATATTTATTGACGTCATCAGTTCCGAACATAATGAAAGTTATAGCATTTCTGAAAGGAGTGGGAGTGGAAATCAAACTGGAAGTAGATGAAAATCAGCCAACAACAGAAAATGTCAGTCATCAGAAAGAAAGAATATAAATTAGAGAACCAGAAAGAAAGAAAGAAAAATGGAAACCCCAAAATTATAGTAGCAGGTACTGAGAACTCTTGGAACATGTTAATCAAGATTTGACTCATGACTGGTAAAGAAGAGATGAATTAAAGCCAAAAGATGACAGGCTAATAAAGACAACTCACCTTACCTCCCAGCTTACCTCTCAGCAGTCCAGATTTTTGTCTCCTATGTTTGGTCTGGCAAGTTATTGAGCATTGAATTCAGTAAATAATGTCATACATTTGAGGTTTCAAACTTCATATCCTTTACAAAATGCATGCTAATGTAAAAACCTGTTATTCTAACAGTTTTCTACGTGTATAAGAGCAATATTTAAATTCTGTTCGTAATCCTGAGCCTTTGTTGTCCCCCCATTATTTTTGGCTTTGTCCAGATTTCTTGTGCTTAAAGGTTGAGAGGTATGTCTTCAGATTAGTGTGTTTCGTAGGTTTACAAAGTTTATAAAAAAGTTGGAGATACAGAGAAGTGCAGGTTCTGTAGTACAAAACTGGAGTCAGTTGCACATCTTGTTGCTGGTTGTGATACATTCATGGCTGAGGGTCTATATATTGAAAGGCACAACAGTATGGCAAGACTTTTGTAATAGCTACACCCAGCGAATGTAGTGTTCTGTATACACTGAAAGACACAAACTCATAAAACGGGATTTCCAAACAGAAACTAGAGCAATGTGGGATAAAGATGTGCAGACAATTCATTACTAGTAGCAGTAACATGACTAATAAAGAATAATTTTTTAAGCATACTTAAATATGTTGCCAATATGTGTAACTCCATATGAATCACAGAATGAGGCAATTTTGGGTATGGTGAAGCTGCTGGGAAGAGCACTCCAGGTAAATACCAACGACTGAAACAGTGAAAATTTCTTAAACTCTAATTGTGCCTCACTCAAGAAGATGGTCCCTTCCTGTCATGGCATTACAAGTTCAAAGCATTCTGAGAAGTTATAAAAAATATAACTGTTTATAAAGTAGCAAAAGGTATTCTAAGAACCAAGTCAGTGTGGGAATTGAGAAAGGAATTTTTACCATTAGGGTTGTCTGCAAGTAGGTATAGAAAATAGGTAAGAGGGTAGGAATTTATTGGAGAAATTACCAAGGAAACTAAGGTATTGGGAGCAAAGGGAGGAAGAGAGATTGGCATAATGGTTAAGGTATTCACTTACAGACACAAGGTGCAGGGTTTTATTCTCACATGTGGTAATTGGCTAGGCTTAAAATGACCCACAAAGGCAGTTAGCCTAAAACTAACCTATGAACATAAATAACTCTAGAGGAAAAATATAGAGTAGGATGAGGCTACGAAGGAGTTTGGATTACAGGTCAGAGATTGTGTTGCTTGCTATGGATTGATAATAGAGTATAGGAAAAAAGAAAGGGCTAGAGGAATGCTGTTCTCTGATAGTTTATAGTTCAGTCTAGAACAGAAGATGCTGTTAAGGATAATTAGTAGGATGTAAAATGTTGCATAAGTATAAGAATTAGTCAGAGGAATTTAGAAACAACTGGGAAAAGTGAATAAAAATCATAAAAGAACAACACTTTGCCCAATGTACTAATCATATGAGACTCAATTGTGAGGCACACTGATGTCCCACTCACTAGGTTGAACAAGGAGAAGGTGACAGTCAGTTGTCTATCAAGTGCCAGGATCCGCCACATAACACATGCACTCAGGTCACTCCACAACAAGTACAAATATGACTCGGTCATTGTCCATGTGGGTGTGAATGACCTGAGACGTACTTCCCTAGACTACATGAAAAGAGATGGATGTGATGGAACTCTCGGATTATGTGGCCCAGGCAGGTATGACCCTAGCCCTGAGCAGTATTCTATCATCACCCAGAATGATACCACAGTACGAGCAGAAAATGATTGACTTCAACATTTGGTTAAGTTTCTGGCGTCATTCTAAGGGGATCCAGTATCTCTCTGCTTGGGACGACATGATCGACAGACCTCAATGCTTTGCCAGAGACTGCCTGCATCTGTCACCCCTGGGATTCCAGGTACTGGCTAAGGCTCTTGCCACCCGTATAGTGCTTCTTTTAGGCAGTGTTCCAAAGGCCAAAATTCCACCGTAACAGCTACAAACAAATGCAATCTGAGGGTCATGCAGCTCAATGCTGTAAATCTAAATCTCAAGATGCACTCACTCGAAGCTCTCCTCAAAATGGAGAATGTTGACATCTGTGCTGTAACAGAGACCTGGTTTAAAGAGGCAGAAAGCACCCCTGTGCTCCCAGGCTACAACTCATTCCATACCTTTCGGCCCCAGAATATGGCCGGAAGCTCCAAAGGTGGTGGTGTCTCCATATTCTTAAAGGATATGCACACCTCTAGATTGGTAGCCCAGTATAGTGCATCCGAGATACTTCAGATGCAACTAACACTGGGTAGGACGGCAGTACAAGTCATAGCCTGCTACAGAACTCCAAACATGTCCCCAGACTCTCACTCCAACTTTCTAAGCACCCTGGAATCTGTCAAGGTCCAACCCAACACTCTCATACTGGGTGACTTCAACTACCCTTCCATCATCTGGGAAAGCTATTCAAGTACCAGTGTACAGGCCCATCTCTTTCTGGAATTCATCAATTCCAGTGCCCTAGACCAGGTCATTCTGACCTCCACTAAAGGAAGCAACATCCATGACCTGGTTATCACCAACATGGAAGACCATTGCTTCACACCTATAGTCAATTCCTCCCTGGTTAAATCCGACAACAAACTGATTACCATGGAACTCTCCATATCACCTACACCCCCTGCTAAGGTGACCACCTTGAAAAACTTCTCTGAAGCCGACTTTGGGCTCCTAAAAACAGAGGTGGCTAACTTCTTGGCACCCATGCCAATGGAAAATAGCTGCATGACTGCCAAATCATACAACAATGCACTGTATGAGCATTTACACAAAAGCATGGACCTTGCCATACCAAATAGAACTAAGATACTCTCCTCCAAAAAAGGAAGCCAATCTGGTGGTCCCCAGCCATCAGTAAACTCTACAACAGAAGGAAGAAACTGTTGCAGAATAAAATGAAGTCACAAGACTGGAAAACCTCCTTTATCAGTCTCAAGAAAATGCTGAGATCCCTTATCAGATCCTCTAAAGCCAACTATGAAGGCAGAATTGCGGCTGACACCAAAAACAACCACAAAGCCTTCTATAGCTGTATCAGAAACCTAAAAGGCAATACCCAGATATGCTCTGAGTTATTGCACAGTGGCACCTCCTGTACTGAGCCAACAGATATAGCCAACATACTGGCCGACAGATTCAGTGGCAACTTTACCCCTCTCTCCCCCCAAGAGCCCTATCACAATACCAGAAGAAAGCCTGGTACCCACCATTTCTGTGGCATAGGTAAAAGCTGCATTGTCCAAAGTCAAGAATACAGCATCCATGGGACCTGATAATATCCCTGGCTGCGTCCTACATGAGCTACATAATTAACTGGCACCACATCTGTGTGCCCTGTTCCATCACAGCCTTACTTCAGGCTATGTCCCTAAGAAATGGTGCACTGCTACAGTCATCCCACTCCATAAAGGGGGAGCAACTACAGAACCTGGGAACTTTTGCCCCATTAGCCTGATGAGTCTGGGATGCAAAGCTATGGAGCGCATCATCATGGACCTGCTTAACAAAGATATAGGCAATCTCCAAACTCTTGACCCCACACAGTTTGGCTTTGTCCAGGGGAGATCCTGCTTGCTGAACCTGGTTGACTTCGAGGCTGTCACAAAGGCTGTGGATGAGGGTAAGGCAGTGTGTACAGCCTACCTCGACCTGGTCAAAGGCCTTTGATACCATTCCTCACTCGGGTATCTTTGATAAACCCAGCAAACTAGGCATCAGTCCTTTCATCACGAGATGGGTTGCAAATTGGTTCACAGACGGGACCCACAGAGTGAAAGTTGCGGATTCCAAGTCAGACCGTCGATCAGTCACGAGTGGAGTCCCACAGGGCTCTGTCCTGGGCCCTCTCCTGTTTGGCATCTACTTCTCAGAAGTCCAGGCCAACACAGAAGGACTCTGTTGACCAATTTCTCTGATTACTGCAAGCTAGGAGTCATTATCAACTCCCCAAGTGATGCAGACATCCTACAAAAGGACCTCTCTGAGACCAATGACTGAAAAATTAAGTATCAGGTGCTGCTTACTGTGATGGATCCGAAGTCTTCTTAAGACCCTAAGGTCTTACTGGATGGATTCTGCTGAAATCAAAGTCTAGTTATCACAGTCTGTTGCCCACAGAAACTTGCAGAGAGTACACTGATGCAGCACCAAACTCTGAGCAGTAACCAATAAATGACTTTTTATAAACAAACCACGCATACTACAGTTGCAGCTTTAGTTACACTGTACTACTTTACTTCTCAAACAGCATGGATGATATGAGAGATACATTACAAAATACTTCTCCTAACAATTTAATTTGCTGTAGTCTCTTTATAGTGGTTTTACATCCTTTCTCCTTGGTATTCTATTTTGGTCTTTGTATGAAAACATCTTTTTGCTGGCGTTTGCAGAAAAATATGTTTTCATCCTGTAGAAAAATAATACTGATATCATCTTTATCCATTCAAACTTTCTTGCTTAACAGTGTCATATGTACAGACTGTTTTCCTGTTGTCCATTCTTTACATAATTTTTTTTACATTTTTCTAAGTCTGTAAGAGGCCAGCTTTCTTGCTGACAGTGTGAAATGCATACATTATTTGTTCATTTTGTAGGAAAACATGCCCATTAAGCAAATTCCTTATTTTCCAAGCCACAGTCATTTAGTATGGATGTTAATCACATATTGCTAAACTCTATTTCTGCATTTAAGCAAGGTATATTTTATACCTTATTTATTTTGCATATTAGTAACAGACTTGCTTTCAACCTTAATATTTTGTTGAGCATACTCTAACAATGACTAGTGTCAGAACCATGGCCTGAAGCTTAACGCCAAAAAATGCATTATCATCCCCTCTGGAAAAAACTCAGTTCCCACAAATTACTACGTTGATGGGAGCTCACTGAGCACTGAAGGGGCCATAAGAGATCTGGGCACCCATGTTGACAACTACCTCACCTTCGACCACCACATTACCACTGCGGTCAGAAAGTCCTTCTACGTGGCACATCTTATTACCAAAGGTTTCGCATCCAGGAAGAAAGAAGTTATCATCCCTCTCTACTCATACTTCATTAGACCAATCATCGAATATAACGCCCCATTTGGCATGTACCTGACCAGATACCTAAAACAGCTGGAGAGGCCACAAAAGTACCTCATAAAAAGGATCCTAGGCCTTGAACACATGTCCTTCATGGACAGACTCAAGAAAGTTCAGCTGTTCTCAGTCTGTTATGACTGTAACCTCTATCTACTTAGAGGTGATCTCTGCTTAACTTACAAAGCCATGTCTGACCCAGCCCTACTTGAAATGCTACACCTAAAGAAATCCCAATGACCCCGTCCCACACACTCCAGAGATTACAGCCTCATTACCACAATTAACAGAACATGCTGGAGGGACAGGTTCAACTCCCAAAGACTGCCCTTACTCTGGAATAAGCTTCCCATTCATGTCAAGCAGAGCACCTCGTTGGGCCTTTTCAAGAGAAATCTTGACGAGTGGATGGTAACATAAAGTTCACTTCAAGGATCATTCCAGTTGCTCTACTGGATATGGGCACTGTGAACTAACATCGGGTGGCACGGTGCCTGGGCAGTTTTTTTGGGCTAGGCTTGTAAAGGCTCGAGGGCCATTAGCCTAGTACACACCTATGAACCTATGAAAATATATCTGTATAGCTCCCAAGTATTCAACAAAATCCAGAAGGTTTAGGATCTGTGTACCAAATTGCCTGCATTAGAATTTTTATGCACCTAAGTAGACTTCAGAGTATTTTGTTTCCTCTGGTTAATATCAAATGTTGGAAATGTGATGTGGAAAAGAGAGGAAATTGTAATAAGTTGGTGGATTTTGAAAATTCCCTAGACAGTATTTTAACAGAAATGTTGGAGGAACAGATCATCATCATTATCACCCCCTTTTCCCATTTCTTAAATGGGGTCGGGTATCGTGTTAATTGTTGCCATCTCTCTCAGTTCAGTGCCACACTCCTGCCTTCTTCAACACTCATGCCTGAATGTCGCACATCTTCTTTCACACAGTCTATACACCTCTTTGCTGGACGTCCTCGTGTCTTCTTACCTTCTTCTTGTCTGTCCCAAATCTTCTTCACCAGATTGTCTTCTGCTTTTCTGCACATGTCCAAACTACCATAATCTGTTCTCTTTGATCTTTTCTGCAAGGAAAAGGAACAGATAGTAGCAACTAAAAAAATTATTTTTCTGATGCAGGATATAAGGTGTGAATTGGCTAGAAATAGTAAGTCTTAACTAAGTTTAATGCTACTGGCCGCCATAAAAGCAGTTCCTTGAAAATGAATATCAAAATGTAAACCAAATGTTATAGAAGTTTTGAATATTGCACATGAAATATGAGAACCGAAAGTGGAATCTTTAGAGAAGAGAAATAGCAGTTAATTGAAATAAAAGACATTCATGAGAATAGTATATTCAGAATAATGCTTAAGATGAGGAGTAAGGTTTTAAAGAAGCCAGGAATTGAGCAAGTTGCATAATGTTGGAATGAATGAAAACTGTTAAAAAGGAAATATATATGTGCACTGCACAGTGCTAATGGAAACTGTTCTAGTTTGTTTTCTTTGCACTTGTGAACTCCTGTTGCAACTTAAAATGTGGTGATGTAATAAACATGCTTTATAAAAAGGTATACCTGTTGCCTTTGGTGCTCAGGGTACTGAGAAAGCCCCACAATGTGAAGGGATATGCATCAAAGCAACCTTGGCTTTGTCTTCTGTGTGCCAATATTTTGGCACTCTTCCCAAGTTCTACAGCCTCCTTTTCATATGCTTTATGCTTACTTGGCTTAAAAATAAATGTCATGGACTGTGGCCAGAAGTGCCTCATGGTAAGCCTTTGGGATTATCAACAGCTACACCACTTCTCCTTGTAGTCAGTCTTCAAAATTCTACTCTTTGTGAAATAACCTTTGCCCTGGTGTACAGAATCTCCCAAACCTTGAAAATCGGGAACCTTCTTGCCTTCCTCCCTCAAATCATGTTAGGTGGGATCTAATAACTCTGCCTGTCTCATCTCCTTCTTTGAGATCCTCCCCAGCCTTCCAAAGGAAGTGTGATACTTATTGATAGCTGTCACTCAGATTCAAACTTGCTGCTGCCACCTTGGTCATCCTCTGAACTAGCCACTTTACAAGCCTCTGTTTGTAGTGGGGGCACTGATGCAATCTCCATCTCATGATGCTTACCCCATGTCTTTGTCTTCATTCATGGCTGGCCCCCTATTGAAATGTCGGCACTCAAAATGTTGAGTGCAGACAAGCCGGGGCAAAAAAAGAAAACACAGGAGAAGAGTGAGTCTCAAAAATCCCTCTTCTCCTTTAAACTTCTTTTTGCAGGGAAGGCAAGCCCCCCCCCCCCCATACGCCCACACTCCCAAACTTATATATACCAATTATGAGACTGCCATACCTCAGAGAAAAGGGAATATTTGAAGAAATAGCCTCTCAGATTTGGTATATGTAAATCCATTCTTTAGGCCATTCAGTCTCCGACTTCGGGAGTCGCTGTCACAGGTCCCGACATTTCTAATGGCTACCTTCCTTGCTGCTGGTAGTCACTTTTAAACAAGGTAATGCATCATCTGAATCATTTACTATTAAAGCTTCAAACCCTGTCACCTGTTTGTTTCCCTGGCCTTTTCCAGGTGAAGTAAATTCTGTCCAATAGTACCTGAAAGGATGTTCCTCCCTTTGCTCTAACTGGTATGGACTGCTCAGGCATGAGATGCTGAATTCCAACAACTGCAGTTATGTCTGATGTAGAATATTTTTTGGAAGTGCTTTCATCCAACAGGATAGTGTACAGAGCTTTGTGGTAGTATGGAATAGCTGTCTGCCTCCGGCTGAGTCGTATATCCTGCCAATATACCAATGTTTAAAAACCAGTGCAAGGTATGTGTGATGGCGCACATTACTTAGCGTACATCATCCATAAACAGATATTAGGTATAAAGCTGACATCAGCATGTACCTACCTCAGAGCTTTTCTGCCGCCTGTCTGACTGCCAGCTGCAGTTGCTGCTCACGAGAGAACTCGTTTTTGTGCTTCAGATGAGTACCCCATAGGGGGGGGGGGGTTCTTTTCCTTTTGGCTACTGTATTTTTTTTTCTTGTGAGTACATGTCAGCTAGGATGGGCAAGTGTCAGTGTGGAAGGCAGATTTCACATAAAGACCCCCACAAGCTTTGCTTATTTTGCTTAGGCCCAGACCATGATCACACCTCTTGTGATATCTGTAAGGCCTTTGTTCCTAAAACCCTCCATAGCCACCTAATGTCCCTTAGGTTATATTTGGGGAATCGGTGCCTTAAGTGCTTAGCTCGAGACATGGAACCGACATTGGGCCTGTCAGAAGAACCGCAACTCAAGAAGGCCAAGAAGCCTCAACCTGACCCTACAGCTGCTCCCTCTACTTTGAGCATCCCTCCCGAGGCTGACGAAGGCCCAGAGGCCACTTTGGAATCTGCAGAGCCATCTTTGATGGGTACCTCAGTGGAAGCCATCAAGGAATCTGTAGGCATGTCCCAGAGGGATTCGCAGGCATCTGACTCAGGCGCTGAGGGAAAACCACAACTGGTTATCTCTGAAGGCCTGTGTGGCATGATGCAGATTGCTAAAACCTAAACACATTTCCCCAGTTTCTCAGGACCAGGCTTCTGATCAAACTCCTGACTGGCAGGCCTTTACTCAAGGCCTCTTTAATGCTTTCATGGCCCTCTGCCAAACATCAGCCCCCTCTCTTCCGGCACAGATCCTTTCTCCTTCTATCCTTTTGAACAGTCCTGCAGAGGATGTCTGTTCTGAAGAGAAAGATTCATCAGAAGATGAATACCTTGCCTATTCTACTCAAATTGCCTCTCATCTAGGTTATGCCTCCCCAGAAGAGGAATCTAATGGTATGGATTCCCATGGGGAAGATATTTCCTTTGGAGAGACCATTTTGAAGATGAAGGATTTCTTTAAGTGGGATTGCTGCCAGGTTTCTGAGATTCAAAAGAGGTATTATAACCTCCTACAGATGGAATCCCCTAATCCTTCAGTTTTACCGGCCTTCTTGGATGCCTTCACTGCAGCTTCTAAGTCCCCAGATTCCAAGCCCCCTGCCCCCAAGCACCTTGACAGATTTTACAAGGTGCCTGAGGATGCCAAGTTCCTTTTTAAGGCACCCTCAGCTGACCCAGCTTCTGTATCAGTGGCAGCAGATAAAGCTTCCAAACATTTACCCTCCACCTCCCTGCATCCCTCTGATAAGGAAAGCAAGGTTATGGAAAGGCTGGGGAAAAAGTGTATACGTTTGCAACCTTGGCCTTTAGAGCAATGAATTATCAGACTCGCTTGGCCAAATATACTCTGGCTCTTTTGGCAGATGCAGTGAAACCCCTTCCAGATTCTCTCAACAAAGCCAAGATTTCCAGCATTCTTAATTCCTGCACCCAGGTTACTAGGCACTCCATCAAATGCAGTTATGATGCAGTGTTGGCTTCACCTAGGGCTGCAGTTATGGGGTCTGTCCTGAGAAGGTGTTTATGGCTTAGATTATACAATCCTTATCAGATGATATCAAAGTTAAGCTCATAGATGCCCCTCTGGACAAGAAGGCCTTATTTGGCACTGCAGCTGCAGAGCTGTTTAAAACTCTTCAGGAAAAGGGAAAGGAACTCCAGGATTTAAAACACATATTTGTCTCTCCTGTTTCCCGCTTCCAGAGAAACTACCCAACCAGAACCACATTTGTTAGAAAGGCAACTAAATCTCTCCCACCAAAAGGTAAAAGGGATGTTAGGAGACCGGCTCCTTCTGAGTCTGCTTCCTCCACACCCTCTCAGAAACGGCCTTTTCAGGCCAAACCTGGTAGTCTGTGACTTCCTATTCCCAGATCCATCTACTCGCTTTCTCTTTGCCTATCTCTTTCCCTCCCAGCTTGGAAAGAGATAACCCAGGACTCTTGGGTCTTTTCTGTCATAGACCAAGGTTACTTCCTGGTATTGGAATCCCATCCTACCTTCAAGGGAATCCCACAACCATCACAGGATCAAATGGAATTCTTCCCACTATTCCTCTCCTCTCTTCTTTCTCAAGACACTTTCCAGGAGGTGCCACCCAGTCAAAGGGGAAAAGGATGCTACTCCAGGATGTTTCTGGTCCAAAGAAAGGATGGCCGTTTGTGACCAATCCCATCCAAATACCTGTCTGAAAGTTCCCACCTTTCACATGCTGAAACTCCCTACTCCACTCCTTCTGATTCTTCCCCAGGCCTTCATGGTGTCACCGAACGTAAAAGATGCCTACCTTCACATTCCCATTCACCAATGGTTCAGGAGATTCATTCACTTTCCTGTGTCTTCCTCTCATTTTCCATCTTGTGCTTTGTCCTTTGGTCTATCTATGGCACCAAGGGTATTCACAAAATGTTTAGCCCCTGTTATAGCCCACTGTAGACTGCAGGGCATACAGATATTTCCATAATTTGATGACCTGCTTCTCCAGGCCCCATCACCAGAAATATTCCTGGACAACCTTTCCTACATTGTGTCCATTCTGAGAGGGCTAGGGTTTACCTTCAACCTCCAAAAGTCTTCCCAGATACCCTCCCAGGATCATGCCTTCCTGGGGTGCAGGATCCTGACAAGTGCAATGATAGCTTGCTTACCCCCAGAAAAGATCCTGTCCCTCACCTCATATTTCCAGGATCTAATATCATTTCATTCCCTGACTGCCAGGGAGTTCCTGTGCCTCCTGGGGTTCATGGCTTCAACTGTTCCAGTGCTTCCCTTTGCCAGGCTACACATGAGGAAATTTCAGTCACGTAATGGAATTTGTTGTTCCCCTCCTACCCTGTTTGACAAGGGAGTTAGAATGGTGTATTTTCTAGGTCACTGGAAGAAATCCAGGCCTACCCCTTCTACCACTCCCACCCACCCACCCAGGATCTGTACAAGAATGCATCAGACAAAGGATGGGGTGCAACTCTAGGAAACTGGAAGGTCTGGGATGTGTGATCCCCTCCACAGACAAAAGAACATCTCAACATTAAATAAATGAGAGCTTTGATCTTTACCTTCAAAATCTTCAAGTCCAGGATTTTACCAGGGTCCTGAGTTTGTTCACAGACAGTACCACAGTCCTCTGGTATATCAACAAGCAGAAAGAGACAAAGTGCTATATCCTGTGCAGACTGGGATTGCACACCTGAGAAATAGCCCAGCAGAGTCAGGTCTCACTCCAGGCTGTTTACATTCCCTCAGCTCAGAATGTGATGGCAGACTCTCTAAGTTCTGTGATTCAATCCCACAAGTGGAAGTTGAACAGGGATGTCTTTCTGGATCTTTTCCATTGATGGGGTATCCCTCAGATAGATCTTTGTGCCACCCCAATGGACTGACAGCTTCCCAAGTATTGTGCCAGGAGTCCACATCCTGGGGCATGGAAGTTGGACGCTGTATCCTTTCTATGGAAGGGGATGTTTCTGTGCGCATCCCCCTTCCCACTCATTCAGAAGGTTCTGCTGAAAATTCAGCAAGAACAACCAAAAGTCTTGCTGGTGACCCCCTTTTGGCCAAAACAGCATTGGTTCCCCCTTCTTCTACATTTAGCCAAGGGCAATCACCACAGGTTACCCCCAATGATGGACTTACTCACATAGGACAAGGGAACTCTAGTACATCCACAAGTGTTGATCCTAAACTTGACTCTGTGGGTGATAGGGCTTTGATTCCCTTTAGACACCTTTACACTGAGGGCATACTACAAGTTCTGCATTTGCTACCACTGTCTGTAGAGGTGCCAGTGGTTTTGTCTTACCTGTGTGAATTAATGAAGAGTGGCTTCTCATATTCCTCAGTCAAGGCACATTTGTCTGCCATTTCAGCATGCTTGCCTATGTCTCCTCCCTTGGCTTCCAGGTTGGAAGTCAAACTGTTTCTAAAAGGCATCCTTCACATTAGATCACCAATAAAATCAGTGCCTCCTTGGGATCTCAGTTTTGTCCTGGAAAAACTTACCCTAGCCCCCTTTGAACCAGCAGTGCCTTCCTCCCTGCAGCACTCCACATGGAAAATGGTTCTTCTAGTGGCTGTTACCTCTGCCAGAAGGGTTCTGAGCTGCAAGCCCTCATGGCCTCCTCTCCCTTCCATAGAGACAGGGTTTCTCTTCAGACTTAACCCATCTTTCATGCCCAAGGTGGTAAATGAGTTACCCCTGAATCAGGTTATCAATCTCCCTACCTTCTTCCATGTTCCCCAATCCTTCAATGAGAGGATTCTCCACACCTTAGACATTCACAGACAACTCAGATACTGTTTGAGCAAAACCAAGCCTAACCGTAAGTCTGACGGATTGTTTGTCTCCTATCACCCAAGGGCCCTGGGCCAACCTGTTTTAAAGCAAACTGTTTCTTCTTGGATCTCTAATGCTATTTCTTTCTGCTTCTCAGCCAGTGGAAAGCATCTTTCTTCTCTTTTACGGGTACACTCTACTAGGGCTGTGTCCTCTTCTGGGGCCTTCTTTTTAAGGATTGGATACAACTTCTATCCTGGAGGCAGCTACCTGGTCCTCTGTTCATACTTTCACCAAGCACTACAAATTGGATGTTATTTCCAAGTCCAGAGCAGGGTTTGCCAGAGCTATTCTCCATGGCTTTGTGGAAAATGTTTCTGCTTCTCCTCCTAATTCCTCCTCTGCATGAGCTTTGGGATTCTCCCTCATGTTATAAATACTGCAGCATATGAATAGAAGGACATAGAATAGCTGTGTAAAATCTTACCATAACCATAAATGTCCTTCTGTTCTTATGCTGCAGTATTGCTCCCCCCTGCCTTCCCCCGATGCTTGCCTGATTCCTGGTCACATGTTGCTCGCTTTTATCAGCCTGATGCTTTGCGACTTTCACTTCTGAGGTAGGTATGTGCTGACATGCGCTTTATACCCAATGTCTGTTTATGGTCGACGTAAGCTAAGTGATGAGCGCCATACGCACATACCTTGCAGTGGCTTTTAGACTTTGGTATACTGGTTGGATGTATGAGTCAGCTGGAGGCGGACTTCCTCATGTTATGAATACTGCAGCATATAGAAGGACATCTATGGCTATGGTAAGATTTTACACAACTACACCACAATGTAAATATGTACAAGAACTAAAAAATACATTTTATCCATATAATACCAAAAACATAACTCGAAAAAATACATATATATATATTTTTTTTTTTTTTTATACATTTGTTGACCGGGCTAGTCTAACTGGATATATGTCCATTTTCAGTAGAGGCCCGGGGAGAAAAGCTCCAAGACAGATACAGACAATAAGTGATTGTTACAAAAAAAACATGAAGTAGACATAGAAGATATTTTATGCATTTAACAGTAAATATCATAAAACTATATACAAAGTTTAGAGCGAGATAATATAAATATGCTAGTGGCTAAAAAATAGTATCCAGGTTCTTACTAGATGCTTACCATTGCACTACAGAGGATTAATTTAGTGAAGAGAGAACAGCTAAAAAATATATTAGTAGCATTAATGATAGGTTGCCATTGTGTTTTGAGGAAGGTTTTATATATATATATATATATATACACACACACACACACACACACACACACACACACACACACACACACACACACACACATGATTCTAAAGACTTTAGCTACCTACATATATACTTTTCAGGGCCCCCTCTACACAACATACGATTTTAACTTAAGAACACATGTGATAGACAAACTTTCATTGAGGCCGGGGGGGGGGGGTGTAGTGGCATTAAGTCTCAGTTGCAGTGTCAGGATATTTTTTAAGCAGTAATTTTCTTGTGTTACTTTAAGTGTTTAATTGATGGTGTAATTTTATTGGATGTGTGATTAAAGGGTTGGGTATTTATATGTGGTATTTAGGGGTGGATGGATTCTGATGACGTTTTTTATGAAAGCGCTAAATCTTCTGTAGATGGACAGTAAATTAAAATTTAAATTTACATTTCAGCATTGCAGGCAGGTGCGAGCGTGAATGGGCATGCTTTCATTGAAGGTTGGGTGTCGGGCTGGCAACTCGGCACCTTAAAAATCCTCTGCCAATCATGAGCGGACTGGAGGTCCGCTGTGGCGACCCCTAACCGGGAAAAGCCGAAAGACTTGAGTGATTGTTTGGTTGCCTTCCTTGGTATGCACAGCTGCCTGTTTCGGATTCAGTATTCATTTTGGTTTTCATTCTGTGTTTCTACAGTTGTGTTTAAAAAAGGGTAGCTATCTTTATCCTCAAGAATCCCTTGCAGTTAGGCATACTGAATGCTAGTTCCTTAACCACTTCTAAAACCAAATTAGAAAATACGAGAGCTGATCAGGAGAGTATGTTATGTGCTAACCTAATTTTCTGAATTTCCTTGTATTCTTGTTAGTCCTTCTTTTTAATATTACTGAAAATTCAGGCCAAATTGTACAGTAAGAGCACCCATGTACTCCCCTTAATCCCTCTTATCCTTCTCACTAATTTGTCCTTTCTTTACTTGACTTGAGTTTGCCAGAAGCCTTCCTTATCTTCATATCCAAGTGCTTATCATATTTCTGACAATATTTTATTTACATATTCTGTTTTATTTTCATTTGCTAACCAAGTAAGTGGGTTGGATCATGCACATAGTTGGAATCTGGGCCAAGGCAAGTTGATACTTATATTCAGTAATCAGACCAGTTAAACAGTCATACTTGTGTAATTATGTAGTGAAAATTCACATGCTGTGGTCTTTCATATGAAATATACAAAACTAAAAGTTGTTTCTTAAAAGTATCAACAAAATGGGGCACTAAGCACTGAATAGGTAAAAAAGTGGTAGACAGCATAAATAAAGTCTACATATGTATTACATATGTATTAAAGAAGAGAATTTAAAGAAAGTTTATGAAGAAGTGGGAATATGAAAGTAGGAGAAAGAAAGTTACTGCATAAGACACAAAAATGCATGCATACCTTCTTGCTTTCTTTACAGCTGAGTCCCTCTTGTTAACTCTTAATTTATGGATTGACATGTTGAAGACGAAGGCCTAAGCTGTGTGTAAGCAAAATGCAGATATAATTTGAATTTAACATAACTACAAGAAAAACCTTGCTAAGCTAGAGTTTTCACTGTGTGATGCCTTAAATCACCTGTAATAGAGGCCCATGGGATGCATGAAAATGACTCCTTAAGGACATAGTGTTTCAGCTTTATAGCTTCTGAATGCCCATGACTTTTTACTTTTTCTTTTTAAGTCATTATGGATACATTCAGGCCATTTTGTCCACCTATATGAGGTCATAAGAATGCCGAAACATGCATGTCCACAGCTTGTGGGATTTGGCTTTAATGGCCTGAATTGTTTGTGTGACCTTTTTACTCTTTGTTTTAACATAACTACTTACATACAAATATGCACTATTAGTCCATACATTAGTACATACAGATATGGTCTAATATACATATATATTTCTTTTTTTTTTTCCCTGTGGCCTTGCCCTCACGACCATCATCACATGTTCCCAGTGCACATTTTTGTGATTCTCGATAACATAGCATCAGAAGCTATTCTTTGGGTAACTCAGAGGGGATGAGGTAAGAGCTAAGGATTGTTACTGCCACTCTGTGTAAGTAGGGAATGTTATTTTAAATATGCTTAACCTCCTACCCTACTGACCAGCAAGCATGGGGCAGTGCTGTACTTAACCTATGTGAATGCATTCTTCAGTATATCCATTATGCTTGGTCAGAATACTGAAGCAGTCTTTGGCAGGCTGATGTCTCCTAGTCCCTGTACTTGTGAAGAGATACTTTTGGTTATTCCTGTGACAAGTCTCTCCCCAGTGCCTTAGGTGACCAGCTCCTTGTAAAAGCATTACTTTCATTTAAGGTCCATCAAATTGCAACCAAAAATAATCAAGTGAAGGAACATCCCCAAAGCAAACAGACTTAGAACTTAGAAGCTTGGACTGGAACCCCATTGATCAAAAAAATAAATCTTTCAACAGCCTTAATCTTCCTTAACATACTACTTCAAAAGGTTATAGCCAGAATCTTTCTAGTTAACATAAAAAGAATTTTAATTACCCCATGTAAATACTAACTTTAGGGCACGTTTTAAGTAAAGGGACAATGTCTTGTATAAATAGAAGCGGATAAGTCTCCATTCTGATCACCATTCACTTACCTGTATAAGTAATGCATTGAAGGAAGCCAGATTCAGCTGTTTTTGTAGTATGGCTGACGCTCATAAACACTGGTGTTCAGTGGAGCTGGTCTGTTTGTAAACATGTGTATCAGAGCCCTTATTGATTCATTACGATTTGTGCACAATGGGGTAAGACTGTATACTGTCTTGCCCCATTTTGATAAACACTGATGAAGCCAGCAGCATCCACATACCATCAGGTCCCAGTAAGGTAACGTGGGACAACATTAGCGCTGTGCTTGTCAGTGGAGTAATCTCTGAGCTGAGCATCTTTACAAGTACTGTTAAAAGCAAAAAAAAAAATCTCTGTGCACTGTAGGAAACTACCCTAACAGCCATGGAGTTTTTTACTTTACAAGGAAACTTCTTTCCACACTCAAACTTACCCTACCCCCTACGCATAGTGATGTGAGCTCCCACCAGTGGGAGTTCCCTCAGCACCAGATCCCCTTATTACCATATTTTGGTAGTGACTCCCAGTCCTTTGTCACGTCTATACAGTGAAAGCAAACCAAAAAATAGAAGTTGAAATTATGGAGTGCCTGCGAAGTGAAGGATTTGGTGTAGAAGATCTAACACAGGTTACATCACAGCATGATGGAGTGAGTCCCCAAAGTAAGGAGAATCACGAAGATCAGGAGACATCTGAAGAAGAATTGTGGACATGGAAAAGAAAAAAAAATTATGGTGTAATAGTTATGCAAAGAAGAAAGCAAAGCTAACCAATACAAAAAAGCAACACCAAAGATATTTGACGAGAAATACAGGCTAAGGAATCTGGATATGGAAACTTTACAATACAAAAAATAAAGCAAACAGGAAAAGCAGAAAAGGTGATTAGTAATGGAGAAGATAAAGAAATAGAAACTGAGGTTATGGAGTACCTGCGAAGAGAAGGATTCAGTATAGAAACTCTAATTCAGAAAGCACCACAACAGAATAGAGCAATGGCTATCTAAGTTAAGGGGAAATCAGTGCAATAGGAAGCAATTGGTCAGGTGCCATATGAAGATATTTTGGAGCTTTCCACAGGAAACCAGTATAAATGTTCACTTGAAGCTGGATAGCAAGGGAAGGAACAGGAAACTGCAGAAACTCTGATGCAGTCAGTGTTGAGGAGTGATAGGCCAGTGAGTTCCCATATGACAGAGCAACGGATGGCACAGGATGAAATTGAAGAGAATGTGCCACAGGAAGATGCTGTAGAACTTTCTACAGAATGCCCGCAGGAAATGGAAAACAAAAAATATGCCCACAGTTTCGAAGAAAATGAGCTAAGAGAAGAGTTGCCTGATTTAATAGACTTGGATAGACGTATTAAGATCAATAAAAGAAATAGACTGCAGAAGGTCAGTAAAACCCAAAGTCAAAAGTTTGATAAAACAAATGAACACATTAATTAGGACTGTCCATAGAGATGCATCCGATATAACAGAAGTCAACAGGATATATTACTGTGCAGCTAAATTAATAACTGATAAAGCTCTACCACAAGAACACGGAGACATGAGGGAAAGGAAGGAGAGAAATCTAATACCATCATGTAAGTATCAAATAGAGAAAACTATAAAGCAATTAAGACAAGAAGTGTCACTGTTAGAAGAATATAGAAGATGGAACAGAGCAACAAAAATGCTAAGAAAGAGGGACATGATAAAAGTAATGCGCAGTGTTAGAACAGACCAGGATCATGCACTGTCGCAAATGACAAACTAAAAATCTCAGCAGAGGCTGAAAAATAAAAGATAGACAGATAAATGTAAAGGAAAAGTACAAAATAAGAAATTTATTGATGACGCAAAAATGTTTTATAGAGAATTGGGAAACAAGGTAAAACGAATTGAAAGACTGCCAAAAAAAGAAGAAATAGATACATTTTGGGGAAGTATCTATGAAGATCCTGTGGAACATAACAAAGATGCAAAATGGATAGAAGTAGTAAAAGAAAGAGTAAGAAGTTTAAAGATACAGGATATGAAATGAGATGAAGTAACAGCCAGAGAGATTGAAACAAAGTTAAGAAAAGTTTCTAATTGGAAAACCCCAGGCCCAGATGCAGTACCTACCTTTTGGTTAAAAGGATTAACATCTTTGCACGAAGAGTTAGCCATGAGTAAGAACTATTTATATGCATACCCTGAACAGACACCAACCTGGCTAACAACAGGAAAAACAATGCTCCTACTTAAGAGTGAACTTGCAAGCTACGCTAAAAATTATAGACCAGTAACTTACCTTCCGACAACATATATAAAGTATACACGGGAATTGATGCCAACAGAGTTTATAGTTATTTAGAAGAAAGCTCAATTATGGCAGTAGAACAAAAGGGCAGTAAAAAAGTCATAAGGAACAAAGGATCATTTGTTGTTAAATAAAGTCATAGTGGAGAACTGTAAAAAGGGGAAGAATTTAAGTATGGCATGGATTGACTACGAAAAAGCATTTGATAGTATCCTACATTCATGGATGAAAGAGTGCTTAAAAATGTATAAGATACACCCTACACTGATTAACTGCATTACAGTGACCATGAAACAGCGGCAGACCACTTTCCAGTTAAACCATGATAAAGACAAATTATTATCCCAGGGATAAAAATTCAAAGGGAGATATTCCAGGATGATTCTCTGTCACCACTGCTATTCTGCCTTGCCCTTAACCCATTAACCTGTCTACTTAACAGCTTAGGCTATGGCTATAATTTGGCCCCTAGAAAACAAAGTGCAAAGATTTCTCATCTTCTCTTTGTCGATGATTTAAAACTGTATAGCTCATCTGATGAGGAACTGAAAGTACAACTGCAAGTTGTCAAAACTTTTTCAGTTGATAAATGTGCAAAAGCAACCTTTGTTGTGTCTTTCGGCTTTTCCCAGTTAGGGGTTGCCACAGCGGAACTCTGGTCCGTTAATGATTGGCAGTAGATTTTTACATGCTGAGTTGCCAGCAGTGATGCACAGCCTTCAACGAAGGTACACCCATTCACGCATGTCTCTACACAGAAGACGCTCTAGCTGAGAATCGAACAGGACAACGTCTTACTGTGAGGCGACAACACTACCGTAGCACCACCACCGCAGGCATGCAAAAGCAACCTTTAAAGCAGGAAAATTGTAGCACCAGGTAAACAAGAATGTGATATAAAAGAACTTGAAAAAGAGGGAGTGTATAAATATTTGGGAATTGATGAAGGATCAACAATAAAACATGAAAAAATGTGAATAAAACTTGGTAAGAAATACTTTAGAAGACTTGAATTAATCCTGAAAACAGCATTGACATCTAGGAACAAAATCCAAGCTATAAACCAATTTGTTCTTCCTGTCCTAACTTACAGTTTTGGAGTGATTGACTAGCCCCAAAACGTGTTGGATAGATTAGATAGGAAAGCAAGAAGGATGCTATGTGCTTACCAAATGATTTATAAAAATCAGTGCATACCAAGATTATATATTCCCTATTTCAAAGGAGGGATGGGCCTCCTTGAAATTGATTACATGTATAGATCTGCAGTTATGGGACTCCACATATCTGCTGACCTCACAAGACCCAAACATAGCGAAAGTTTTGAAACATGATGAGAATAGATCTAAGATGACTTCTCTGCTTAATCTAGTAGAAGCATATCGGCATCAAGCAGGAATGGAAATCAAACCAGAAGTAGATAAAAATCAGGCAGCAACTGAATGTGCCAAAAAACAAAAGAAAGAATATAAAGTGAAGGACCAGATGAGAAGACAAGAAATGTGGAAAATGCATAAATATAAATATAGTTGCACGTATAGAAAACTTCTGGAAGAACCTCATGTTGATCAGGAAAGAATGCAGGAATGGTTAACGAGAGGCGATTTCAATCCAAGAGATGAAAGGTTAAAATTGGCGGCCCAAGATAATGGGCTTACGTACACGCTGATTTACAAAGTCCATTGAACATGAGGGAGAAGGACAAATGTAGGTTTTGTAAAACCAGATTGGAAACAGTTGCACACCTTGTTGCTGACTGTGACATACTAACGGCAGAAGGACTGTATACTGAAATGCGTAATAATGTCACAAGACATTTTGGTACTGAAGTGGCTGAAAAACACTGGAAACATGAGCCACAAGGCATCATAGGAAATGATGAAGTTTACATCACATGGGATCACCCATTAGCAACAGTTCGAAAGACAGATGCTAGAAACCTGGAAATAGTGGTCCATGAAAAGAAGACAAAAATAGTATTGATCATTGAAATCACCACACCCATTGACTATAGTGTCTTGCATACAGAGAGACACAAAGTCATAAAATACCAGGATCTGCAGGCAGAAACAAGAACTATGTGGAAGAAAGATACCTAGACAGTTTCAGTAGTAGTAGGAGTAACAGGTCTTTTAAAAAAGAATCTACAATCATATTTAGATATGTTACCAATACATGTAACCCTGTATGAACTGCAGGAGTCGTCATTACTGGGCACATTGCATGTGCTGCAAAGAGCACTTTTGGCTGGCATAAAAGATTGAAACAATACTAGTTTCATGAACTTTAATCATACTTTGACTTAGGAATGGGGTCCATTCCTGTCATGATATTAGAAACCCAAAAGATTTGGAGAAATTAAAAAAATGAAAGATGTGTATGAATCACTACTAAGTATGATAGTGGATTGCAGCTTAGCAGTGGCAACCACCTTAGCATGGTGTAGTAAACATAAAGTGTACACTACCATACTAACTTGCCTGACACTTGTCCTGTTGATGGTTTTAAGAGGATATTGGTTTAGGTAGACTTGTAATCTGTCTTAGCATCTTGATACATCAACAAGTTTTAGTATGCCTTTATTATTCCAATATCCAAATCAACCTTCCCTCAAAACCATCAAGATATAAGACCCATCTCCATCCTCTACACTGTTACTAAAATATTTGAAAAATCCTTCACTCTGAAGTAATAGAACATTAAAATAAATATGGCTTTCCCAGGGCATAACACACTTAAAGTAGTCTACACGGTTAACAACAGACTTGAAATGATGTGGGAAATGTGGTGTGGTCGTGGCTGAAAAGGGTCCGTCATCCATTCGACTTGCCCAGTTATCAAACTGAAATAAACTGATAGCAGCTACCAAACACCAAAGAACAGCAAAATACAACCGGTCAGTGATCCAAAAGTTTTAATATATAAAGCTCTTTCCCTCTGACGTCTCTGCCGTAGCCTTCAAGGAGTAAAGAACCACAAAAACACTTACATTTTATATAATAGCATACAGCTGTCCGAGTACTGAGATGATACAACAGGTGAGGTAGTATTGGGAATATTTTTGTTCCCTTAGAAATGTGGCTGTATGGTTGAAGGAAAAATTGGGGATTTCCTTTAGAAGAGGCAAAAATATTCAGACTTTCATAGTAAGGAGTAAATTCACTATGCCCTCCATGTATTTAGAACATTGAGTAATATCAAAAGGGACATCAACTTGTGGTAGGTGTAAGGCATGTAAGTTTGTGGTTAGGAGTTTTTCACAAATTAATAATATATTTTTTAATACATGGGACCATTTTACATGCAATTCTGAGGGTGTTATTTACACCCTCAGATGCCCCTGTAATCAATTTTATATTGAGGAGACAAAGAGGTCATTCAAAGTTAGACTGATGGAACACGCAAGGGATATCAGTAATAGGAAAGAAGAAAGTTCTGTTGCAATGCATTTTGAGAAATTTCATCAAGGCAGTAATGAGGGGTTAAAAGGAACGGTGTTGGAAAAAATTAATATATCCCATTTTGATGTAAATAATTTAAAAAAAAAGTTACTATCTAAAGAAGCTGTTTATATTTTAAACTTTGGCACTTTATACCCTTATGGGTTAAATGAGGAATTGAACTAGAGAGTATTAATTTAGTCTCTTTATTGTTTTATTGCATTGTTTACTTTTTTAATTTTCTAATTGGATAATTAATTAATCAATTATTGCTTGTTGCTATTATATAAAATGTATGTGCTTTTGTGGTTCTTTACTCCTTGAAGGCTACGACCGAGACATCAGAGGGAAAGAGCTTTATATATTAAAACTTTTGGATCACTGACCGGTTGTATTTGAAATAAACTGATAGTCTACTCAGATACCGGAAAAAGATAACCAACCTATGGCATGTTCCCTGACCTTAAACAAGCATTAGAAAGTGTAGAACTTAAAATACTCATGCATACAGTTTAACTTGAACACTGAGTTCCTTAACGAGTTGAAAAGTTTGCCTGTCACAAAGAACTTTCACCATTGCCAAGACAAATCCGTTTACAGGATATCCAACACAAAACCCACAAATCAATACAATGTCCAGTTGAGTGGAAAAACACACCATAAGCTCCAAGAAAGACCAGCAACACAAAAACTAAACAAAACATTTTGTTTAGTTTTTGTGCTGCCGGTCTTTTTTGGAGCTTATGGTGTGTTTTTCCACTCAACTGGACATTGTATTGGTTCATGAACTTTCACCATTGCGATTGGCACATTTATTATTGAGCGGGGCAGTTTCCCTGTCAAGATTCCTCAAGAATATGTTGTAGGGCCGAAGTTATTTTCACATTAATGACGTATTACCCATTCCCTCCAATGCTTTAAAACTCTATGCTGATGTTATTCCCACAAAGCTGGGCCAACAGGTAAAAATACTAAGTGACAGCTGTAAACGTACTTCCCAGAAATATGCCAGTCATTCATATTAAAAAAAAATTGCATTAAACGTCACTAAATCAGCAAGCATGCTGTTTGGGACTAACTAAAACATAAAAGACAGCAACCCGCTTTGCATACATAACACATGCAGTAATAAAATCCTCAGGTTCAAGCCTACAAGTACCCAAGTGTGATATTAAATCTGTCATTGTCATTTAAACTATGTAATGAAATATTTAACTTAGCTTCTAAATTCTCAATCACAAACCTGCTTACCTAGAAATAATTAACAGGCACTAAGAGTTAATTCCCTGACTTTTGAATGGAGTATGATCTCCATCTAATCTTATTAAATTCAAGCATAAGTACCATAAATTTGTACAACTTTAAGAAATTATAGATTTTCATTACCGTGTCTCTCCATTATGAAAATTATTGTTTAACTTTCAAAAAAGGAAACTAGTTTCTGTTAAGTCATTATCAAACAAACTGCATATCAGGTCATCTCCCTATAAACCTGATGGACAGCACAGATAAATCCTTCACCTTAATTAGACCCCAGATAAGCCAAGCCATGTGTGAAAAAAGTTTCAGCAGAATAGCTTCTTCAAGCTGGAACCATCGTTCGAAAGAAATCCAGTACTCCACATTCAGGAAAAAAAGCTGGTTACATGGTGTAAGACTTACTGAAATGCACCTGCTATGAGACAGTGACTAAATAATCAGCTAAATGTTTTGCTCTAATTAATTTAAACTGAAGTTCACCCATATCATTATGGTGCTAAATATTTGCAAATATATCTAGATGTATGAGACTGCTGTTTTGGCATAGAGGGCTAAATCTTTGAGTGTGGCCCGACCAATCTGAGTCTGATTAGTGACTTGGGTGCTTAACACAGTTGGCAGAGGAGGATGAGGGGTGTGCATGCTCTGGGAGAGAGAATGGGGCTGAACAGGAAACACTGCTGCAGTCCCTTGGACGAGGGTCAGCACTGTTTTGTCATCCTGGGGTGGAGTTTCATCACACCAAACCATTATCTGGTGGTAGCCTCATTAGAGAGTGCATGGAACCTAGTATTCACAGGGGAAAAGGCATTGTACATCCCCATATTGATGTGGATAACTTGTCCTCCCTGCTCAAGGGGTCTGTTTACACCATTTAGAATGTTCTCTTAGCTAGGATGAGGGCAAGTACACATGCAGCCCTAATTGGTGCATAAATGACAACCACCCTCAATTGCCCTTATCCCCCTGGTTAATGGAACTCCCCACCATGGAGGAACAAATGAGCTGAAGTCCAGTGGGGGCTTGTAGGTTGGCAATCACACAAGCAAAAAGAACATAGAAAAAATTCCAGTAATATCCTATGAAGGATTCTTTGAACTGTGTTACTCACTGAAAAAAAAACACTGATTTGTACTGTTCTAATCTTTGCAAATAAGTTAGTTTCACATTGTGAACTCGTCCATAGCACTTGTAATTTGATGTTGTTTGTCTGTGTTATTGTTATGCCAGAGTTGTTGCTGAAAAAGATCATTCCACTAATCCATATACCCATACCTCCCTGGCCAGCCTCTGTGGCACCCATATCCACTACCTGAATTTGGGATGTCTGAGGAACAGTTAGGCCCAAGGATTTCATGTCATGGATTTGGATGCATGTCTGCTGAGCTGCTGTTTTTAGGATCACTCTTTTTGTAATGTATTGCAGCTCTGCTTGTGCACCTCCCCCCATGTGCATGTACATAATAAATGTGTTTGTGTATGTGTATGTAAGTGTGTGTGTGTTTTGTGTGTATATGTATGTATGTGTATATACTCGCACACATATGTATATGGGTCTGTGTTGAATAGCCAGTTTGCATTACATCATATAACAGTGGGGAAGAAGGTGAGTTATTTTATCATGCTGTGTGTGATATCACAAAAGCACACACTGTGCCATAAACCACTAACAGTATAAGTGAATCCAATGCAAAGATTCACTTAAACTGCTAACAGTAAAATTAAGTGCACATGGTTAATCAGCTGCATGCACTGAATTAATAAACGTCACTGTTATGCAGAATTAATCATTTTCACCATGTGCATCTCAGCCAAATAAGTGGCACTATGTTTATACCCTCCCCTTTTTCTTAACTCTCCCTACTCTTTACTTTTTATAGTTCACTCCACCCTTTCCTTTCACTCTACTCCCATCCCCACTTACGTACTTATCCCACTTACCTTACTTTAGTTTCTCTCTTCCCACCCTCTTGTATACTCTTTCTCTTAAATATGTTCCTCCCTTTGTTCTCTTCCCTTCTTTTTCTATTCCTTTCTAACCTTACCACTTATGACTCTCAGCTTTACCTGCATCCTAACTCTTCTACTTCCTGTCACTACACATTAAACTCTGACTGCCACTATTCCTCTCCCATATCTCCTGCACTCTTATCAACTACTGAATTCACTCTCCTAAAAATCAACTTGCTTTCAAAGATTTCTCCTTATATCAAAATCAAACAGAAATGTCTCCATCCATACCCCTTTAAATCCTTCTTTCTCCATCCCTTTAACATCCTTCAACTCTCTGGTGACATTCATCCCAACCCTGGCCCACGCTTTAACTCTTCAACACCTAGCAATTCTGCACAAACACTTCTGAATCTACCCAACCGTACTCCTACACATCTCTCCTTTTACTCTATCAACATCCATAGCATTCTTAACAAGATAACTGAATACCACTCTTGGATAGCCCAATACTCCCTTAACATAGTTACTCTCTCTGAAACTTGGCTCAAATCACATAATACAAACAATGAATCCCCCCCCCCCCAGTTACAACATTTTATGCCTTGATCACATACATAAAAAAGTGGAGCTGTTGCCACTATGTATTCTTATCTCCTAACCTTATTCCCCCTTACCAACCCTCCCCCCTCTTTTCACCCAGCAGAACTCACTATGGCTAACTGCAAACTGAATAGTCATATATCCCTTACTACAGTTGCAATATACATACCCCCTGGCGAGAACATTCCTTTATTAGAACAGATTCTTCACTGGATCTCTTGATAATATATATTATGAAACTATAATACTAGGCAACATTAATATTGGCTTTCCTTCATCTCTTAACACCCCCACCTCCAGTATAAATGTGCATGGCTTTACCCAGCTTATTTATTCTCCCACTTTTCTTCACAACCCCACAAATACTTGTTCTATCATTGATTGGATTATTGTCTCTAATCCTAACTTCTTTCACCAACCTGAATCCCTACCAGATTCAATCAGTGACCACTCTCCTATGCCCATCCAAAGATTCTCCCCCACCTCTGTCATCCTCATAAATATAAAGAATGCTAAAAGGTCTACAACTTCAACTTTATTTTATTCAGTGATTGTCTCTCTGTTATTAATTGGTCTTTCCTTTCATTTCTACCTCTGGTTGAAGCTGTTACTCAATGTAACTCCATCTTTCTAAACATACTGAAGTCCTTTGCCCCTCTTAGAACTATCAGAGTCAAATCTCTGTGTTCCCCTTGGCTCACCAACTCTACTTGGTCTCTTATTCTTAACAGAGAATCTGCCTGGAAACTCTGAACTTTGACCAAATCTTCTACACACTACCAGCAATACAGGGATCTCCGAAATCTGACCAAAAAGCACATTAACAGTGATAAAAAAAACTTCTACTACTCATCCCTTTCTACTGAACCTAGAAACCCTAAAAAATTCTGTAATGCTGTTAACATGATTCTCCACCCTGAGAATCCCTGAACCCCCAACCCCTTCCCAAATAATATACCACAAGAAACTGCTTCCTTTTTCAATTCATACTTCATAAATACCATAAGCAGTCTTATGAAGACTTCCTACCCTACTATCCCTTCTCCTCCTACCCACCTCTCTTTTACAAAAATGCCCTTTCTCACTTCATCCCATTCCTACAAGCTACATCAAAGATTTTCTTCTCAAACTTAAACCATTTTCCCCTTCTGCTGGTAATCTGCCATCTCTCTTCCTTAAGGCTGCTGCCAACTCTATTGGATATCCTTTCTCTATCCTTATTAATCAATCTATTTGTGAATCCACTGTCCCTACTCTCTGGAAAAAATTCTATACCATACCAATACATAAAGGTGGAAACTCTGTTGAGCTCTGTAATTTTCGTCCTATTGCCATACTTTCTCCCCTCTCTCAAATTCTCAAACAGTGTGTCTATAAACAAATCCTGGCTTAATCTCACTAAGGAAAATTTGATCACCCCTAACCAATATGGTTTCCACCCCTACCACAGCACCACTACTGACTGATCTTATCTCCATTACTAACTTCATCTCTCTAGCCAGATACAAGAACAAACTAGTGTCCTGCTTTTTTAGATATTTCCAAAGCATTTGACACTCTCACTCCATCCTCCTCTCCAAACTTTCTCAACTCAAACTCTCTTCTGCAACCATCAATCGGTTTAATAGTTATCTCACAGACAGCAGTCTGTCAAGTGGCGGCCGTATCCCCCCTTCTCCCCATCAAAATGGGCGTCCCTCAGGGCTCTATACTAGGTGCCCTTCTTTTTAACATCTTTACTAATCAACTTCATACTTCCTGCCCTCAGTCATCCCTCACACAGTATGCAGATGACTCTGCAATCATCTCCATCGCTGATAACCCTTCTGATTTGTTCACCCTGACACAAACATCTTTCAACCGTACTGAAACCTGGCTAGCTAACAACCAACTCATACTCAACCCTAAAGAAACTAAACATCTTTTCTTCCTCCCTAAATCCCTCTGCCATCTTAAATCTTCATTCGCTATCTCTTCCCTTAACAACATTACTATTAAACCTGATTCCCATACTGTACTTCTTGGGGCTATCAAAGATGATCAACTTAAATTTGATTTCCATGTACATCATTTTATCAAGAAAACTCATCAAAAGCTTGGCCTATTATACAGACGCAAAAGGTTCCTTACACCACACTCCAGAATGTCTCTTACTCAAGCTTACCTTCTCCCTGGCCTATTTTACAGCACACAGATGTTAACCAATCTACAGTCCACACTGCTTTCCAAACTCAAAATCACCTATAGTAAAATTGCCAGATTTGCAGCTAATTTGCCTTCCAAATATCACCACTGTCTTGCTCTCTGATCACTCAACTGGCTAGAGTTTCATAATTTAATTGTATTTTCTCAACTACTTGTCATCCATTCTATCCTGTATAAGCCCTCCTTCTCCCCTAATATCTCTTCTTTAGTCTTCCTGTATAACCCCCCTCGCTCCCTCATAAGCTGTGATCAATTTCTCTTATAAATTCGCAAACCTGATACATCTCTTGGGCGCAATCTCTTCAGCTACTTTCCTGCTCTATCAAGGAACAAGCTTCCCATGGTCCTCAGAAATATTACTTTTACCCTTGAATTCAAGAAAACTCTCAGAAATTACCTAAATAGCACCTGGATCTGTCAGTGCTATTATCCCACGTGAACCTATCTCTTTTTCCTGTATATCCTCATCCTTTCATGCCTTTCCTTTCTTTTTCTACTTTTCCTCTCTATCTTATCATTACTAACCTATTTAGGATTTCTGCTAAGTCACCTACCACTCTCTCTGCTCTCTCTCTTAGTACTAGAATCTTGCTTTTTGCCTCTTATTTACAGTTAATCCTTGTATTTTATATTTTCACCTCATGTAACATACAAAACTTACTGTTTGGTTTTTTATAGCTGTTCATAGTGTTTAATTCTTTGTGTGCTACTGCTAGTTCTTTACTACCTTAATCTATATATACTGTTTTGTGTAAATGTCTTTTTACTAAGTTTTTGTGCTTGTAACTGTAATGGTCACCTACGTAACTACTTTTGTATATACATTATTTACTGTTTTCATATTATTTCTTATGTTTTACTGTGGAGCTTTTCTCCCTGGGTCTCCGCTGAAAAAAGTGCTTTTGCTCGGTCGGACTATCCCGGTCAACAAACGTCAAATATATATATATATATATATATATATATATATATATATATATACACACACACACATATACATACATAGATAGCTAGATAGATAGATATATGGGTCTGCTTCAAAAGATCAGCTTGCCACAATATCATATCCAACTTCATCGAGATGACTTTGCTGAATCTTCACAATATGAAACTCCTGGAACAACGGAAACTAACCACTTGGCCACCATGGTGAACCTTGCCCTTTCCCCACTGTAGTGCATTCTTTGAGTGGGGATATTTAGTTAGGGGAGTGTGGTGGGCAGATTCCCCCACTTTGGAAGATTTTCTTGCTTTGATGTCTGTTGTTTTGTCCTTTGGGGCAAGTGGTTCTTTTCCCAGGGGTTAGTTTTCACTATTCCAAAATTTCAAACTTGTGAAGATCCTGTGAAGTTGTCTCGATGTAGTGGGATTCGATATCGTGGTAAATCGATCTTTTGAAGTAGACCCATGTGTGTGTGTGTGTGTGTGTGTGTGTGTGTGTGTGTGTGTGTGTGTGTGTGTGTGTGTGTGTGTGTATATATATATATATATATATATGGGTTCACTTTACATGCTCAAAATGCTAAAATGTCGAATTTTAGAATTTTGAGCCTGTAAAGTCAAATGGACGGAAACCGCAAACCTAGAAGTGTCGAATGGATTATGTTGAACCTGGCGTACGGATAGTGTGTTAGGTAAGTGTGCTGTTTTTTTGGGGAGTGTGTGTGTGAGAGTTTGAGTGTGTTGGGATGTTTGAGATGTGGGTTAGGGTAGGTGTTGTGCAGTGAGAATGTGTTAGTGTTGGGAGTGCTGGTGTTTGTGTGTATGTGATGTGTGTTTGTGCGAGGGGTTGTGGAATGTGCGATGCTGGGTTGTGTGTGTTTTAGAGTGTTGTGCGACCTTGGAGTTAGTATATATAAGTAGGGGGTGTGTGGGGGACACAGCCCCCACATGGAGGGGTGCAGGGAAGCTTGCCTCCCTGCAAATACTAAAGGTAGGTGTATGTATGTATGTGTTTGCTTGTGTGCGTGTGTGTTATGTTTATTTTAGGAAAGTGTTGGGAGGTATGTACACTGGTGTATATATGTGTTTCGTAGTGTGTGATGTTTGGTGGGAATTTGTAGATTCGCGGTTTTGTGTTTCACATTTGTGTATGTTCGTCGTTTAGGGGATTCATCTTTATAGTTTTGTGATACTGAATTTTGATAATTCAGTATTTCGATACTATGAAGTGAATCTATAGATATATATATGTGTGTGTGTGTGTGTATGTGTGTGTGTGTGTGTGTGTATATATATATATATATATATATATATATATATATATATATATATATATATATATATAGAGGTATATAAAAATGTGTGTGTATATCTGTATGTCTGTACACACACATAAGCACATACACACAATGCATGCAAATACTACTAAATACTTAATCTGAATGTATTTTGTTAAGCCACACTTGGACCTTCTACTTCTCGTTATTTGTTGCTGCATTGTATCCCTTGCATATAATTATGTTTACTTCTGAGACACTTGTCTACTTTGGTAGGAAATAAACCTGTCTCTTCAGAAACCATTGGTAAATATTAATTTCGTTGTTGGCTATGGCAGGTGGCATAGTCCTTCAGCCCTAAATTTGTTAGAATGTGTCCATAATTGTCCTTCTCTGGTTGCTAATGCTTTCACTGACTACTTTTCAGCTTTTGTCTTACAGCTGTTGCCATTGATAGGTTCATAGGTATACTAGGCTATTGATCCATGAGGATCTTTAGAAGCATGAATAACCCAGAGCAGAGCAGTTCATTTCCATGGTAGCCTGATCCATAAGGAACTAATGTGCTATACTCCAGATTAATTTACAGTTTCTCATCCATTTGTCCAGATTATATTTGAATAGAGTAAGGAAAGTACTTTGTTTTATGTGGAAAGAAAGACTAGTCTAAAGAACTGGGATTCTCTGTGATACATACCTGTCCCTCCAACATGTTCTACTTATGTTGTAGAAGAGGGTACACTCTCTTGAGTGGGTGTTTGTGCCACCACTGTACTTGCAGATGTGCAGTAGATCCGAGAGGATAAGGTCTATTGAAGCTTTGTACGCAACGTAGGGCTGGAACCTCAGTTGTCTGTATGATATCGAGAAGCGTGACAAGGCTTTGATTAGATTTATATTGCAGACCCTTGATTTTATTGATGAGAAAAAATTTTAGTTAAAGTTGTTTTAAGTATTTGGACAGGTACATACCAAAGGAGTCATTATATTCAATGATTGGCCTAATAAGTTCTGAATACTGTGAAACAGTCACATCCCCCCTGGACCTAGATGCCATACCCTTACCAATAATCTGCTCAGTGAAAAAGGACGTTTTTACAGTAGTGGATATGTGGTAACTGAAGGACAGTTTCTTTTGCACATAGGTTCCTAGGTCACTTAGTGTTGGATCAGTTTACAAGGGTGTGTTTTGTTTATGTGAAAGTTAACAGGGGATGTCATGTTTGCCAAAGGAGACTTTTTGTACATGTTTTGGCATTTAATTTTAGTCAGTGGTTATGCACACCATCTTTTTTTTTTTTTTTTTTTTTAAGAGAAAGTCCCTCTTGGAGGTACTTGGTGTCCTCTACATACATACATGCAAATATTTCAAGCATAGGCATTAATGCCCTCCTAGCCTGCCAATATACTAAACAGTTGTTCCCATAATAAGTGCCCAGGCTGTTCTTAAAAAAATATCTAAACTAGTTCTTGGTTGATGTTATTTGGTAGTTGTTTCATGCATCATCTGATCTCTCAGAGAACCATTAAGTACCCTTCTTATTCCTATAGAATTTTCTATATAGGTTGTGCGACGATTGTCTGCTACTTTTTGATAACCCCAAGCATTCCCAGAAGTAGTTGTCTCTAAATGTACTATGTACCTAAGCAAGATCTCCTCTTAAATATCTATATGAGACACTGTACAAGTTCAAATATTTTAGTCTTTCATGATAAATTACATTTTAACATTCATGGATACCCTTGGCATACTTCCACTGTACTCTTTCCAGTTTACTCATGCTTGTTTTCTTATAAGGTTTCCATATTGTTATTCCATACTCAAGTTTATGTCTAATGTAATTAACAATGACTTCATCATTTCTGATTTCCAAGACTTTATAAATCTTTTTATACAACCTATAGTTCTATATCTATTATTAACCAATTGGCTAATTTAATCAGAAAAATTCAAAGCTGGATCTACCTATATTCCCAGGTTCTTAAATGAATCTACACTTTCAATCACTGTGTGCTGTATTAGATGTTCACCTTTCAGTTTATGTCTCCTAAATCTCACATGCTTAGTTTTTGATGTACTTATCAACATGCCCAAGTGGTCAATTTAGTCAAGTTCTTTTGCAGATGTCGAAAATACACCAGAACCACAATCTGCAGAAAACAAAAAATCTGGCCAGGCACACGTGGACTATAAAACCAGTTGCAAATGAATCCAAGGCACAAGGAGAAGTTGTAGTCACTTTTATTCGCAGAAAAACAATAAAATAAGCACTTTCATCATTAACTACTGGAGACTTCATCAGACAAAGTACCAAACACTAAAAGCAGTTGTTTTAAAAGCAGAGGTCAGAATACGCCCACCATCCTAACCAGTTGAATCAAAAGTGGGAAATGACATCCCAGCAGGATCATTATTGCACTTAAAGGAAACTGCATTTCATAAACAGATCCAAAGATGTATAAATATAAATGCATGAAAATATTAAATATTTATAAATGGACTAAAAGTGTAATGAAACATTCTGTGTCAAACTATATAAAGCCATATGAAGCACATATAAAATGAATTAAAAACCATCCATAAGTGCTTAACAAATGCAGTAAACTGTCTCCCCATTGCCTTTAATTTTAGAAGGCAGGAAATGGAGAGACAGGTAAGTCATTCAAACCTGGCCACTGACCGGTATTTAAATGAATTTGCCATATCATTTCTTTCTTTTCTAACAAAAGTGCCCAGGGACCACCCCTTTCATCATAGTCAAGGACATCCAAAATAAAGAATTTAAACAAATGTCCTGGCTTTTCCATACAGTGTTTAGCAAGGGCGTTTGTGGGTTTAAGTCTTATGTCCCTCAAGTGTTCATATATTCTGTTTTTAAATTTTCTTTCAGTCTTTCCTATGTAAAAACATTTACAGAGGGAATAGACTGCACAGTACACCGCCCTTTCTCTTGTTCAATTGCACTCTAATTTTGTTCACCATAAATTTATTACCCTCCAACACAAAACAACAATAGGGGCAACCCCCACATTTCTTCATCATCCCTTGCTGTGAGATGCCTCCATTTGATTCTAAAATCATTTTTAAATTATTACCTTTTTTAAAAACATTATTGGGTTTACTACCAACACATTCCCTTACATCTTTATCACTTGCAAGAATAATCTGATTTTCAAAAAGAATGTCAGAGATGTTTCTGCTGTTATTGTTATATGAATTAATAAAGGAACACTCAGAATGATGGGTAACTGTTGGGCCACCATCAATGGTTTCCCTATGTTGAATGTACTCACCAGGTGTCTGTATTACTTGTTCGTGACAAACCTGTTGACTACTAAACAGAGGGGTAAAAAAACTTTCTCCCTTTTATTTACCACTTTGATCATTACCTCATTGATCAAAACTCCGATGGTAGCCCCTTTTAAGAAACATACCCTTCAAGCAATGCCATTCATCCAAGAAACTGTCAAACAGGCTCACTATGTCTTTTGCAGATGTGCCCCATCTGTAACGCATGTAATCAGTTTACCCAGTTTAAAGATATCTGCATACAGATTATAGAGAACCTCAGACTAAAAAGGTAGATCTGAAAGGTACAATCTAAACATGTATGGGACTAGGACAGAGCCCAGTGGGACACCATGACTGTAACCAGGAATTTCACCTGTCCAGTTACTGTATGATTTTGACCCGCATTGTTACCTCACAGCAAAAGGTTCTCCCGTTCGATTCTCGGCTGGAGTGCGGGGAGTGCCTTCTGTGTGGAGGCTGCATGTCCTCCCCCATGGTTGGGTGGGCGTTCGAAAGACATGCGTAAACGGGCGTGCCTTTGTTGAAGGTTGAACGTCGAGCTGGCACCTCGGCGTTCGTGAAAATCTACTGCCAATCATTAGCGGACCGGAGTTCCACTGTGGCGACCCCTAACTGGGAAAAGCCGAAAGACAACAACAACTGTATGATGCTTACCATGTCCTATTTCTCAGCCATCCAATTATCCAGCTTTTCAAGAGTACATCAATACCAAGTTGTTCTAATTTATTTATCAATGTTTTGTGTATGGTTCTGTCAAATGCTGAAATTAAATCAGTATAAATTACATCACAGCACAATGTTTCATTCATAGCTGTTATTATATTGTTATAGAACGTCATGTTGCAGGTGGGAATAGATCTATTTTCAACATATGCATGCTGATATATGGTTTCAAGTCCCAGCCTTTCCAGTTCTGACAATAACTTATCCAATATTGCTTTCTTCATTATTTTTCACAACATGAAAGTAGACTTAAGGGTCTTTATGACTTTGGGTTTGTCCTTCCCTCTTTCCTGTCCTCTGAAGTGTTTGTGATGGCACCAAGTTTATAGTCATCTGCAGTACTGGTCAGCCATAAATTCTCAAGTCTTCTCTAAGTCTGTCATCCATGTCTCACAGCTTTGTCCTCACTGTTTAACTCCTCATGCTTTTAATCCATTGATTTCTACTAGTGTTGTCCTCTCTCTCTTACTTAAGCTCCCCAGCTATGACCTGTGTGAGATGTACAAATGACAGCTTTCAGTTGAGCCAGAGCCACCATAGTTCTAAAATCTAGCTATCTTGTTTAATATAGATCAGGCCATCAGAGAAACAGTGCATTTTACCAAAATGTAGTAAACATCAGTGTATAAATATCAGTTACCCATGGATATTTTCCTGCCTTTCATTAATACATGTATTTCTTTTGTTGCATGATTTTGCAAGCACATTTTTAATGAAAAACATTGATGTAGTGTGTTTGATTAAACCAAAAATGAATTAACTCTTCATTTTTCTTTGTTTTTTAGTTTGTGTGTAACTGCAAACAGGTTCTCTTGAAAACCAGCTACTTTAATAAATATATTGCACAGAAGGCACCTTTTTTTCTCTTCCTTTCTAACTTACTTTGTGTGTTTTTTTATATATATATTTTCAGTTACCAAGGCCCTGAACTTGAGATGTGGACTCTTGGAGTAACCCTTTATATCCTGGTATTCGGGGAGAATCCATTTTGTGAAGTGGAGGAAACTATGGAGGCTGTACTGAAACCGCCATTTAATGTATCTGAAGGTAACAGTTCCTTTTATGTACTGAAAAACAAGTTAGTTTAAAATTCAGACTGCACAAAACTGACTACAATATTTGATCTGTTTTATGCTTACCTGGTAATTTTCTGTAAGTGGGTACTAGCTTGTTTTAACTGGGATAGCCACTTGGCTTAGAATTTCATTAGCAGTGATTAGCTTCCCTGGTAGGCATAATGAGCTGTCACATACATGTTCTGGTATACAACAGCTTCAGGGAAGCCCTAGATATTTATTTAATATACTTATCTGTCTGTCTATCTGTCCTATGTTGACAAAGTTTATCCTACCAGGTCAGAGTTTTTTTCAGGTGAGATCCGAGGTGATATTCATACTAACTAGGAGAAATTTGGCCAGAACACTGGATCTTCCCCCTTTGTTTTTTTTTTTTGATAAGTGCCGTAGGACATGTTATATATATCAGACCAACCACCAAGTTACATAACTTCGATTTAATATCTCATTCAGAGGACAGCAGGACTGCAACACCCCCTATTGCTGTACTGGAGAGTCAGTAATGGAAAATTAATCAAATCACCTTGAGTGGAAATAGAACCCTCAGCCTTCTGTTCTTCCAGAAGCAGAAACAAGTGTGCTACCTATTGAGTCACTGACACCACAATTTTTTTGTCTAGCTACTCCCAGTGTTAGGTTGTCAGTACAGATTATTCTGTCCAGCAATTTTTTTTCCTGATTTTGGCAGTATACAAGTAAAACTTGTAGGTGTTGTACTTTTTACACTTTGTTGAAGTTTACCACATGATGGTATGTTAATGTTGGTAGAGCTTTCTGATGATACTCTTCTTCAGACTCAAAGAATTATTGTCTAGTGCACATGTATTGTTAATGATTTAACAATGTCCTGTGTCTCAGGAGAAATAAAGATGTTAACTTTGTCTTGCTTAGCTTCTCCCTCCAAGCAGAGTTGTCTTAAATTTCTTTCCCCTCTGACATTTTTCTGCAGGATTTGGTTATGAGAAACCTGTTTTACCAGGTTATGCTATAATGAGCTATTTAAACTCTTTTTGTTATGTCTAAAATGTGTTCATGCCCGTGCTGACCAAAATTCTGAGCTTGAACTTGAAGCCAGGGTTTTTTTAGTAAAAAAATCAGTCAAACACAAAGGAGCTTCCAGTGCCAAGAAACCAAAAACCAAAATGAAATGCATCAGTGCAAAAGTAGTAGTAGTTCTTTATTTCACTACCTTGTGGAATTCTTGAGAGTTGGGCTGTGTGGCTTGTGGCACTGGTGCATTTCATTTTTGTCAAAAAAAATGAAACTACAATCTAGTGGTATGTTTTTTCAGATGAGGAAGACCAACAAAAGCTGAAGAAAATCAAAGTTGCTGATAATAATATTTCCATTAGAGGGTTACTAGATAAAGCTGCATTGCCAAGTTCAATGGCTAATTTCCACCATTTTGATGACATAATAGGTCTGAATGAGAGCTTGAATACTGATAGTCTAAAAATTTTCAGGGTCTGTCAGTATTCATTCAGAATTATGCAGATTGAGTTTTTGGGCTGTCATTTTTCCAACTGAGTATTTTACTTTGTTCTTGGTTACGGTATGTAGATCAGAGTGTATGTGATGTGTCTTTAAGAAGCATATCAAGGACTGAGTGTGCAGATGTAAATGCCAGGCATGTGCTATTCCCAGTGCCATTTTGAGAGTGCAGCCAGAGAGTGAGCATGTATGATTGCAGTAGTTAGTTTGTATATAAGTTACTTAAGTTAACGTCAGTTAACTTCTATCGTGATGTGTTTGTATGTAGTAAAGCTGCTTGAAAAGAGCCCATGAAGATTCTTCTATTGTGTCCAAAGTCGGAGAGCAACATGTTGTCAGAACTGGGATTGCAGAGAATAATAATCAGAGCCATGAGGTGCAGCGATGACAGTGAAGGTAAACTAAGAGAAACAAGCACAAAAAAGAGCCAGAAAAGAATCAAAGGTAATGAGAATCCGCACGAACCGCTTATTTTATAAAAAAGATAAAACATAACATTACAAGGGCACAAACCGCATTATTAAACAAGCGGGAGGCATGAAAGGTTTATTAACTAAGGGAAATGTTTAAAATTAAGATATTTGACAAAATGATTATCAGAAAAGTAAAACGAGCATGTTTAAGGCAAAATGGGCATGTTTAGATTAAAACGAGCACCAGAAAAGCACAAAGGGTATGAAAAGAGATTAAACGAGCAAAACGAATATAATAAGGACAAAATGGGCACATTAAGCATAAATAAAGCAAGACGACTGCATGTTTTTTGGTGAAGTGCTGTGTTTTGGCATAACTACATCTTTGTATTGTATCAAGAGCATAACTAGAGTCATTGTATTCAAAGTGTGTAAAAATGCTTGCAGTGTGTGCTTACTACTGTGTATGTATTCTGAAGAGTTTATTTGTGAGCAAAGTGCAACTATTTCTTGAAGTACAGTCAAAGTATAGCCATTTTGAAAAGTTTCTTACGCTAGGTGTGTCTATTTGCAAAGTACCGCCATTACAGAGTGTTTCTTGCACTGTAAAGAATTGCCGAGCAAGGTACTGCCATTTTGGGAAATCTCAGTGTTCTGTGTACAGTTTATTCGCAGAGTTCAATTACTTCGAAATGTTATTGATTCTGAGCTTCTCTTGCCCAGTTCATTTGTATCATGTAGTTATTTGAAATGTTTCTTACACTGATAAGAGGTAGGGTTGCCAACTTTTCACAATTAATATCCAGGACGCCTTTTTTTCCTACCCCTTGCCTCCCGTGACCCGTCCCCTACTCTCGCTTCCCTACACTTCCCTCCCTCCCACCTTCCTTTCCTTTCCCCTTACCCTCCTAGGCTCCCCCTGGGGGTCCAGGGGTGCTGAGCCCCCAGAAATGTATTTTTAAAAAATAGATGCCCGTAGGTAAGTTTTAGTGCATTTTGAGCTAAAAAAAAAAAATCAACACTTGAATGCAAGAATTTTTAGCTCAAAACTGTTATTTTCAAGTAGATAGCACACAGACAGTTAGGCTAACTGCTAAATTGCTAATAGTCATTCACGCTGGAAAACAGCAAAAAAACAGTAAAGCAATAACATCGAGGTGTAAGCAAAAGATATAGTCAATACAATACAAATGTTATTCAATGTCGATTGAACAAACTAATTACTTTGTTTGAAGTTGAACATCTACCTCACGTGAATCCAGAGTAGGTTGACCCTGAGCTTTTAAAGTACTCGTAGAAGAAGCAGACTGCTCAGGCTGAGCAATCCATTTCCATTTGTACTTTTTACTGCCAGCTGCTGATGAAATCAATTTGTCATCTTTCAAAACAAACTGATAGAAATTACTGTAGCTGATGTTGTAGTTAAGGAAAACTTGCAGTTCTGCTTTGATTAGTGCTAGAGTGGCCCTGTTTTGGTCTGCAAGCCACTTTGCATTCATTAAAGAAAACACCCTCTCAGGGAAGGCATTGCTGCCTGGAAATGACAATGTGGCTGATGCAATCTTAAACATGTTCATTGGAAAAGCTGCACTATCACGGGCACTTGCAAAAAATTCCTGCCATTTAGTGCATGCAGTAGCAGTTGAATTAGCAACAATATTGGATAAAGCATGCCTTGCTGCACAAAACTCATCATAAACCACGTCTAAATTGATGTCCTTTGTTGTCAAGCCCATGACAGTGCTTGCATTTTGAAAGGACTGAAATGCTACTTCTGTATGTAGAGATATTTGATGCATCACACATGCAATGCTGCCATCTGAGAAATTAAACAATTTGTTTAGGTATGCTAAAGACTTTTCTAGAGCTGCCAAAAGATTTTGTTGCAGATGCACTGTATGAGGTTCCATGTCATCATTCTCAAGTATAGTTTGTGCTTTGTGTCCAAAAAATTTGTCAGTTATGCTTGACTCAATTTTAGTTTTTAGTTGCTGCGTTACAGGCAAGAGCTCAAGCAATGTAAAAATCTTCCCTCTCCATTTTCTGGACTGACACCTCAAACACATTGCAAATGTTCTGGACAAAACATAAGTATGCTTTTTTAATGTTTGTCTCTACTGCTTCACAGTCTTGCATATTATTTTCTATTCCCAGATGCATACAAACTCTCTTTGGGCAGTCTTCACCAAGATATGAAAGGTAGGACACAATGGCAGGTCATGAATCAAGTAATCTGTCAATAGCTGGACCCAGAGACAACCATCTCGTTGGTACCTGCCTCAACAACTCGTGATATTCTAAGTGTACAAAGTCAAAAAAATTTTGCATCTGGGCTCTCCTATTAGTAGGTACACTGAAATGACTGTAAATGCTGTTAACCATTGTTTCTACATCACAATCAGGTTCATCAGTTAGTTTTTTCAAGGCATTGTGTATCATATGAGCATTGCAGTTTGTCTTTAGAATATTACTATTTCTTTTCAACAGCTCTGTAAACACAGACTGCTTTGCACCATAGTTCACACTTGCGTTATCAACTGAATAAGAAGACATGCATGCAATATCAAGGCTGTTATCTGAAAGAACTTTAACTAGCATATCTGCGATAGAGGTAGAATGCTCATCATTAAGCTCAGCAAAGTCTAAAAGCTTTTTATTTAAACAAGTTTCAACAGTAAAATATTGAATGATGACAGGAAACATTTTTCTGTTCTTGAGATTAGATGCATCAGTTGATACAAAATATAGAATAGAATTGTCAGCAGTAATGTCTTTCATAATGGACTCCACTGACTTTGGGCCAAGGACATCGGTCACCAGTGTTTCTGCTTTCGTGCGACCACACGCTGTCTTTTTAGCACTAGCCAAGTCTTGATATAACAAGTGGTCCAGTTTAGCACCATAGTCAGCAGCGTTGTAGGAGATGTGGTGACGTACGGTGTGGTAAACATGCACAAGTTCTGCAACCATTGCCTACTTGTCAATTCCTGTCATTGACTTCTTCTTGAAAAAATGTCAGTAGCAGCAGTGTTTGCAGCAATCTGAGCTTTCTGATGACTTTTCAAATGGCTATAATTTATGTCACCTTTGCCACCATAAGCAACTGAAACCTCCTCCTTACACAATGTTCATCAAGCTGTGAAAACATTGCTGTGAACTTTTTCACACCAGGAAAATTCTGTCTGCCATTCTTGAGAACCTCTTTGCTTTCTTTTTAGGTGGAGTGTTTGGCAAATCTTTACATTCTCCATCAGTTTCTGCACTACTCACGCTACCTTCAGTTGCATAATAACTTGTATCCATTTCCAGTGAACCCCCAAGTAGATCAGCTAATAATATCAGATTGTGTGACTGCTATGCAAAAACATTGCTTCAGACTACAACATCAGGTTTTAGTAAGGGTGAAGCATCCATTTGACAAAGGGGAAGTTGTGGAAAGTCCCGCACTTCACACAAACTCTTCGGTAAGACCGTATAGCTTCAAGCTCTTACTCGCACGGTTCTACTTTCTAGCCATTGAGTTTTCCTAGGGCTGTCTTTCTTCAACTACTGTAAGCTTATTTGCGGCATCAATGGAATGTCTGCTCAGCCAGACACGACAGTGTCACTTTGTTATAATGTGTTTAACACAAGCACACATTTGTGTGCATGAGAGAACATTCGGGTTTTTACAAAGCAGTCTGATCCAGATCTTATTTTCAGCGCCTAATTGACTCTGCTTCTGCTATCCCCATTGCAAATCCCGATTCCCTATAGGCATTGATAATGCACACTTTTAGAGTACATCTGGACTAACGGTACATTTTTCAGTCAGACTCGTTACAATAATTCACACTCAGTCACCTGATGACCCAATATATCCTAATAAAACATCTAATTTTGAAAGATAATGATGTAATACACACAGGCGGCCACGGTGGTGCAGTGGTTAGCATTGCCGCCTCACAGCAAGAGGTTCTCCGGTTCGATTCTCGCCTGGGGAGCCTTTTGTGTGGAGTCTGCATGTCCTCCCTGTGGTCGCGTGGGTTTCCTCCGGGTGCTCCGGTTTCCTCCCACATCCCAAAGACATGCTGTAGGTGGATTGGACACTCTAAATTGGCCCTAGGTGTGTGTGTGTGTGTGTGTGTGTGTGTGTGTGTGTGTGTGTGTGTGTGTGTGTGTGTGTGTGTGTGTGTGTGTGTGTGTGTGTGTGTGTGTGTGTGTGTGTGTGTGTGTGTGTGTGTGTGTGTGTGTGTGTGTGTGTGCCTTCTGTGGAAGGTTGGGCGCCGGGCTGGTAACTCGACACCGTAAAACTCCACTGCCAATCATGAGTGGACAGATGATCCTCTGTGGTGACCCCTAGCCGGGAAAAGCTGAAAGAAGAAGGAGAAGAAGAAGAATGATGTAATACACACACAAGCATAATACTGTTGACTCATTTTGAAAAAAAAAAAAAAAAAAGTAAAAGTGTGCACAATATCAAATCACATAGTAGATTAGTCCTGATTTGTAGACAAAGAATAAAGTTCACTCAAGGTAGCTCTGTACCCCTTGCTGTAGCAATTATGAAGGCAATTTTTTATAACTTAAAAATCCATGATGCAGACAGTTGATTAGCAGTAAGAACTTAACCTTGACAACTTAAAAAAGTGCCATATATGTTTGAATACAAATTACAGTCATATGAAAACAAGTAACTTTAGTACAGCAGGTGCAGGTGCAGTCAAAAAATAACTCATTGTTAACCAGGTTTGTATATTTAATAAATAACCACGTGTAAATAATTGCATAATAATGAAATAATCGCTTGCTGACTGTTTCAGTGTTGTCAGAATGACCATTGCTGCAAGTGAGCTTGCAGATGATGTTCATCGTGCATACAGCTGCAGTAATCACAGATGGGTTTTCAGCCGTCAGGCGGTCCCTCGGTCGGCCGAATTCCAAAGTCTTGGTCCGGCGTCGGCTGTCGTCGCTTACTCTTCTGATGTCAGTGAGGCCAGAGTATATAAGACACAGCCGACGCCATGTTCTTCAGTCTTTTTTGCCGCGCGGTGCCCGAAGCAGAAGCAGTTCGCAAGTGCCGGTCGGCCAGCTCCTGAATTACAAAAAAATTGGAAACCGAAGTCTTCATTAAAGCTAAGTACCCCGTTGGGGAAACTTTCCTTGCCTCAGACCGATGTCAGAAAAAGTTAATAATTGTATTTCTTGTGGGAAGCAAATACCGCATAAGGATTTCCATTCCCTCTGCATACCTTGTTTGGGCCCAGACCACGATGTCTCGGGCTGTCGCTTTTGCGCTACCTTCAATAAACGCACTATTAAGCGTCGGGCGGAGTTCGCCCAACACTACTTTGGTAAAGCTTTTGATTATAAAATGTCGTCGGACACTCCGACTACCGTTTTTGTCCAAAAAACGAAAGGAAAAGGACCGACACGCGAGGCCTGCGGTCCCCGCCGACACCACGCCAAAACAGGCTACACGTGGTCCGGTTCTCAGCGAGACGCCTTTGCAGTCCCTGACTACCGTCGACACTCCTTTGGTGGTGTCTTCTGTACCCGAGACCGCTGGGTCCTCGGCCCTTTCCCAGACTACTACCGAAGCCCCTGCTAATGTCGAGCCTACTAATGTGGACAGGTCCACCTCCACCCATGGTGTATTTAGGCCCTCATCTTCTTTTTCAATTAAGGGCTTTACTAAATCCAAAGCAGCCAGGCATCCCACGAGGCCTGTTGCACAGGGCCCATCTTCAGGACCCATGCCTAAAAAACAGATGCTAAAAATGGCTGAGGATTTAATTACTCTTATCAGAGGTTCTCAACCCCCTCCTGACAAGAGACCCAGAGTGGAGGAAGATTCTCCCTCTTCTGATCAGGGATCCATTTTATCAGAACATTCTGATGCAGAGGAACACTCTTACTCTCCTTTTGAGGATTCGGATGCAGAACAGTCCATTCCTTCGGTATCCTCTCCTGAGGATTTTTCCTTTGGGGAAACCTTGCACACCTTGAGGGAACACTTCCATTGGGAAGGCCAAGACTTTTCAGATTCCAAGAAAAGACTTAGGGAATTTCTTTGGTTACCTCAACACAGACCTCTGGCTATACCCCCTGTTTTGGACATACTGGATGATGTCTATTCGAGGCTTGTCTTAACCCTGATTCTCTGCCTCCTGCACCAGTCAAACCTGATAGGTATTACAGAGTACCCAGCTCTCACCAATTTCTCTTCAAAAGCCATAATGCTGACCCTGAAACCATTTCACAAGGCCCCAAGGGATTGAAGGCCTCCACTGCCAAGAATCCACTTCCTGCAGAAAGGGAATCCAGATCTTTAGAAAGGTGGGGTAAAAGGTATATACCTCGGCCACCCTAGCCATGAGGGCCTTAAACTGTCAGTTTCATATGATTAAATATCAACAGTACCTGTTATCACAATTAAGGAACAAAATGTCTCAACCTGAACAACCAGATTTAAAAGAGTTACAGGATATGATGCATAGTGCAGAGCAAGTGGGTAAACACACCTTACAATGTGGTTATGATGCCCTAGAGGCCTCCAGTAGAGCGGCTGCTACAGGATCAGTCATTCGCAGACATGCCTGGCTTAGGGAACAAAATTTGCCTGATCATGTGAAAGCTAAACTTCTAGATGCTCCTTTACAAAAGGATGTACTATTTGGTACTAATGCTGAGGAGATACTATGGAAAATGGAAGAAAAAGCCAAATCTATGCAAACTGTCAAAGCTTTCTTACAGGTACAACCACCACGTTTTAGCAGATATTGGCCTTCAAAAAACTGGTCCTTTCCAGCCACTGACAAGCCCCAAAGAGGTAGATACAGACGCACAAGGGGCAGAGGGCAATCACAAGGATCATATAGAGGTAGAAAATGGCAAACTCCAGCACCAAGAGGTGGTGAAGACAGTGCACAACAATACAGGAAGCAAACCCAATGACTCCCTCATTTCCATGCCAAGCATCTCTCAGCTGGCAGCACCTTTGGGAGGGAAACTAGCATTATTTGCAAGCAATTGGCATATTGTCACAACAGACAAATGGATACTGGACATTATAGACAGAGGCTACAAATTTCAATTTCACACTCTTCCAAAAATGAGAGGCATGCCAAACCTGCCACAAAATCAAAGGGCAGAGGCACAACTGCAAATTTCAAAGCTCATAAACATGAGAGCTATTCAAAAGGTACCTATGCACCAACAAGGTCAAGGTTTTTATTCAAGACTTTTTCTGGTACCAAGGAAAGGAACCGACTGGAGACCCATTTTGGACTTATCCATCCTAAACACATTTCTACTCGTACCAAAATTCAAGATGCTCACATTACAGCAACTTCTTCCCATGCTGGGCAAGGAGTTTTGGCTGGTAACATTGGGCCTCAAGGAGGCATACCTGCATGTCCCAATCAGACAAAGCTGCAGAAGATACCTCAGATTTCTTGCAGGTTCAATCCACTATCAATTCTCTGCATTGCCCTTTGGCTTATCTACTGCGCCCAGAGTATTCACAAAGTGCCTGGCATCAGTGATTGCCTACTGCAGACTTCAAGGGATACAAATTTACCCTTATCTGGACGACTGCCTGATCCAAGCGGACAGCAAACACATACTTCTGGAACATCTGGCATATGTGACACGGTTACTGCTTTCTCTGGGATATACAATCAACAAAGAGAAATCAAGGCTAACACCATCTCAGAAAATAACCTTCCTGGGTGCCAACTTGGACACAAACACCCAGATGGCATATCTTACGCCAGAAAAACAGGGGCAACTATCTCAGTACTTCAAAATACTAGCAAAAAGTACCAGGCTTACTGCAAGGAAAATCCTGCAGGCTGTGGGATTCATGGCATCTTGCATTCTTCTAATCCCATGTGCAAAGCTGCATATGAGGAAACTTCAATGGTACCTAAAAAATCTATGGTCTCAACACAGTCACAGTTTGGAAACAATAATATCAATAATTCCATGTTTGCAAAAGGAATTTCTATGGTGGGACCAAGCATGTCAAGTAAACACAGGCCTTCCATTCTGCAAGCCTCAAGCAAAACAAGTCATAACCACAGATGCCTCAGATTACGCCTGGGGGGCGCACATGAACGACAGGTGCATTCAGGGCAGATGGTCCCAAAAGGAAAAGCACCTTCACATCAATCAAAAAGAAATGCTAGCAGTAATAAATGCAATTACAGCTTTCAAGGACTTCCTGCATCCAGGACAATTACTGATAAGAACAGACAACACCACAGTAATGTGGTACATAAACAAACAAGGAGGAACACATTCATACCCCTTGTGCAGACTAGCCACGACTCTTTGGAACTTGGCTCTGGAAAGACAAATCGAACTTCAAGCACAGTACTTGCCAGGATTGGAAAACACACTGGCAGACAATCTAAGCAGAAATATGACAGATCCACACGAATGGAAGTTACATCCTCAGGTGTTTACAGAAATAATCCAAGCGTGGGGAGGCCAGACATAGATCTTTTTGCCTCCCACAGGAATCATCAATTGGAAAAGTTTTGTTCAAGGACCTTTCATCCAAAGGCCTGGAGAGTGGACGCCCTTTCATTCAGTTGGACTGCATGGACAGTTTACGCATTCCCACCTCTGCCTCTTCTGCCCAAGGTGCTTTTGAAAGCAAGAACAGACAAACCGAGGATGATACTGATTGCTCCAGATTGGCCAAGGCAACACTGGTATCCACTCCTGAGGAGCCTAACACATACTCCTCCCTGGTCCCTGCCTCTAATGCCTCTTCTGCTGACTCAGCACAGCTACAAAACTCTTCACAGTCAGCTGAAAACACTCAATCTCGCTGCATGGAAAATTCCTTAACACCACAACAGACCCTACTCTCCAAGGAGGTGCAGGATGTCATTTTGGAGGCCAGAAGGCCATCTACTAGAAAAGCTTACTCCACAAAATGGAAGCGGTTTTGCTCTTGGAATGAGAAAAGAGGCCAGGACCATAGAAAACTGAACTTGCCTCAGGTATTACAGTATCTAGCTGAGCTGCTGAACAGTGGACTTTCATTTTCCTCCATAAAAATACATGCCTCAGCCATTTCTGCAGAATTCAACACGGATCCCCCTTTATTTTCTCACCCACTCTTACGACAGTTCCTCAGAGGGGCTAAGAATATAAGACCTCCAAGGAAGCAACCAATACCAGCCTGGGACCTTAATTACATACTAGAAAAATTAACATTGCCTCCTTTTGAACCAGCTGCCTCAACAGATTTGCAATATTTGTCCTGGAAAACAGCCTTCCTTCTGGCCATCACTTCAGCTCGTAGGGTTTCTGAACTACAGGCCCTCATGGCGGTGCAGCCCTTCCTCATTTTCCATCAGGTCAGGGTTTCCCTTCGTACCAACCCATCATTTATGCCAAAAGTGGTATCCAGGGTAGCCTTAAATCAAGCTATACACCTCCCTACCTTTTATCCCAATCCTCAAAACAAAGGGGAAAGGCTGCTACACTCTTTAGACATCCATAGGCAGCTACGTTATTATTTGGACAGAACAAAGTCCTTCAGGAAATCAGAACAACTTTTTGTGTCCTATGCTGTAGGGGCTCAAGGGAAACCAGTTACAAAGCAGACTATTTCCAAGTGGATTGGCCACTGCATACGGTTTTGTTATTCCTATCATGGGAAATCTGTTCCTACAGGTATCAGATCACACTCCACCAGGGCCACAGCTACCTCTACAGCCTTCCTCAGAGGAGTTCCTACCAAAGATATTTTGGAGGCAGCCACTTGGAGTTCTGTACATACCTTCACAAAACACTACCACCTGCCTTTATATTCCAGAACAAGAGCAGGCTTTGCCACTGCTGTTTTGCAGGGCATTCTGGCTCAACCCAGTTCCTCCTAGTACCTGCCACCCTATGCATAGCTTTGGGACTCTACCCATCTGTGATTACTGCAGCTGTATGCACGATGAACATAGTACAGTTTTGTACCTACCATAAATGTAGATGTTCGAGTGCTAATACAGCTGCAGTACAGGTTTCCCTCCCTCCTTCCCCACTTGTAAAGGCATGGGGCCTAACAACCTCTTCATACTACCTGACTGGGTTATCCTGCTATGTTTTATTTGCTTGCATCCACTGATTTTGTATTATATTGCATAGCTTGTGTATGTTTATAAGCATTATTTATGTATTGCCTTCCTTTTGGGGGCACCTGACATCTGGGGCAAGAAAGACTAAAGAACATGGCGTCGGCTGTGTCTTATATACTCTGGCCTCACTGACGTCAGAAGAGTAAGCGACGACAGCCGACGCCGGACCAAGACTTTGGAATTCAGCCGGCCGAGGGACCACCTGACGGCTGAAAACCCATCTGTGATTACTGCAGCTGTATTAGCACTCGAACATCTACATTTATGGTAGGTACAAAACTGTACTTTTCTTCTAGGCTGAGCATTTTTTATCTGCAAAAATAATAAACAAATTAAAAAAAAAAAGAAACTGTAAAAATAACGGAGTCAAATGAAAATCAAATTTCCCGTGATACACTGTACAATGAAGTGCAAGTGCTAAGATTTTATTTTTTTCCACACCCACACTGTTCAAGTTGAAAATAAAGACTAGTGATGTGAAGTTCAGTCTCGCCGTTCATTCTTTACTGATGGGTTCAAAGCCGATCCCTTGGCTCCGATACAGCCAATTACAAAGCTCAAGGTCTTCAAATAGCTGAAGGTCAAATCCATATCCCATGATGCACCTGGAGTTACCTTAGATCTAGTTTGTCGCTGCAATAGACCGGAGGTTCTGAAATTAGCTCTGGCCAGTAAACTGTTTTTTTTTCTAATTCTTTAGTATAAAATTTAGATAGTAGTTGTATTTAGATAGTTTTACAAAGCTCTTATAGCTTTATTGTGTGTATTTCTGCTATTTAGTCCCTTTCCCTTAGTGTGTGATATAGCCTTTTAGTGGCCTCTTGTTTTAGGCCTAGTTTAAAAGTTTCTTGCTAGTTTGGAGTGTGCTTAGTCAGTGACCTTTGTCACATTGTTTGATATAAAAAGTATTAGTGTGCAGAGTTTCTTCTATTTAGTAGCTTAGCCTTCAGTTGTTTAGGAAAGGCTTAAAGTTATAATTACTGCTTCATTTTTTTTGTGTGAACAGTAATTGGCTGTCTTGGATAGTTTATATTTAGAGTGTGTTATCTTAGCAGCTATCTTTTTTTTGTTTGCATACTCTGCTCATATTGTTAGACAATTGCGTGACAGTAAAGGATTTTACTGTGTTATATATATAAAACTGCCTTTCTGCTGTGTGTTTGTGTGTGACTTGGTGACAGTAATTTTTTTCTCAATGGCTGACCAAGACACGCACCCCAAGTCTGAGTTTAAAAAGTGCCCAAAGTGTGGACAAAAGATGTCTGTTACAGACAGCCACGTTAATTGTGTTTACTGTTTAGGGGCTCTGCATTTTTAAGACAGTTGTTCCATTTGTCATTCCTTCTCCTCAAGGGTCCTGCAGGAAAGGAAGAGGAAACTCATCGACAGAGGGTTGTTGAAGCCTTCATTTCAGGAAACTTTGAGTGACCAAGATAGATCCAGCAAGTCCTCAAAGTCTTCCAAGACGGACTCGAAGAAATCGAAAAAGTCTTCGACTTTAGCTTCACTGCCATCAGAGCCAACAGTCTTTACCTTTCGGAGCCGGTCCTTAGTCTTGGAACCGGTGTCTGAAGCGCTTAAGTGCACACTACTCCAGTCGGTACCACCTTCGGTACACTCCTCTTGATCCTCTATCAGCCTTTCAGATCTGGATGTGGATCGTGTGGTGCAGAAGCTGTTATTGGCACCGGCCTTAGCAAAAATGCTATCGTCTTTGACCCAAATGGCTTTGGAGCCTAAGACCCTTGCACCGACTCAGTCTATTCCTCCTCCTTGCCATGCTGGTTCTTCGGAGCTGGTGGAGGCAGACCTGATGTTAGTGGAACCCTCGGAGCCAATGCCTGCTCCAGTGTTTTCGGCTCCATGCACTCTGACGTCCTCGCTGCTGATCTAGGACTCTAGGAGCTGACACTCTCTGGTTGGGTCCGGGGAAGACAGTCAGACTGACTTAACGGTTCTGACTTTGCCTGTCAGGGCCTCGGCTTGGATGAGCTTGACTCCTACCTCGGGCTTGGAGCCCACTGTCCAGGTGCTGGGGGTGTCAGTGGTTTCTTCGGATCCATTGGCTCCCTCTCATCGGAGCAGAGGTGCTTTCGATGCCATGAGGAGAGTCAGTTCTCCTAGGACACCCTTGACCTCTGGACTGCCTTCCTCCTCCCCTAAAGTGCCTGTGTCTGCTTCTGCCTCACACATCCTGACCAAGCGTAGAGACCCAGAGCTTCAGGAAGCCCCATTGGGTGGCCCCTCCTCTTCCGAGACCTCACCAGAAGCTCCCACTGATGAGGTTCCCAGGAAGAGATTGTGTAAGAGGAAACATCTAGACTCCCCACAGGAGTCTCTAACATCAGATACTGACTTAGATGAATCAGAAGGGTCCCCACGGTCCCCCTCTGAGGATATCTCATTCACTGAGATACTTGAGATCCTTGGGCAGAGGGGTGACTGGCAGTCCAAAAGCCCTATTGAGGATGAGTCAGTTCTCCTGAAGGCTTTTAATCTCAGTCCTCCACCTCTTTGGTGTCTCTGCCCTTCGATGAACTGATGCAGCTGGTCTCACGAAGGGCGTGGGTGTCTCCAGATACTATGGAGCCTTTCCCAAGGAGGCCTAATAAATTCATTTCTGCCACCCTTGACAAAACTTTTTTAACAAAAGGTGTTCCTGTTGATGCCATGGTGGTAGCTGCAGCCACCAAAAAGGAAATGTCTGAGACTTCCTTGTCTATCCATCCCCCTAACAGAGACTCCAGGTTTATGGATAGATATGGGAAGTGCATGTTTAGTTCAGCAACCTTTGCCCTTCGTTCACTAAACTATTTAACCCAGTTTACTAGGTTACAAAGAGATCTTCTTAAAGAGCTAGGAGATACTATTCAGGATGCAGTAGCTGCAGGAGCTTCCGACAAAGTTGCCGCCCATCTTGCTACCCTCAATTCGATTGTCAACTCATCCATGCGCGTCATCTCTTATGCAGCTGATGGAATGAGTAGGGCAGCGGGTACAGGAATTGCTCTTAGGAGACACTCCTGGATGTGCTTGTGTTCCTTCGCGGAGCCCTTCAAGTCATCCTTCGTGAACACTCCCTTTGATGGCTCGTCCCTTTTCAGGCCTAAAGTGAAGGAAACCTTAACCAGGTGTGAACAGGATGGAAAAAGGTCTGTCTGCCGCCGGGGTCCGTTTTTCCACCCCTACCCGACCCTACACTAAAGGTCAAAGGGGAGGAAAAAATGTGGTTCCGAAAAGCCCAAGGAGCCTTTCAGGTCGTACATGGTGAACCCCTCCTCCAGGGGCAGAGGAGGGGGTAATAATGGAAGATGCCACCCTCGCAGCAGAGGTGGTCCACAACACCAGGCCGACAGAGATCACTTCTGTGGGAAGCCCTACCAGTGCTCCTGAGAGGAGGCTTGACTGTCCTGCTCTGGAGGCATTCAGGAGTCACTTATCTTTGTACCCAGATGCCTGGCTCAAAATAACAAAAGACAGCTGGGTACAAAGTATCATTTCCAGAGGATACTTCATTCCATTCGCCACACCCCCTCCAATCATCAAAAAAATCCTGGACGTTCCACCCATTTACAGGGAACAGGCAGCAATAGAGGTCCAAATGTTGCTAAGAAAAAGAATCATCCAACCAGTCCCAGCAGACCAGACAGGATCCGGAACTTACTCAAGATTCTTTTTGGTTCCAAAGAAGACGAGGGACTGGAGATCCATATTGGACCTCAGCAGACTAAACCAATACATAAAGAAAGAGAAGTTTCGGATGGTCACGCTCCAGTCTATTCTTCCCTTCTTAGGGAGAGACAATTGGATGTGCTCGATAGATCTCAAGGATGTGTACTACCACATAAAAATGGCCAAACCATCTAGGGATCACCTGCGCTTCCGGCTGGGAGCCAATCATTATCAGTTTAGAGCCCTGCCCTTTGGTCTCACTACAGCCCCCAGAGTGTTCACCAAATGCATGGCAGTGGTCACAGCTCACCTGAGACGTCTAGGATTCCAGGTGTTTCCGTACCTAGACGATTGGCTCCTTACCACCACCACCAGGCATCAACTCATTCAGACCAGGGAGTCCACTCTGCAATCATCTGAGCATTACAACCAACTCAGAAAAATCTGCCTTGTCCCCATCACAGCATATCGTTTTTATTGGGGCAGAGTTGGACACCACCACCACCACTCTAAGGCGTCCAATAGAAAGGCTCATTCTTCTTCATCAGCATGTCAGCAGTCTGATATCAAAAGACAGAGCACCAGCATCAGAAGCTCTGAAATTATTGCGCATGATGGCAGCAGCAATTTTTTAGCCGTACCACTAGCTCGTATGCACATGCGGATACTACAATGGCTGTTGTTCAGTCAGTGGTCTTACTAAGAACTTCTCATGTCTCACACTATAATGATCACAAATTCCTGCAAAAAGGACCTTCAGTGGTGGTTGACCTCACTTCATGTCACGATAGGACACACATTTGTGCTACCCCCTCCAGCAGCCACAGTGACCATGGACGCTTCCCTCATAGGATGGGGAATGGAGCATTTTCAGGGAAAGACAGCCCAAGGCACATGGACCGATCAAGAGACACATCTGCATATCAATGTCCTGGAGATGAGAGCGGTACTTCTGGCATTGCAGTACTTTCAGGACTTTCTTCCTCTGGGTACGATTGCGATTCTGGCAGACAACATGTCGGTGGTCTGGTATTTGAGCAAACAAGCAGGAACCAAGTCTTACCCCCCTTGTTGAGAGGCCCCCAGAGTATGGCAGTGGGCTGCTTCCACCCAGTGCTTTTTGTTGGCAAAGCACATCCCAGGGAAATCCAAAATGATAGCAGACAAGCTCAGCAGGGCCATTTTGTTGCCCCATGAGTGGTCCCTTAAGAAAGAAATAGCGGATAAGGTATTCCACAGGTGGGGTCAGCCTTGCTGCGACCTTTTTGCCAGTCACATGAACATGAAATGCAGAAGCTACTTTGCCTTGATTCCCCCTCCGGGAGAAGCCTCAAGGGACACACTCGTACACGATTGGCCTCCAGGTCTCATTTATGCATTTCCACCAATCCCGTTGATACCCAAGGTTCTACAGAAAGCAAAATCTGTGGGAAGGACCATCATTCTAATAGCCCCCCATTGGCCTCATCAGATTTGGTTCCCCTTCCTTTGACTTCATCTTTTGGAGGATCCTTGGCTTCTGGACCCAGTTCCAGACCTTCTGACGCACTCGTCGGGGGATCTTCATCCCTCTCTGCAGTCCCTGAAGCTGACAGCTTGGCTGTTCCAGTTCCCATCATAGCCAGGTTCCATAACCTCTCCAATGAGACAAAACAGATCCTTTTGTCTTCTCATAAATCTTCTACTAGGAAGCTATATCTTAGCAAATGGAAAATATTTTCTATATGGGCCTCTAAAAATAACATTGATCCTTACCAAGCCCCTATGGCCTTGATTTTAGAGTTCTTAACTATGATTTTTAACAAAGGAGCTGCAGCAGCGACAGTTCTTGTTCAATTGGCTGCTATTTCTAATTTTCATCTTGGATTTGAAGTGTTGAATATCATGTCTCACAAGTTATCCAAAGCCTTTCTCAAAGGGACTTTTCATATTAGACCACCAGTCAAATCTCCCTATTCTCCATGGAATCTAAATTTTATGCTTTCCGAGATAATTCTCCTGCCATTTGAACCAGTTTCCTCTTGTGACCTAAAATTTTTATCATGGAAGACCATTTTTCTGGTAGCTATTACTTCTGCCCGCAGAGTGTCAGAGCTTCAAGCTTTATCCATCAAGCCTCCTTATTTGATATTCCATTCTGACAGAGTCTCTCTTAGAACAAACCCCTCGTTTTTGCCCAAAGTTTGCACTGAAACCAATCTTAACTAGGTTATTGATTTGCCAGTATTCTTCCCCAACTATTCAAACAAGTTAGAGTATATGCTGCACAAGCTTGATGTTCACAGACAGCTCAGATTTTATTTGGATAGAACAAAAGATTTCAGAAAATCAGACAAACTTTTTGTTTCATTCCCGGACTCCAGGAGGGTAGACCAGTGGCTAAAACAACTCTGTCTAAATGGTTATCTGAATGTATCACCTTTGACTATTCAGCTGCCTATATGCCTTTACAACACAAGATTAAAGCTCACTCAACCAGAGCAGTTTCTATTTCATCTGCCTTTTCTGCCAGGCTTCCTATTGATAACATTTGTGCAGCAGCCACTTGGTCAAAACCTCATACCTTTATCACTCATTACAAAGTTGACAAGGCCTCCAGGGACAGGGCCTCCTTTGGATCCACGGTCCTGAGAAATATACTCCTGTGAGCCACCTGAGGTTGATGGTGCTTGGGACGCTACACATCAGTAAAGAATGAACGGCGAGATTGAACAACTTCACATAAAGAAGTTATGTACTTACCATAACGTTCCATGTGAGTTGTTCATCTCACCTTCATTCTTACGCCCCTCCCTCCTACCCCCTTCTGGGCTGATAGATGACTAAGATGCTGGATCCATCCTGGTTACTCAGTCCTTCTATACCTTTCTCTTGGGAGTGAAAGAATGACATATGGTATTATTGTACGCAGCAAACAAGATCTGTGGTAACTCTAGGTGCATCATGGGACAGGGACTTGGCCTCGAGCTATTTGAAGACCTCGAGCTTTGCAATTGACCATATCGGAGCCGAGGGATCGGCTCTGCACCCATCAGTAAAGAATGAAGGCGAGATGAACAACTCACATGGAACGTTATGGTAAGTACATAACTTCTTTTTTTCTTCTGTGCACATATGTTTAGCAGCTTGGGTGAGGTCCTGAGGTTAATGTCTGGCACACTTTCATCCTTAGGACACGCAGTACAAGCAGAAGAAAACAAACTAGTTTTGACACCAGCAAGTTAAAGGAGACACTTGCTTAATATATGCTGTATCTTCAACCCACAAATCCCCTACCTGGCTACCCTTGACCTACTTCTCCAGAAAGCTGTGTTAACTTTATATGCTTTATGTCACACACACGTATACGTATGACTGTGTAGGCAGAGCAGTGCATTTATACATTACTATCTTACCTTTCTGCAAACTGAGTGCTCAGTTTCTGTGGTGGACGTCCCATCACTGAGGGTTACAACCAGGAACAGTTACTTTATACAGGAGGCCCAAGCATCATCACACTGCAGAAATATTCTGCTAAATAAACAGGTTCCAGATCCGGATGGACACAGTGCAGATGAGCTGTTGCATTTCAGATTATTACGGCTGGGCTGGCTGCCTTCAGTCTTTTGCTGGTTTTACATTTTTTTCAAGTAAACAGCATTATAAGTGAATAATATAATGTGTCAATTATTGCACTGTTATTCATTTCATTGGAACAAGTTAGCAATGCTGCTGACAGGTTGTTGCGCTAGTGAGTAAGAACACTGGCCACCAGGCTGGGCTCCTCCATGACAGGCTTAGTTGTAATTTTGTAAAGGAACAGCGTGCATGTGTGACGAACGGGCCTGTAGGGCTGTTGGAAAATTGCTGTTGGTGTTGAAGTCTAAGGATTTGGGCGAGATGGTGTGGGCAGGCACGCACAGTTCTGATATTTATACCACTTGACTTACCACACATTACTTAAACAGTGATTATGAGAAAACTTAGTAAGTTATAGTAACTTGTGCTAAGCTGTGCCAAAAACAGGACATATGGCATCCTGGAAAGGTCCTTCCCAGGACACAGATGGCCAAATCCAGGACATCCTGGGAAAAACAAGACAGTTGGCAACCCTAATAAGAGGTGATTTTTTGCAATACAGTAATTTCAAGAGTATTACAGTGCCCAAGAGACTTATTTCACAATGTTCAGTTACACAGAGGCTTGTTGTCCTATTGGGCAAAGTTACAAATACTGGCATATGTATATGTGTTCATGCTTATTTGCAAAACCCTTCACTGTTATGTGTTAATATGGCAGATGGATTTCAAAAGCCCTTACCACTTGTATTTGATCAGAATATTGCAGAGAATTGGAGTTTATTTGAGCAAGAGTACAATATTTTTATACAAGCAGCTTATCCAAGTAAAGATGCACTCACCGGGGCATTCATTTTGCTAAACTTAGCTGGGTCAGAGGCTATAAAAAGAGATATTTCATTGGTGTATACACCAGCAGTGTACGAGGGAGAAGGTGAAAATCATCATATTGTTGTACAGGCTGAATCAAGGGAAGACCGAGTGTTTGAAGCGCAAGTTCAGAGAAATGTGTAGCCCCCAGATAAATATTACATTAAAAGAGGCGTTTGTTTTATACAAGAGATCAGAAACCAGGGGAAACTTTTGCTTGTATAACTGACCTGAGAAACAAAGCCAAAATGTGTTGGTTTGGTGACTTAAAAGATGAGTTAATAAAGGACAGGCTCATGTGTGGTATTAATAGTGTTGCTGTGAGAAATATTTTGTTTTGTAACAGTGATTTAACGTTGAGTAAAGCCATTGAGCGTTGTCAAATCCATGAAGTTACAGAAAAACACACAAGTATTCTTGCAAGTGGCAAGAGCATGGTTTCAGCAGGCTCCAGAGCAAATGTAGATAGCATGCAACACATGGCAAACAGAAGTAGGCCTAAGCACATGGCAGCCTCATCCCCTGCTGGCTCGCCAGAGAAACCACGTAGCTTTCCTGCAAGTTCTAAGACTAGTTCTGTTAAAGGAGCATGCTTAGTGCAGTACAAGCATGAATCAGCAAAACCCAAGTCCAGCTTTATTGTTAACTGTGCAGTTGTTTTGCAAATCATGAGTCTAAAAGAGAGAAATGCTTTGCATTTGGTCAGCAATGTCACTAGTGTAAAAATGGAACCATTTTCAAAAGTTTGCAAATCAAGTAAACTTCACACAGTTGTAAAGAAAGGTCACACAAAAAGCAAGTTGATCAAGTAGAGCAGCAGCAGTCAACTTTCTATGTAGATGGTGTATCAGTAATTAGTGAGAGAGTTGATGCAGTGAATTTATTGTCAGAGCGAAGCATTTTGTACAGTCCAGATCAATGGTAAATCCACAGAGCTTAAAGTAGACACTGGTTCAAAGTGTAATGTTTAATCAGCAGACACATTTGCTAAAGTGAGAACTAATGAGCAACTTAATGTGGTCAGTAGTGCGAAACTTGTTGCTTATGGAGGTGAAGAAATTCAAACTGAAGGCTCAGCGATGCTTTCATCTTATTTGGCCAAGAACTTTTACAACTTGTTATTCTGTGTAGTCTGAAGACCAGTACAGTCTTTACTGGGTCCCAAGAATAGTTTGAGAATGAATCTGCTTTCTTTTACCAAAGATATTCATCACGTAAGTGCATCTCCTAGTTCCAATTTTTCTGAAGCCATTTTCTCAGAATATGCTGATGTTTTCAGTGACAAGTTGGGCAGACTTCAGTTGTGTATTCTGTGAAGTCAGACTCAGAGGTCACTCCAGTGGTCAGACCAGCAGGAAGAGTTCTGATAGCCATGCAGAATAAAGTTAAGGCTCTGTTGGATAACATGGTGCAGCAAGGTGTAATTTGTCCAGATACAGAACCAACTGAATGGGTGTCATCTATGGCAGCAGCTCACAAGAAAGACTCAGACGAAATGAGAATATGTATTGACCCAAGAGATTTGAACAAAGCATTGAAGAGACCATATCATCCAATGCGCACAGTCGAAGAGGTCACAAAATGCCACTGTTTTTTCTGTCTTCGATGCAAAAAGTTCATTTTGGCAAGTGATGCTTGATTGCAGATCTTCACTATTAACTACTTTTGGTACCCCGTTTAGCAGTTACAGATTCCTAAGGATGCCATTTGGAGTAAATCCTGCAAGTGAAGTCTTCCAGCGTGTAATGGAGCAAATTTTATTTAGGTTATCCTTGTGCCATAATATTGGTTGGAGGCAATGGTGAAGCAGAGCATGACAGAAACCTAAAGAGAGTTCTAGACAGAGCACGTGAAGTGAACTTGAAGCTCAGTCCTCTGAAGTGTAAATTCAGACTACCAAAAGGTACGTGTAGGTCATTTATTTACCAGTACTGGCATGAGACCAGACCCCGACCAAGAAAGCAGCTATTTTTGAGATGTCAGCACCAGACAATATTCAAGCTTTACAGTGTTTCCTAGGCATGATCAACTATTTAGGGAAGTTTATACCAGACTTCAGTGAGTTGACAGCACCTTTAAGAGAGGTGACACACAAAAATGTTGCATGGTCATGGTTAGAACAGCACCAGAAGGTATTTGAAGACGTTAAGCAGAAAATTGCCACCGCCGCCTACATTAAGATATTATGATGTGACTAAACCAGTCACTCTTACCTGTGATGTTTCAAAATCTGGTCTTGGTGCAGTTATACTTCAAGAGGGCAGACCAGTAGCCTATGCATTTAGAACCCTTATCCAAACTGAAATGCAGTATGCTCAAATTGAGAAAGAACTTTTGGCAATAGTATTTGCATGTTCCAAGTTTCGTGATTATATTTATGGTCAAGCTATTCAGATTGAAACTAAACTAACCACCAACCTCTAGTTACTATTCTAAAGAAACCTATGCATTCAGCTCCAGCGAGATTACAAAGAATGATGCTCATATTGCAGGGGTACAACTTCAAAATGGTCTATACAAAAAGCAGACTACTCTGTCTGGCGGATACCTTATCCACATCACCCAGAAGTAGGACAAAACAGCTTGACACAGAAAATTTTGACTTTGACGTGATGGCAGTGCATAATTTTTCTGAGTTAAGAGATGGCGCAAAGACTGATCCAATTTTTCAAAAACAAATGGCAAAACGTTTCGACCAGATTGGTCAAGTTACAGGTATATGTGCCTAGCTGAGATCCTACTTTGTAGAATCTGAGGGTGTGGAGTACAGGAGAAATTGCAAGCATCTTCTTCGTGCACCAGAATCATCATCACAGCATTGTTCCTGTAATACAGACTCTAGATCTCAGAGCGAACCAAACTTTGTTCCCATCCCAGAGTGTAAAACCTCTAATTCCATTCCTCAAGATGTTCCAAATACTTCCAAGGTTGAACATTCTGTAGAGACAGCTCCAGTTGCTAAACCCAGTTCTCAGTTTTATGTCACATGATATGTTGAAATATCCAGGCCCAGTGTGAAATATGCAGCAATGTGGACTTAACTGTATATATGTACTTAGTCTTATATTAAATGCATGACAAAAGAATTAGCTGTGATATCTGCATGCCAAATAGATTCATAACGTTGCATGATCTAATTCTCAAAGAGGGAGAATGTAGATCAGAGTATATGCAATGTGTCTTTAAGAAGCATATCAAGGACTGAGCATACACATATAAATACCAGGTATATGCTAAGGCATATGCTATTCCCAGTACCATTTTGAGAGTGCAGCCAGAAAGTGAGCATGTATGATTGCAGTAGTTAGTTTGTATATAAGTTACTTAAGTTAAAGTCAGTAAACTTCTATCGTGGTGTGTTTGTATTTAATAAAGCTGCTTGAACAAAACCCATGAAGACTCTTCTGTTGTGTCTAGAGTAGGAGAGCGACAGTATAAAGACAGCACTGCCTCATTACTGACTTTAAGCACCACTTCTGCATTCAGACAAGATGGAAACTGTGGAGAAGTATCAGTTTGTGTCAGAGACCAAATTATTTGTAGACAGATTCATGGCAGTCCACAAACAGATCGTAAATGAACTTCATATTACCCTAAACAAGACAGTTTATCAGTTTGCAGCTTGTTATACATCACCTTCTCTGTCCTCAGAGTATCATGTAAAATTTTTTAATGTTTTAATTTAACTACCCCTAAACAAAAATACCTTTTTGATCGATGATTTCAACAGTCCATCAATTAATTGGAGTCATACCTTTCAATCTCTTAATGCAAGAAATCTGGATAAAGCCACAAATAATGGGGAGGGGGTCAAAGGACCAAAAAATAGGGATATTTTTTAAATTTTGCTCTTACAGACTTAAAACATTAATAGAATATCAGTTTTTACATTAACATGAATTTTCTGAAGGGTATGAAGTCTGAAAATCAAATGTATGCCAATATTTTCTGACTTCAGTCTTCAACGATTTGCCAGAAAACCACAATTTTACGAAAAGTGGACCAAAAATATGAGGCAAAAATCTGGATATTATGTGAAAATCTGTACAGTTGAGAGGTATGACTGCAGTACTGGTACTACAAAGATTATGATTTCTAGACTTGGTAAATCCTAACTTCCCCTTTACAAGGGAGGTCTCTGCCTTCTTGACTTCATCCTGACAGACATCACACCTACTTACACTGCTCCCAGAGTATCTTCATCTCTGGTCAAATGTAATCATAAATCAGTAAAATTGTCTCTTTTGGGAACTGTAACCCCACCACCACCAACAACAACAGCAAACACCTCTGAACTCAAGAACTTCAAAAATACAGCTGTATTGAAAGCTATATGATGAACTCTCAAAATTCATGATTTTTCAGCCTATTTGTAGCCAGCCTCAGCTGTTATTAATGATGAAATTTACTTCCATCTCACAAATAGTGTAAATTAAGCAGTTTCGGAATCAAGTATATTGGGAAACTTAAACATATGCCACTTTAGTGGAATAAAAGCATTAATAAGTTCTGCAGTAAAAGAAAAACAATATTTTACCTCTATAATAAATTAAAATATATCTACATTAAAAATTCTGTCAAAAAGATCAGCAACCATCTCAGAGTTACTGTAAGAACAGAAATCAAAGAACGCCAGTTCCTTCAGTATCTTGGGAACCTGTTCACCAACCAGCTATGGTAAAAATCCTTGAAAATCTTTACAGAACGCTAGGCAGCCAACTTGCAATAAAAACTCTGTTTAATTAACATCAAAGTTAAGCGCTTTCACTTACATCACAATAAGCTTCATCAGAACCACAAAAAGCGAACTGACACACATTCACATAACTTTTTTGGCGCCAAAAAAAGCAACAGGAAAACGGTCCCTTAAAATGATACAATAAAACAGGTCTAAGTCTATGTTTAAACAAAACTAAACCAATAATAATTGTAAAGTCATAAAAATGTCATAATTGCCAATAATAATAAATAAAACATCTAAAATTTTTTTTAAAAAATCTACTAACTAGATAATATCAAGTCAATGCTAACAAAGGTTTAATAGATAAAAAATCATTAAGTCCAGGTGGGGTAGAGGCGTCAGTAAATATTTGCCAAAATAAATAATTCCTCTGGTCCTTTCCTATGGCCCATTCCTAGGTAAAATTATGAATATATTTAAAAACAATTGGAATATCATTCTTGCAGATCATGATATTGCCTCAGTGTTGGGCAGTGGCCCCCAGTTTGTTAACAAAGTGGGAAGAAATATTAAGAACCATTTAGAGAGAGGATATTGGTGTAGAGCAGACAATAACAAACACACAACAAGATGTGGTGCGTGTAAGCAGTGTAGCTCTATATATGAGGTTGAAAAGATTATTTTAGAGACTGTTACCCATACAGAAATTAGACCTAAGTATGGAAATTGTCAAACTAAAATGTTTATATATATTGCTAAATGTATGGCTTGTTTGGGATATTACATAGGTAAAACAGAAAGAAAATTAAATAAATGTATTTATTCGCATCTTTACAGTATTAAAACTAAGGATGGTAAGAATGCCTTATATAGACATATCAGCAAGTGTGGTGAAGGGCATTTCTTCAAATTTTTAATATTGGATAGTGTTGTTATAGATCCTAAGGGGGGGTAATTTTAAGGGACTATTGTCTTACAAAGAATTATTTTGGCAAATATTTACTGACGCCTCTACCCCACCTGTACTTAATGATTTTTTATCTATTAAACCTTTGTTAGCATTGACTTGATATTATCTAGTTAGTAGATTTTTAAAAAAAGTTTTGAGATGTTTTATTTATTATTATTGGCAATTATGACATTTTTAAGACTTTACAATTATTATTGGTTTAGTTTTGTTTAAACATAGACTTAGACCTGTTTTATTGTATCACTTTAAGTGACCGTTTTCCTGTTGCTTTTTTTGGCGCCAGAAAGTTATTTGAATGTGTGTCAGTTCGCTTTTTGTGGTTCTGATGAAGCTTACTGTGATGTAAGTGAAAGCGCTTAACTTTGATGTTAATTAAACAGAATATTTATTGCAAGTTGGCTGCCTAGTGTTCTGTAAAGATTTTTCAAGGATTTTTACCATAGCTGGTTGGTGAACAGGTTCCCAAGATACTGAAGGAACTGACATTAATTGATTTCTGTTCGTTGGTTATATTGTTTCATTGAACGGCTTACAGAGTTACTGTAAGGAAGAAGATGAAAGCAGAACATGAATTAAAGTTGGCATCCAAAATCAAGGATTTTCATAAATCCTTCTTTAATTACATTACATCAGATAATTAAGAAGGGTTTATATTAGATCAGCGAACATTTAAACAAGTGAACGCTGATTGATTGACCTTATTTTAGCAAATGTTCAAAATATCGAAGCAACAGAAACCCAAATTTTTTCCTAGGGAAAGAATTCAGTTGTCCGTTTTTGTTGCTTCAGTATTTTCAGTGCTGTGGTGGAAAGTTATGGGTCGGATTCAGATAAGTTTGCGATTGTGTGGATGTGAGTGTTAGGGTGGGTTAGGTGAGTTAGGGTTATGGCTCGTGTTAGGTATGTGTGTGATTGTGTGGACGTGAGGGTTAGGACGGGTTTAGGTGAGTTAGGGTTAGGGAGCGGGTGAGGTGAGTGTGCGATAGTGACGGACCTTAGGGTTAGGGTTTGGGTTAAGGTAAGTGGATAGTTAGTGGTGTGTGCATAGTTTAGTGTAGGGTTAGGTGTCAGATTTTAGGTGTATGTGTGTGGATTTCTGTTTGTTTGGTGTGCTTGTGTTGTGTGTATGTGTTTTGGATCAGCAATTTTTTTCCCTAGGAAAAAAATCGCTGATCTGACAGAGATTGTAAGCTTTTGCTTACATAAGGTCGCTCAATCAGCGTTTGCTTTTTTAAGCGTCCGCTGATCTAATATAGACCCATTAAGAAGTAGTACACAGCAATGCACATTTAATTCTTAATGCTATCACCCACTCCAATCGTCAACGCATTGCTAATGTACCTGTAAATAAATTTAGTGCTAACTTCACCCCAGAAACTGTCTGTGATATTCCACAAATTTCTGCATCCCTTCCTCTCCCAACATTGTAAAAACAACTGTCTGAAACTAAAAGTACCACATCTTTGGGACTGGATAGTATGCTTCATTGCGTAATCAACAGCACCAAACACAACTTCTGTGAACCCCTTCTAAAACTGTTCAACATAAGTGCAGCCACATGCTGTGTTCCTGAGATATGGAAATCCCAGGAAATATAGACCCATCAACCAACAAGCCTAATTTACAAATTTGTAAATGTTGGTTGTAATGTAACCTGAATGTAAGTGTTGGTTTGAAATGCATCTCTGAAGATAACGATACTATCAGCTTTCTTGTGTGGGCGTTAGTAAGGTGATTATGGCCCATGGACTGACCCTACTTTTAATTTCTGTGAATCTATGAAGTACACCTGCACAAATATGCTTTAAAATGAAGCCATTGTTTAAGACTTGAACTAACATGCTTCAGGGATATGCATATGTCATAAGGAAGTGATTGCGGCTTCTGTAAGGAGCTGAAAGGGCAAACTGAGGGAGAAGATGACATCACTTCAGGGGAATTTCATTTTAATGCTTTTTGCAGCTAATGGCAAAACACTTTGAGTGTATACTGTTCCTTTGTCTAAAAGACTGTTATTTTACAGTTTGTGATATTCCGCCTACTGAGTCAGCCTTTTGCCTTTTTTATCCACTTTTATACTTTATTTGGAGAGTCTGATGCAGTTTTGCAATATTGTACTGGTTTAGAGAGAATGTGCCACAAAGAGAATAGTTGTTGGTTCAGATACATTTCCCCTAGTCTTGACCAGAAACATTAAGCTGTTGCATAAGGTTAGTTTTGGATGTTAACTGTCCAACATTGTATGATTTTTGTAGTAAGCAAATTGCATTTCAGAGTAGTTACAGCAACAAATCATGTAAAACTGTATTCTCACCCATAGTGCTGCTATGGCTACTGTTTATATTTCCTGATAACTGCAACAGATTAAATCTTTGTCTTTTAAACAGGGGTTGTAAATTATCTATGTGTTTGTATAAATTTTATTACTTTGTATTTTAGAGTCTTTTGTTTCTAGCATTATGATCAGTAGATGGGTGGCTTAAGGGTGAGTACTATCCTGAAGCCACTGAAATTAGTAAGTACTAGACAGAAAATAACTATTTGGTTAATATAAATGTAATAATATAAGTTTTGTGTGTGGAGCACCTTGATTACATTCTAAAATTGAAAAAAAAGTTAAATCTGTAACACCTTCACTATGAAGGTAAATGTCATGGCATCCATGTTTCGAACATATAGTTACAATCAGAGTTTGGATCATAACTGTCTATATTTTATGTCAACTTTTTGCATATGGTTTGCATAAATGGCTACGTAGTTAACATATTTATTTCTTGGGGGAAGGATTTTGTCTGTATGTATGTGAGAGAGCGAGAGTTTTAAAGAGATCAGGTTCATTTGAGACAGTACTACACAAAAATGTATAATTGGGCACAAAAATTACAATAGACAATGAAGGACAGTTTGTAACATACAGACAGACAAAGAATACAAGTTAAGTAGAATAAAATATGATTTCTACAATGGCAGAATTTAATTTGTTGGTTTGGAGCATAAATGGACTTGCTAATAAGAAAAAAAAACAAAAAATAAATTCAAATATTGTAATAGTTAAGCAGGATATAAAGTCAATAAAGCTAAACAAAGACTATAGTAATAAACTGAGCCTTAACACATAACATGGTTCAAAGATTACCCATTTTTGTGGGGTCATAACATGATGAGATATTTGGGAGTTTGGCTTGGAATATGGTGTTGAGCAAACAGCCAAGGAAGTGTTTGAAGAAACTACTCAGAAGATTATAAGTAAACTAAGACTATGGAAACTATTATTTATGGACATTGGTAATAAGGTGCTCGCGATTAAGATATTTTTGATTCCACTGATACTTTATATAAATCCGACTTATCTGTATCATCTGAGAGATCAGATATGAAAGGATATCAAAAAGGAAATTAAGGAGTTTTCTTTAAGGTAAGAAATGTGAGAAAAGTGCAACAAAGGGGAAAAACTGATATTAACTAAGGTACAGGTAGTTAGATTAATATATTTGATTCAAGATATGGACTATATGCTAAAATGGAAGCACATGATAGGCAAAATGTGCATTGAGGTAACAACATGACCATACATGGGAATTTGGGCAGGTGTAGGAAAATGATAAATGACCATTGTGTACAGCCTTATATACATAAAAAGTATTAAGCAAATATTTATGTTAAAAGAAAGTAGACCATGGAAAAATAGAATAACACCAGTAGGTCATACTATATATATATATAGTAGTAAGACACAAGAGATAATGTCATAAGCATTTGGAGAAGAAAGAGCAAAGAAACAAGCTTTTGTGAGCAAATGATTAAATGAGATGTTATAATAAAATGGAGTGAAACTAAACACATTTTGCAACTATTAACCCCAGATAAACTTGCATATATATGTCTAATATTAGAGATCAAGAAAGGTTTGTGGAGGCTGGAAAGTAATTTTGTTAAACCAAATAGTACTATTTATAACTGATGCTAGAACGGAGATGGCAGACCAGAAATGCAAATAAGAGGCATATGTTAGAGATGTGATGGTTCAGAAAGAGGTTTTTCAGAACATATATTCTAAGAATGTAAGAAGTTGATTTAATACAAAAATGACTTAAATAATATGCAAATTCTTATACTTGGAAAAGAATTTAACCTCAGTGTAGAGATGTTCTTGTTGAGTTGGAGTAAAATAGCATGTACTAAAGAAGTGAACGCATTGCTATCTCTAGTACTAATAGTGGCTCAGAAAGCTGTAACTAGATGACTTCAAAGATGGCTGCACATTGAGTAACAGCTTAATTCTAGCTCTCCCAGCGTTTAAACAGAAGCTTAGCAGAGAAAGCCAGTAAACTTAGATTTTTGGGTAAATTTCATTAACTGGCTAGTAAGTGCGCTGTCTAGATGCCAGGAAAAAAAAAGAAATACAGAAGACCTGAAGGAAAATCAACTAGAAAAGGCAAAAAAAAAACACTGACTGGAAAAAGTATAGTAGCTGATGATCAAAAAGCAGTGCAAGCTTCAGGCATGACTTCCAGTAACCTAGAGGAGAGTATAAGGAACCTGCACATAGACCTGACTAAAATAAATGAAACACTGATGAAGTATATCAACTCAAACAATAAAAGGCTGGAAAAATAGAAGAAGCTTTAAAGAGATATTCAACAAAGGTGATAAAACTGCAAAACTCAGAAGTCGAAATGAAGAAAAGGCTTGCTGAATATAAGACTGCACAAGAAGAGATGCTTCAAAAATAGTAGAATTAGGGGACAAAGCACACAGGGAAAACCTGAGATTTTCTGCTGTACCTGAGAAACTGGAAGGAACAGACTGTATTAATTTTATGAAAGCACAAATAAGTGACTGGATTGGTATTCCACAGCAGAAATTTTTAATTGAAAAGGCGCATCATATGTATGCTCCAGACCTAGCTATGAGACAACAACCTAGAGCTTTAATAGTAATTACAACAACAAAACAATTAAGGGACAAATGAAAGCTGTAGTAACACTGCTGGGAAAAATATCAAATATAAAATAGCAGCTATCACTGCAGAAGAATAAAACTTTAATGTCTAAAACACAGAGAATAAGTGCTTTCGTGTATCAAATGCTTAATCTGATTCAGTATTAAAGTCATCATGACATCGTTTATATACAATAACCATTCAATTAACAATGACAATTAAGACCTCAATTTTCTACCCTTCAATATAGGCTTTAAAGGCGGGTCTATATTGAATGAACATTCAAAATTTCCGAAATCTCATATGGTCGACACCATATGATCAGATTTTTGAATGTTCAAACATTATAATGGAGATCAATGTACAGGACGGAATGGGAAGATTTCCATTTTCTGCTCTGTAGTGCGATCTCAGAGTTGGTATATTTAAAGAGTGGAGAGTGCAGGAGGGCTTCCCCCTGCTTAGAATGTTCAGGTAGGTGTTTTGTATATTTTCTTTTTTATTATTAGATATTCGAAATTTTGCAAGTTTGATCATATGGTGTTGAGCATATGATAGTCAAACTTTCAAACGTTTTAGTATCTAATATAGACCCTTTAAAGGCAAATACCCATTTACACCAGGATGTTTGTCAGCCTGCAGTAACAATATCCATTTTGTTTCAGCCATCTCGGTCACACTAGTTAAATCCCCACCTCTCTTACTCAGTTTTATAACTTTTAGTACTTTAAATGAAAATATATGTCCCCTATTTTCTTTATGACTGCAGGCTGACAAACATCCTTGTTTAAATGGGTGTTTGCCTTAAAAGCCTATATTGAAGGGTAGAAAATTGAGGTCTTAATTGTCATTGCTAATTGAATAGTTATTGTATATAAGGATGTTGTGATTTTAATACTGAATCTGATGAAGTGTTCAATACGTGAAAGTGCTTATTCTCTGTGTGGTTTTAGACATTAAAGGCTTATTCTTTTGCCATGGTAGCCGCTTTTTTATGCTTGATATAGATCTTTAATAATAACGATACAATCTTACCAGCAGAAGGAATTGATTCTGACAAAACTGTGGCAGAAGGACAAATTACTAAAAGTGGGAGACAGTAGAGTGTTTGTGGAGAATGACTATTCATTGTACACCTGAAAGGAAAAAAAATAATTTTCTGATTAAGTACAACCTAAGGAAGAAATACAAAAGCTTCTCCAACAAAAAAGTGAGCTGTGAAACAGAAGGGGATTCTGCTTCTTGTTATTCTGGTAATAAAGATCACAGAGAGACTGTGCCAGTGAAACATTTTCCAGTGTTCCAACAGAAATTGCTTGAGAGAGGGGAAAAAAAGCACAAGAGTTGACTAGAAGAATCGAGAGTATGTTGGAAATGAAGCAGAGACAGGGTTTAGGAGATGGGATGAACCGGAATAGAACAAGAAGAGCTGGAAATATTGAACTTTCTTGGACTTCATTAAACTTGTAGGGGGACTGTAAAGCATATACCCTACTTCATGTCATTAATGTTTGGAAAATAAAATCACTATCTTGGAATTTGACAAATCTGGGATTACAAAGCAATAATTATATTTGTAAAATGTGACAGTACAAGAAAATCTGAAAATATTGCACTTTCTTGGACTTTGCTAAACTTGTACAGGACTCTAAAGCACATCCCCTATTTCATGTAATTGATGTTAGGGAAAATAAACAGGAGAAAGGAAGAGGAGATAAGAAGTTAACTGTAAGTAAAACATGTTTTTTTCTTAATAGTAGTACTATTTAAATAGTGCATGATTTTCTTTGCATGTTATAAACTACATTTTTTCAGTTATTTTAAATGTAATGGGGATACTAATGTAAATATGTTTTCCTGTTTTTTTTTCTCTTTCTCTCCCCTTTTCTTTCTCCTTGTTTAGTTTTAAGAAATGTAGGCACTGCAATGTAAAAAATCTGGTCGAAATAGCATGACAGAAGAACAATTAGTGTGCTTTTTCTCATTCTTGCATAGGAGATTGACTGGGTTATGGTCATTAATTTAATATAGTATGTTTTAAGAGAAAGCAAGTAAATTAAAAATAATATTGAATATTATAAGGCTTTTTTTTCTAGTAAACAGTTTTGTGCTGGTTCTCATGTCTCAAGCAGACTATGTGATAAAGAGAAATAGGTTGGAGAAAATGTTTGCTGAAAGCGTTCAAGTGTTTTCCCACTTGTGAGAGGTATAAAGATAGGACAAAACCAGACAGCACTTAGTAGAACCACATTCTGCACCATGCGTCTTAGCATGGATAACCTTTCTTTTAGGTTAGCTCAAGGCTGTGTGTGTGGCTGTCAGTTTGGAACATTTGTTCCTGTTAGGGTAACACTTCAATATTTGAAGAATTACATAGGTTTGGGTGTTACGTGAATAGGTTTTAGGGGGTAGTGGGTGTGTGTGTGTATTTCTGTGAGGGTTTTCAATTAAACAAAAAAGTTCTATAATATGTCACATAGGCTGAAATGGAGATGACAAGAAACAACTGTATAAAATATTAACCTACCAAACAGTACATGCTTGTAACACAAAAGCTGGAGGTAGATATTTAACAAAAAAGCTGCTATACATAAAAGGTTGAAATAGTTTCTCAAGAATATGATGCTTTCTGTAATGTCTTTAAATGTTAATGGTCTCACAGATAAATACAAAAAAGAAAGAGTAGTGAACTATATTGAAAATATAGAGTGAAAATAGCTGTGCTACCGGAGACACATGTTGAAAGAACTGAATATGTGAATTTGATAAAGAAAGGTTTTCAGGATGGTTATTCAGTGGAATACCTTGGCCAAAGGAAGAGGCGACTACTTATATTAATTGCAGGAGGAGCTCCAGTATTAACAGGAGAGGATAAAAGAAGAAAATAATAGTATATCTGTAATACTAAGGAGCTATTGGCAAGGAAAGGAGGATTACACTGGCATGTATTTATATTCCACCGAAAACTGCTATAATGGAGCTTAAGAAAATGGGAGAAATGACCAGCTTTCAGCAAGGAATATTACTTATAGGTGGGGACTGGAATTTGATTTGCAACAGTGAAGATGTCTCTGGGGGGCCCAGAAGGGAAAATATAACAAAGGAAAGATTTTTAAAGAAATTTATGAAAATATCTGGCAAGGAAGATATGAATTCAGTACTAGGAGTTCAGGAGTCCAGAGTGAATTTACATATTATTCCTCAAGATACAAAAATTAGGCTAAGCTAGACAGAATTTATATTTTACAGGAACATACACATTTAATTTAAGGTCTTGCTACACACCCAATAACTGTTTCAGATCATGTCACAATAATTAAAATAAAAACACAGAGTAATGAAATAAAACTGAGGCACTGGTACTTTCCCACCTATTTATCAAAAAGAGAGGAATGTAAGGAGTGGGTAGTGGAAATTATTCAGGAGCTATTAGAGAAGATAGAAATTTCTTCTGAAAATACAGCTAGGGAATGGGATAAAATTAAAGTGGAGTTTAACAAGGGGTGGAAATAAAAGAAAGGAAGATGTAGTTAAGAAGTAACCGGAATCACTTAGAGGGACTGACATATGTTAAAGTGTTAAAAATAGGGGGAATCTTACAGAATAAGAAGAGGAGCGACTGCAGATTGCTGAACATAAAATAAGGGATTACGTCAATAATATGCATGAGTTTAGAAAGATTGCGGTTAAGCAATTGTTTTCATAATAACTCTAGAGCACAAAAACTTTAAGCCTAGTGACTCGGACAACAGAAAGTAGAAGAGGCTGTCACCCAGCCTAGGGAGTATATAACAAGGAAGATAACACAGGATCCTGTAGAAGTATTAGAAATATTTTGGTAATTCTGTGAAAGTCTGTATAAAGCAGAGAAATAAGGAAATTGAGAAAAGGTACAAGTGGAAATGTTTATGGAAGAATTAAATATGCCAAGGTTAGACGTAGAGGAGGCTCATTTACTAACAGGATAGGAGGGGATGATATAAAAATGATGATGTATAACCAATCTACAGGAAAGTCCCCAGGGATAGATGGTATTCCTATGGAAGTTTGGAAGCTAAGAGGGAAAACTGATAAAGATCTGGAAGTTTTTTTAACAGTATTTTTAGAGGAGGAAGAGAAGTACCAACATCCTGGAAGAAGGTGGTGGCAGCAGTAATACCTAAAGAAGGCAAAGATCCATCAGATCCAGCTTCATGCAATCCCATTTCAATATCAAACCATGATGATAAAATGATTATGTCTATAATGGCTAAAAGAATAGCAAAAGTGATGCCAAAATTGATAGATTTGAATCAGTGTGGTTTTGTGGAGGGGAAGCAAATATATGACAACATTAACAGAACACTGATGATCGAGAGGGAAGCAGAATGTAAGAAAATACCACTGTTGTTGGTGGGTCTTGATGCAGAGAAAGCATTTGACAGAGTAAGTTGGGACTTTATGAGCAGAGCAAGGGAAGCATTTGTATTCCCTGATAAAATTATAGGGTTGATTAGGAGTATATATGAGGTATCAGAGGTGAAAATTAAAATTTGTGGGGTCCCTTCTGATAATCTCTGCTTGAGCAGAGGAAACAGGCAGGGTCTCCTCTCTGCTGTTTGTTATTTGTATTATATTTAGAACCATTGGTAAAGAAAATAAGGGACTCAGAAATTCAAGGATATAATTGGTATGGTAGTCAAGAAAAGCTGGCTCTATTTGCATATGACATTATTTTATAACTGATAAAACCAGAAATGGACATTACAGTATTATGGAACATATTGAGACAGTTTCATATTTTTTGGGATACAAAATTAAAGAAGCTAAAACAAAGACAGTAGCGGTAAGTTATGTACCCAGATACTAATTGATTCAGCAATATCCATACTTATGGGGACATTATAAAATGAATTATTTGTGAGTATGGATTAAAAATGATTCCATTGTGGTAGCTAAGGAAATGTGGGAAGAGACTAAAAAGATATTACAAAAACTTGAAAAATGGAAGCTCTTTTATATGGATATCGATAGTTAGATAAAAGCAGTTAAAATGCTTTTAGTTCCTTTAGTCTTATACACAGGTCAGGCATATTTTTTATCAACCAGAGGAGAAGTTGTGGATAGCATTTAATAAAGAGCTGAAGGATTTTATCTGGAAGGGGAAAACGGCAAGAGTCAAGTGGGATAAGCTTTATTCTTTCAATAGAACAGGGTAGATTGGGATTTCCCAATTTGAAGGGGTATTTCAGAGGAACACATTTAAGGCTCCTATACATAGCAGAAGCAGAAAACTGTAATTCAGAGCAGAAAGAGATGATGCTGTAACAGGGGAAGGCTCAAGAAACAAGGAGAGAATGGGATTTTGGATGCAGACCTTTAAGGAGAGGAACAATAATCATACAGAATATTATATTCATAAAGTAGCCGAAAGTATTCTAAGAACTAAGCCAACACAGGAATGGAGAAAGGAGTTTCTGCTGATAGAAATGACTGCATTTAGGGATATAGACAATAGGTGGCTGCAATTTACTGGAGAAAGCTGGCAAAGGAACCAAGGTATTGGGAGCATATAACTAGTGAGGAATTCCTATTGAATGGGAAGCCGCCAAGAACTTATTTGGACTGAAAGTTAGATATTGCCTTCCCTATCAAGGATTGATATCAGAGTATAGACAAAAAGAAAGAAATGGGGGGGGGGTCCTAAACGAAAGACCAGCACTGGAAGAATCTAGAACAGAAGTTGCCATTAAGAAAGGAACAATTAGTAGAGCATATAAAATATTGCATGATAACTATAAGAATCAATCACAGGAAGTTAGTAAGGATTAGCTAAAAATTCAACAGTTACCTGTAACGGTGTGGGAGCCATTCACATCTCAGATTAGAAGTATCACTGCAGAACCCTTTTCTTTTGTGCATTTATAGTTATTGGTGCCACGTTAGCTTCTGTGGTGAAGTAGAGGTGGTATTCTTGTTCGGCTGCTAGGGAGCAAAGTTACTTGATAGAGAATTTTCCAGCAGGTTAGGTTTGGTCAAAGAAAGAAAGAAGCCTGGAGACAATTCATTCCGGAGCAGTCCTTTATTCAGTGCAGTTAGGCAGATGAGCGCTTTCTGAGACAGTGTTCAACTAAGCTGTAATTTATCATGAACAATGTAAGATGGGCCGTAATCTTAGCTATGCCCCTGGGCATGCCTCAATTGTGGAAGGGGCTGAGGAGTGTACTCTTCAGGAATTTAGTACTGCCCTTCATCCTTAACCCTTAAGGTGCTGGTATAATGCCCACAGTACTGAAAATAACATAAAGAAAATCATGTCTTGTTTTTATTAAACTTACCAGTCCTAGTAGAATGGTTCATTATTGTTGTGTATAAATCATTTATAAGACTTAAGCAGTAGAATATAGTAGTTATCAGTTTTTAAGTCCATCTGGATACTTGGAAGAATTATATGCATATTAAAAAACACATTTGCCAATATTTTATTTTCAATAAATCAGTAAGTTGTAATGGCATCATGTTTTTTTAATGAGGCCTACAGTAAACGTTAAAAAGCACTTTTGCTACAGAGGTGCTTTGTCAGATCTGCCTATCTACATAGGAGGCTCTATTCCAGGGGAATGATAGAAACCCCATCAAACACAAAATAAAAACAAACATGAAAAGGCAAAAAAAAACAAATACCTAAGACCAAAACATTGTATTGGAAGTGGTCTCTCTAGGTTTACCAAAATGGCGGTCTAACACTGTATCTGGGTTGTGTTTGCCATGCCCGCAAATTTATCTTCCTAGCTGTTTAAAGGCCTGAAAGCTAAGCCATGACAGCATTTAAATAAAGTGCTTCTCGATATTGTATGTGCCCGGTGCAAAGATTGATGTTTGAGGGTTACTGGGTCAGAGAGAAAAGAAATCATCTGTTTCTTAAAAGTAAGGCAATTAATGTTGGTGGGTAGATGTGGGTCTAAACATAACCCTTTGAGTTTGTCTGAGTTTGAGTTTGAGTCCAGGCTGTGCATAAAGAAGGAACCATTGTGTATTCTTGAAAAACCCCTGAAGAATTATTCAATGCGAGGGTAAAAGTGAAACTTCTGTGTGCCTTGGATCAGCTTATGAATGATTACAAACCACAGTCTTGCCATGTGTGCGTAGCATATTATCACAGCTGGGGAAGAATCATTGGAGGCTTTATTTTTATTTTAGGGTCAACTGGATGGTTATTGTAAAACAGTGTACAAGTAAGGCTTTCATGTGCTTTTAATAAAGTTGTGAGTGATTTCTGTGAGCCATCAACATGTGTGAGGAGTCCTAGCAAGACAAAAAGACATCAAGATTTAGATTATGTTTAAAAGGCAGTGTGCTGTTCAGCTTCTAACTTGCAATTTATAGTTATAGCCTCTAGCTGTCCACGTTTGTGTGGTGTGATAAACAAAGTTTAGCTTCTGTTTGAAAGGCAGTGTGCTGTCAAGCTTATAACATAATCTGACTGCCTAACTTATTGTTAAAAATTTATTGCGAGCCTGAGAGGAAATCTAAGAAGGCTATAGGAAGGTACGTTTTGTGTGTGTGGGTGTGTGAAATATGGTCATGTGGAAATGTGTTATTGGAAATTAAGTTAACAAAGTAGAGTCAGGGTGAACAGCTAAGTATTTTACTGTCTACCCGCATGAAAATCGGCAAACTGAGAGCTATTGAAATCCTCACTACTACTTTCTGGTGTTCAATGAAATAGGACCAAAATAAACAAGCACTGTGTGTTTGCGTCTGCTTAGGGGAGAGGGAATAAAAGGACAAGCCTGGGAACAGAACCAAATAAGATATAGTCTGTAGGAGGTGAGGTATCTTGCCCTGCAAGGTTAGAAAGGTATGGGAAGACAGACTGAATAAACGATTCATTAAGAAACAATGGGAGGATATGTGTGTGTGTATATATATATATATATATATATATATATATATATATATATATGTTTTCTAAATATGCAACAAAGTCTAGAAGATTTAGGATCTTTGCTTAGAAGTGTTTACATAGGTATTTTTATACCCCGGGTAGACCCAAAGAATTTTTCTCAGGTAGACGGCAAATGTTGGAAGTGTGATGGAGAAGAAGGAGATAACTGGGAACATGTTTTCTTGATTGTAATGAGTTGGCAGACTTTAAAGATTTCCTGCAGACTGCTTTGTAGGAGATACTGGGAGAGCAAATTGATGTAACTAAAGAAATTATTTTTTGAGCTATGATACAGAATTGGAATTTCCTAGACATAGTCTAATTATGATGGCTGCCAAAAACACAATTACAAGAAAATGTAAATCAAAGTCTAAATCAACTATGTGAAGTTCTGTCGCGCCGTTCATTCTTACTGATGGGTTCGGAGACGATCCTTGGCTCTGACTTGGCCAACTGCAAAAGCTCGAGGACTTCAACTAGCTCAAGGCCAACTCCCTATCCCATGACGCACCTCGTGCTTTCCTCAGATCTCGTTTGCTGCTGCAACTAGATCGGGCATCTACCAGCTCTGGCCAGTGAAAAATAACAGTTCTTATTCATTTTGTTGGAAAGTTTCCTTGAGATTTCTTCAGTAGATAAGTGTATCTTATAAGTTTCCTTTTCTATAGTATTTCAGGCATTTTTTTTAGTGTGCTGTTAGGAGTTTTTCATAGTTTATCATCGTGACTGTATTTTTAGGCCTTAGATATCTCCCTAACCCATAGACTCTTTCTTGTAAAGTAGTAGTTGTTATAAAGCTTCTGTAGCATGTGTGTGTGTGTGTGTGTGTGTGTGTGTGTGTGTGTGTGTGTGTGTGTGATTTTTAGAGCCCGTTTAATTTAGAGGGCTAGTACTTATTTGTGGTTTAATAAAACTGTGGCCGTTTTTGTTTAGTCCTTATTATATTGCCTTTCTAACAGTAGTTTCATTGCTAGTGTTAGCTTTAGTCTAGTTAATCTAATTTAGACTTTTTTGATGTGTGTTTATAGGAAACAGCCCATTTATATTAGAGGGTTAGTAGTAATTCCTATTGTCTGACAAGCTTGCATATTTTTCTATAGGCTTCCCTTTTCTTTCATTAGCTTTTGCTGTTAGTTGTTTGATATGTCTCAACTGGAGAAGGAAAATACCAAATCTGGATTTAAAAAAATGCCCCAAGTGTGGACAAAAAATGTCCATCACTGATGGACATACTGATTGCGTATACTGTCTAGGTGAGGTACACCTACATGACTGTTCTATATGCCACTCTTTTAGTTCCAGGGTGTTGCATTAATGAAAGAGAAAATTAATGGATAGAGGTCTATTGAAATCTTCATTTCAGGAGTCACTGGCTAAAGACAACTGTGACAGATATTCAAAAACTTCTTCGGGTTCGTCGGAACAGAGGAAAAGCCCATTGACCAGCAAATCAAGGCCGGAGAAGTCTTCAACATCGGCTCCACTGTCATCCGAGCCAGCTGTTGCTACAGTTAGGAGCCGGTCCCCGGTATTGGAGCCGGTGTCTCCTACCTTGAAGTCCCCAATATTACAGTTGGTGGCTTCATCTATTCATTCTTCTTGGTCCTCAAGCAGACTTTCAGATATGGACATAGACTGTGTGGTGCAGAGGCTTCTGCAGACACCTGCGCTTGCCAAACTTTTATCGGGGGTGATCCCTGGGTCTTCGGAACTGACAAAATCACCCCATCTTATTCTGTTCCCCCTCTGATCTGTCTCAAAGTTTCAGAGCCGAAGTGCTCAGAGCTGATGATTGTGGAACCTTCGGGTCCGACACCTACTTCAGGCTTGTTGGTCCCCACTACCATGACATCTTTGGTGCCAACCGAAGGGTCTATGTAGGGGCCGACGCTCGCCAGTCAGGTTCGGAGAGGATAGTCTAACCAATTTTTCGGTTCCAACTTGGCTCGGGTGAACTCGGCTCCAACCTCAGGCTTGGAACCCTCTGTTCTGGCGCCAAGAGAATCTTCCATATCTTCGAATCTGGAGGTTTCTCTGCATCGGGACCAAGGTGTCTTCGATGCTATGAGGAAGGTCTTGTCCACACCGACAACCACACCATCAGAATCAGCAGCTCCTTCCCACAAAGCACTGGTGTCTACCTCTACATCATACATCCCTCTAAAGCGTAGAGAACCTGAGCCTCAGGAAGTCCCATTGGGTGAGCCCAGCTCTTCCATGACCTCTCCAGAAGCTCCCACTGAAGAGGTTTCTAGGAATAGACTTTACAAAAGGAAGCATCTGGACTCCAGACAGGAATACGTCACTTTAGACACTGACTTAGATGAGTCTGAAGGTCCCCACAGTCCCCCTCGGAAGATATCTCCTTCTCGGATATCCTGGAAATTCTTAAGCAGGGGGTAGCTGGAAGTTCATTAACCCTACTGATGATGAGTCAGTCCTCCTGAAGGCTTTTGGGTCTCAGCCCTCCACCACTTGGGTGTCTCCACCCTTTGATGAGCTGATTGAGCTAATCTCTCGAAAGGCGTGGGAGTCCCCATATACCATGGAGCCTGTCCCTAGGAGGCCTAATAAATTTATAAGTTCCCCCCAGGGCAAGACCTTCCTGACCAAAGGAGTGCCCATTGATGCTATGGTGGTGGCAGCAGCCACCAAGAAGGAACTGTCAGAAACTTCTACGTCTGTCCATCCTCCTAATAAGGATTCTAGGATAATGGACAGATATTGTAAGAGCATGTTTAGCTCAGCTGCTTTTGCTCTCCGATCACTGAATTATTTAACGCACTTTACTAGGTTGCAAAGAGATCACCTGAAAGAACTAGGAGATACTCTACATGGTTCAGTAGCTGCAGGGGTGTCAGAGAAGTTAACTTCCCAGCTCACTACCCTTAATTTTGTTGTAAACTCTTCCATGCGTCTGGTCTCGTATGCAGCTGATGAAATGAGTAGGGCAGCGGGTACAGGCATTGCTCTTAGGAGACATTCCTGGATGCACTTATGTTTCTTTGCGGAGCCCTTTAAGTCGTCCTTTATTTACACCTCTTTTGATAGCTCATCCCTTTTTGGACCCAAAGTGAAGAAAACGCTTACCAGGAGTGAGCAGGATGGAAATACTCTGTCTGCCGTTGGAGTCCATTTTTCCACCCCTACCAGACCTTACCCCAAAGGTCAGAAGGGAGAGGCAGAGTCAGGGGTAATAATGGAAGACGCCGCCCATATGTCAGAGGGGGTCTGCAGAATCAGGGCAACAGAGACCAGTTCTTTGGGAAGCCCTGTCAGTGCTCCTGAGAGAAGGCCCACCTGTCCATCTCTGGAGGCAGTCGGGGGACGCTTTCTTTGTACCCAGACGCCTGGCCAAAAATAACAAAAGACAGCTGGGTACAAAGCATCATATCCAGAGGATACTCAATTCCCTTTGCTGCTCCCCACGCTCTTATAAGAAAAATCATGGACATTCCACCCAGTCACAGGGAACAAGCAGCCACAGAGATTCAAAGGTTGCTGAAGAAAAGAGTAATCCAGCCAGCCCCAGCAGACCACAGAGGATCCAGAACTAACTCAAGGTTCTTTTTAGTTCCAAAGAAAAAAGTGGGCAGGATGCCCATTTTAGATCTCAGCAGACTAAACAAGTTGGTAAAAAAGACAAAATTTCAGAGGTCACGCTATAGTCAGTACTTCCCTTTTTAGGGAATGACAATTGGATGTGCTCAGTAGATCTCCAGGATGCGTACTACCACATAAAAATGGACAGGCCATCCAGGGATCATCTGTGCTTCCGGCTGGGAGCCAGTCATTATCAGTTTCACTCTCTGCCCTTTGGTCTCACTATAGCCGCCAGAGTATGCACCAAATGCATGGCAGTAGTCACGGCTCATCTGAGACATTTGGGATTCCAGGTGTTTCCATACATAGACTACTGGCTCCTCACTGCTACCACTAGACGTCAACTCATACCAGCAAGGGACACAACTTTGAACCTCTGCAGTCAGTTGGGGATTACCATAAATTCAAAAAATCTGCCTTGTCACCATCACAACATACCATTTTTATAGGAGCAGAGCTAAATACCATTACCATGACCTTAAACCTTCTACCAGAAAGAGTTTGTCACCTACGAAAACAGGTCCTGGACCTGCTCCCGAGAGAAAAAGCCCCGATTTCAATGGTACTCAAATTGTTAGGTACAATGGCGGCAGCAATCATTGCGATTCCTGTAGGTCAGATGTATATGTGTGTACTGCAGTGGCACCTGTTCACATAATGGTCTTTTCAAGAACTTCCAATGTCACAAAATCATGGTAATGAATTCAGTGGTGGCTGACATCTCACCAAGTAACTCTAGGTCACCCCTTTGTTCTACTCACTCCCATAGCCACGGTGACCATGGATGCCTCCCTGATAGGGGGGGGGGGGCGTTATCAGGGTAGAACAGCCCAAGGCACATGGAGGAAACACGAGGCTTATCTGCATATCAGTGTCCTGGAGATGAGACCAGTACTTCTAGTGTTGCAGTCCTTTCAAGACTCTCTCCCTCTGGGAACTATTGCAATTCAGACAGAAAATATGTCAGTGGTCTGGTATATAAGCAAACAAGGAGGAACCAGATCTTATCCCCTGTGTCGAGAGACCCTGAGACTATAGCAATGGGAAACTTCCTGATAGCAATGCACATCCCCGAGGAGATCCAGTGTGATAGCAGACAAACTGAGCAGGGCAATTCTATTGCCTCTTGAGTGGTCCCTAAAGGAAGAAGTAGTAGAGGCTTCTGAGGGTGTATTCAGGCCTACTGACTTGCATATTAAGCCAACACCATCTTCTTCTTCAAGGCCTAAAACTTGAACCATGCCTAGAAAACCGACGCCCTGACCGCATGGTCAGGCCTCTATACCTAAAAAAACAAATGATAAGAATAGCTGAAGACCTTATTACTTTAATCAGGGGGAGCCATCCTTACCCCTCTAAGAGACCTAGGACTGAATTTGCTTATGATACTTCCAACCAGGATTCTGAAATTTCTGTTTCCTCTGATGACCATGATTTACCCTTATCTACCTATGAGGATTCTGATGCAGAGGGCTCTATTCCCTCTGCTTCCCCCCCAGAGGATTTCTCTTTTGGTGAAACCTTGCATACTCTTAGGGAGCATTTTCGCTGGAAAGCCAGGATTACTCTGATTCTAAAAAGAGGCTTAGGGATTTTTTACTCCTGCCCCAACACAGGCCTTTAGCTATCCCTCCTGTACTAGACATTGTTGATGATGCCTTTTCGGAATCTAGCTTGGCCCCTGACTCTTTACCTCCTTCTCCCAGAAAACCTGATAGCTATTACAGGGTTCCTGAGTCTCACAAGTTCCTTTTTAAAAATCCTACTGCAGATCCTGAGACCATTTCACAGGGACCCAAGGGCATTAAGGCTACTATTGCCAAAAATCCTACCCCCTATGATAGAGATTCCAGGCCGCTGGATAGATGGGGTAAGAAGGTATACACTTCTGCAACCTTGGCCTTTAGGGGCTTAAACTGCCAGTTTCAAATGTTAAAAGTATCAGCAGCATATTATTGGATTACTTAAACAGACAATTATGTTGATTCCTGACTGTGTTGGAAATAAGTATTTACAGGATTTAATGCATTCTGCTGAACAGGTTGGAAAACATACTTTGCAATGTGGTTTTGATTGACTAGAGGCATCTTGCAGGGCTGCTGTTACTGGGTCTGTACTTAGAAGGCATGCTTGGCTTAAGGCGCAATCTTTGCCAGATCATGTTAAAGCTAAATTGCTGGATGGTCTCTTAAATCAGGACCACCTGTTTGACAACAAAGCAGAAGAAGTTCTTAAAAAGATGGAGGAAAAAGCTAAATCTATGCAAACTGTTAAAAATTTCCTACAAGTACAGCCTTCAAGATTTAGTAGGCATTGGGCCTCTAAGAATTGGTCCTTTCTTGCCTCTTCCAGGCCACCTCAGTCCAAACCCAGAACCAGTAGAACACCCAGGCTTCAATCCCAGGGTACGCACAGGACTAAGCAGTGGGGGGCTCCCACTTCCAAATCAGGGATTAGTAAGACTCCCCCCTATGGTAACCTGTCTCAATGACTTAACTTTAAAACTTCCAAGCACTTCTCAACTGACTGCTCCTTTAGGGGGAAAGATTGCTCTGCAGGCAAAAAACTGGGACCTCATTACCTAGGACAAATGGGTTTTAAATATAGTTTCCCAAGGATACAGATTTCACTTCCACACGTCACCAGCCCCAAACGGTTGGCCAGATCTACCCCCAAATCAGTGGGCAGAGGCTCAAAAGCAAGTACTCTCTTTCTTAAGCATAAAGGCTATTCAAACTGTACCAGAAGAGGAAAAGGGAGAAGGTTTCTACTCAAGACTTTTCCTGGTACCCAGAAAAGACAACTCATGGCATCCTATCCTGGACCTTTCTATCCTAAACACCTTTTTGGTGATTTCAAAATTCAGAATGCTAACTCTTCACCAGTTGCTTCCTATGCTAGGAAAGGATGCCTGGTTGGCCACACTGGATTTAAAGGAAGCCTACCTGCACATCCCAATCAGGGAATCTTGCAGAAGATATGTACACTTCAAAGCAGGCTACATGCGCTATCAGTTCACAAAGTGCCTAGCTCTACCCCCTGCTGCCCAAACCCTAACAATAGATGCATCAGACTATGCATAGGGGGCTCACCTGGCAGGGAAGTGCATTCAGGACAAATGGAACCCAAGTCAAATGCACCTGCATATCAATCAAAAAGAAATGTTAGCTGTACAGAATGCTCTGACAACCTTCAAGGACCACATTCTTCCAGGACAATTAATGGTAAAGACAGACAACACCACTGTTATGTGGTACATAAACAAGCAGGGGGGGTACCCATTCTTACCCCCTCTGCAGACTAGCCATGGCTCTGTGGAATACAGCCTTGAGCTGCCAAGTGCATCTACAGGCTCATTTCCTACCAGGAAAACTAAATACACTGGCAGACGAACTAAGCAGAAATCTCATGGACCCACACGAGTGGAAACTGGAACCAAAGACTTTCAACATGTTGATAAACAAATGGGGGAGCCCAGATATAGACCTGTTTGCCTCCCCCCAGAACTACCAATTGGACAAATTCTGCAAAAGGACTCCCCACAAACAAGCTTGGAAAGTGGATGCTCTGTCCTTCAGCTGGAAAAATCTATCAGTTTATGCCTTTCCTCCTCTGTCTCTCCTCTCCAAAGTACTACTAAAGATCAAACAGGACAAACCAAGGATGACACTGATTGCACCAGACTGGCCACGCCAACAATGGTACCCCCTCTTGCACAGTGTATCACTGCTGGCTCCATGGCACCTGCCTCAGAACCCTACCCTGCTGTCACAGCAGGAGAGCCAGGTTCTGCACCCTCAGCTTCAAACCCTGAACCTGGAAGCTTGGCTAATTACCTAATCTCTCCATTACCATCCCTTAGTAAACAAGTGTTGGATGTCATTTTGGAGGCAAGGAGGCCTAGTACTAGAAAATCTTATGCTGAAAAATGGAAAGAATTCTGTGCCTGGAACCAAACTCAAGGGATGGGCAATGGGCACAGCAGTGCCCAATTTACCTCAGATTCTTCAATACTTAACTGAGATGCTTCACAAGGGCATTTCTTTTTCCTCCATCAGAATTCATGCCTCAGCCATTTCAGCTCATACAACACAGAACCATCCCTTTTCTCTCATCCACTACTCAAGCAGTTCCTCAGAGGGGCCAAAAACTTAAGACCACTCAGGAGAGCCCCAATTCCAGCCTGGGACCTTAACTTTGTATTGGAAAAACTCACTCTTCCTCCTTTTGAGCCAGCTGCAAGTGTAGAGTTAAAATTCCTTTCTTGGAAAACAGCCTTCCTTTTAGCAATCACTTCAGCAAGAAGGGTGTCTGAATTACAGGCCCTTATGGCAGTGGAGCCTTTCATCATCTTTCATGCGGACAGGGTGTCCCTCAGGATCAATCCCTCCTTCATGCCCAAGGTGGTATCCAGTGTGGCTCTTAAGCAGTCCATTCATTTACCAACCTTCTTTTCTAATCCACAGAACAAAGGGGAATGGATACTGCACTCCTTAGATGTGCACAGACCACTTACATTTTACTTGGACAGGACTAAACCTCAAAGGAAATCTGAACAACTGCTGGTGGCATTTGCTGCAGGGGCAGAGGGGAAGGCTATTTCAAAGCAAACCATTTCTAAATGGATAGGCCATTGCATTCATTTCTGCTATAAGCACCGTTGAAAACTTATCCCACAGGAGATTAGACCCCATTCAGCCAGGGCTGCATCTACCTCTACAGCCTTTCTCAGAGGTCTCCCTACCAGGAACATCCTAGAAGCTGCTACCTGTAGTTCTGTACATACTTTCACCAAGCATTACCATTTGCCAATTTTCTCTAAATCCAGAGCTGGCTTTGCCACTGCAATCTTGCAGGGCCTTATAGCTCGTCCTAATGTTATCTAAATTCCTCTTCCCATCCTTAGCTTTGGGAATCTACCCAAACGTGATGACTGCAACAGTGAAACATGAATAGCATAGTACAGTTGTGTACACTTACCATAAACGTAGATGTTCAAATGTATTCACTGTTGCAGTCCTGGTTACCCTCCCTCCAGCCCCCTGACTTCTTTTGGCTATACCTGTATTCTCCTTTACTATGCTTAAAAGCTTTTTGGTGTATTTGCTTTTTTGTTGGAGGTATAACCTTGTATATATGTGTGTGTGTGTGTGTGTGTGTATGTATGTATGTATATATATATATATATATATATATATATATATATAATTGCTTCCCATTAGGGGGGCAGCTGACATCTGGGGCAAGAAAAACTGATATAATGGTGTCGGCTGCATGCTTTATACCCCTGACTACCTGACGTCACGGAAGATGAGACAGCAACCGACGCAGGACCCAAGACTTTGATAATCAGGCCAACTGAGGGCTGCTGCAAGCAGATACCCAAATGTGATGACTGCAACAGTGAATACCCTCGAACATCTACATTTATGATAAGTGTACACAGCTGTACTTTCTTTTTATTTTTTCTCTCTGTTACTGTCTTCACTACTTTATTAGAAGTAGTGAAGATAGTAACAGAGATAAAACAACAGGAATTGGGATATTTAGAAAAGGGTAGAAGCAAATTACATAGGAAAAATGAGAATTGTGGGATCTATATTTGCAGAGGAGGAACAAGGTTTAAAAGGAGGCAGGATCTGAATGATCTATGTAATGGTTGACTGACAATGGCTGGATATATTATTATAAGTGATGTAGAATGTTTGCAGCTGTAGTTGTGTCAGTACTGCATGTAATGTATAATGTTTGCAAATGACATTGCGCTGGTATGGTTTATATAAATGTAAGACTGCCTTTATCATACGTGATAATTTAATAAAGATGTCCCTTGTTTTAAAAAAAAAAAAGAAAGCTATAACTTTGTGGAAAACCAAAGACAAACCACCAACAAAAGAGGTAAGAAAGTGATTACAGAGATTAAAAATATGGACGTGAGAAATATTAAAATTTAGAAACCATACCTCTCAATCTCTTAGAGCAAGAAATCTGGACAAAGTCATAAATAAAAGTGGGACAAAGGCTCAAAAATAGGGGCAGTTTTTAAATATTGTTCTTGCAAACTTAGAAAGTTGATAGGATAACAAGTTTTGCATTAGCATGAATTTTCTGAACAGCATGAAGTCTGAAACTCAAATGTCTGTCATTATTTTCTAACTTCAGTCTTTAATGATTTGCCACTAATTTGCCAGAAAAACACAGTTTTATGAAAACGGACCAAAAATAAGAGGCGCTATCAGGTTTTACCTCATATCATGCGTTCCGGCCCCAAAATCAGGAAAATACCAAGAAAGGAGGGGGGTATCCATATTCATCAAGGACACCCACACCTCAAGACTGGTGGCAACGCATGATGCATCGGAGACCATCCAGGTGCAATTAACCGTAGGCAAGACTGCTCTGCAAATTGTAGCATGTTACAGGCCACCCTCACAAACTCAGGAACCTCACATGGCCTTCCTGAAAACACTAGAGGGGATAAATGTATCACCAAACACCATCATACTAGGTGACTTCAATTACCCAAATATAGACTGGGAACACTACTCAAGCCCAAACACCCTAGCCCAAAAGTTCCTGGAATTCATAAACTCAAATGCCATGGAACAACTAGTCACCATTCCCACAAGAGGAGATAACATACTTGATCTCATCATCACGAACATGGGAGCACAATGTTCAACACCGGAAGTATACCCCTCACTGGTGAGATCAGATCACAAACTAATCTCGCTGGAGGTCCTCATCCCACCCCCACCTGAAATAAAAAAGACCACAGTAAAGAACTTCTCAAAAGCCGACTTCACACTTCTAAAGACTAGTGTGGTCTCCTTTAAGGCCCCCGAGCTGGCGAAAAACAGTACTCAAGCCGCTGAATCACTTACAAATGCCTTCTACCAGCACCTGCAGGACTGCATGGATAAGGCAATCCCAAGCAAAACAAAGACTCTTTGTACCAAAAGCAAGCGTCCAGTCTGGTGGACCACAGCCATAAACAAACTCTACAACAAAAGGAGGAAGCTACTACAAGATAGAGCAAAATCCTTAAAAGGTAAGACACCCTTGATCACTATAAGTAAAAACTAAGAGCTCTCATAAAATCATCCAAAGCAAATTTCGAGAGAAAAATAGCTAAAGACTCAAAAGACAATCATAAGGCCTTCTTTAGCTATGTTAGAAACCTAGGAGGAAACTCCCAGATATGCTCAGAACTAGTTCAAAATGATGTGAAGATTACTGATCCTACAGACATTGCCAACATACTGGCTGACAGGTTCAGTGCAAACTTCTCCCCTCCCCAAAAGGAGAGATATCTATACCAAACGATTGCAGCCCCCAAACATCTCCAGCGCCCAAGTGAGAACTGCTCTCTCCAAAGCAAAAACACAGCATCCATGGGACCTGATGGTGTCCCCGGCTGTGTGCTCCACGAACTCAATGAGGAATTAAACCCACAGCTAGGACAGCTGTTTAATCAAAGTCTTACCTCTGGATACGCACCCAGGAGTGGCGCACTGCAACTGTGGTCCCACTTCACAAAGGCGGTGCCTCCACCGACCCTGGAAATTACCGCCCATTAGCTTGACAAGCCTTATCTGCAAAGCCATGGAGAGGATCATAATGGACCTCATAAATAAAGACATAGGGAATTTGCAGACTTTGGATCCAACCCAGTTTGGCTTTGTCAAAGGCAGATCATGCCTTTTAAACTTGGTTGACTTTTTCGAACAGTCACCAAAGCCATTGATGAGGGAAAGGCAGTCCATACAGCCTACCTCGATCTGGCTAAGGCCTTTGATACAATACCCCACTCGGGTATCATTGAAAAACTCATCAGCTTAAATGTTAACCCATACATCACAAGATGGGTTGCAAACTGGCTGAGTGACAGAACCCACAGGGTCAGAGTTGCTGGCGCCATGTCAGACTCAAAGCCTGTCACAAGTGGTGTCCCACAGGGCTCAGTCCTGGGCCCACTCTTGTTTGGCATCTACTTTTCCCAAGTACAAGCAAACACAGGAGGGTTATGGCTGACAAAGTTTGCAGATGACTGCAAACTGGGCGCCATAGTAGAAAACGCATCTGACACAGATATCCTTCAGAAGGGTCTCACAGAAACGGATAACTGGTGCCAGAGCCACGGCCTAAAGTTAAATGCCAAAAAATGCATAGTCATACCCTTCGGGAAAAACAAGGTTACCCCTAGCTACCAAATAGGTGGCAATCCACTGAGCACAGAAGAAGTTATCAGGGACCTGGGGACCCAGGTTGATAGTAGTCTGTCATTCGACACCCATGTAGCTAAAGTAGTTAGGAAGACCTTCTACATTGCCCACCTTATCATGAAGGGATTCTCATCTAGATCAAGGGAGGTTATAGTCTCCCTTTACTCATCACTCATCAGACCAATGATTGAGTACAATGCCCCATTCGGAATGTATCTGACCCGACACTTGCAGCAGCTGGAGAGGCCACAAAAGTTCCTCACCAAAAGGATAAAGGGTCTCAAAATCTATCCTATGCTGCCCGACTGAAAGAACTCCAGCTCTATTCAGTCGCCACCGCTTGCTCAGAGGTGACCTTTGCCTAACATACAAGGCCATGTCAAACCCAGATTTGATGAATATGCTTCACCTCAAAAATCTAGATCCATCAGAGCCACAAGGGCGGAGACTTAAACCTCGACACGGCTATTAATAGGACGTGCTGGAGGGATAGATTCATCACCCAAAGACTCCCTATGCTGTGGAACAAAATCCCGGTACATGTGAGGCAGAGCACCTCGCTGGCCTTGTTCAAGAGAAATCTTGACCAATGGATGGGAGATCGCAGATATACCCCAGGGATTACCTCAGTGTCACTGCTCGACAGAGGCACAGCAAAATAATGGGTATAGTTCCCCATACTAAAGGGGTGGCGTAAGCCACAAAACGATGGGCTAGGCTTGTAAATGCCCTCGGGCAGATAGCCTAGTATGAACCTATGAACCTAGGCAAATGTGGACATTCTGCAAAAATGTGTACAGTTGAGAGGTATGTTAGAAACAGAACTACATAGTAGGCTCTGTGGGATGGTGTTATTGGCATTTAACCTTGGAAAGGATGTTGATAGGGAACAAATTGCCTAAGCTCTATATCTATTGAGTAAAGTAGACTCCAATACAAGGTAAAAAGTCAGTGGTCCAATTGTTAAAAAGAGTCATAGTGAAGTGTAAATAAAACAATATTGTGACTAATCACTTCCTAATCTCAGATTAGATTGTAAATCAGTAGTTTAACTGTTTTTTATTGAATGAGTAATGTTAAATAAAATATGAGATTAAGACTGAATAGAATAGCAGATTGTGATACTTGGATTTGCATGTTTAACATTGGCAATGTACTAAAATAAACAATGGCAAGTTATTAATTGAGTGTAAGCACTGAGTCTCTGTCATAAGGCTGCTTTAGTGGTATTATATAAAAATATACTGATTAAATGGTTGCATCATTAGTAAGTGCCGAAATAAGTACAATTCATGGGGATTGCATAATATTTTATATTGAAAAAAATTATTAATAAAATATTTGCATTATTAAAGAATCAGAGATATTTAATTTAATCCCTATTACAAGAGCTTTGTTGCAGTGCAACCCAACCCAATTATGTCCCCATATACCTTGGGTGTCTGTTAGCCACTTCTCAACTAATATACCCTTGCTAAGGGCTTTGTGGGGGTGGTATGTTAGGTAATACTGTAATTACTGTTTACCTTTGTCCATTACAGACATGGTGACCAGACTGGGGGTGAATTTACAATTTCCTATCCAATGGTTAAGGTTACATTTGAATAGTGTCCGGGATGAACTCTACTTCACATGGATGGGTAGCCTATTCCATAACATGGGGATCCTTTGAGAGACATCGGTCTCACCAGGCAAAGTTTAAATCCTTGACTCTAGTATTTCCAGTGCTGTTTATTTTGTGGATGTGCAAAAGACTCATCAGGGCTGAATTTGAGGATGCGTTATATGCATTTCATTACTTGGACAACTAAAGCTGAAGTTAGAGTTCTCAAATATATTACAAATTGCACTTAAACAAGGCCAGTAGCAGGTCA